>NW_006408563.1:19518786-19564572 GCF_000296735.1 Chrysochloris asiatica | reverse complement strand
CTGAGAAATTCTGTTTGCTAGTTGTGAGGCTCAGCACCCCCCTTTTCAGGGAATTTTTGATTTGCAGATTGCTATATATATAATGTGGAGGGTCAGAGAAAAAGAGGAAGACCCCCAATGAGATGGATTGGCCAAGTGGCAGCATCGATGGACTCAAGCATGGCAACAGTAGTGAGGTTGACCAGGACTGGGCAGTGTTTCGTTCTGGGCAGTGTTTCCCTCTGATGTGTATGGGTCGGTCCTGACTTGACGGTACCTAACAACAACAACCACATTTTAGAAATTAACTATTTTAGCTGTCAATCGTTAAAATTTCCATATACTATAAATATATTACTTTGCAATTTGTGGATATATATATATATGAATGCATGCTTTGGCAAAGTATTTGGCTCATCCCGTCAGACTTGTGGAACGTTTGACCTTTCACCTGACTTGATTTAACAGTTCCCACAGTGCATCGGAGAGTCCTGGTATTGCGCTGTGGATTACTGCGCCAGACTGCAAAGCCATTTGTACTGCAAGGTCGGTGGTTCAAGCTCACCAGCTGCTCCTCGGAAACTATACAGGGTTGCTATGAGTCGGAACCAACTCAACGGCACTTAACAACAACAGCAACAGTGCATCATCAGTCTGTTGTCTGATCTGCTGATTTGGGTGACTCAGCTCCTGAAACTATGTGCTTGAGAAGTATGGATTTGGGACTTGCCAGCCTCCACACTTGTGTGAATTATTTCCTTGATAATTGTGAGTTCTGTGAGATGTTGCAGTGTATTGCAGAACCTGGGATTTGAGGGAGGGGAGGAGTGGTGATTGATATCAGGGATGATGGAGTGGTATAATATATTGGAAAAATCAGACTTTGGGGATATGTTTAACCTCCACCTAATACGAACCAGCCTTATGCTGATCTTTTTTAAAATAAATTATTCATGCAGCTAGTGTCAGACTGGTGGGGCTCATTGCAATGGCCCTGATTCACTGCAGTATGTGGTTTTGAGGACAGGGAAATAAACAGAAAAATGAGAAACCTTTGGTTTCGAGGTGGTATAAAAATCACCCATGGATTAAAGCAGCTGTGAGACTATAATCACTCACCCAAGGCAAAGCAATTCCTGGGGTTTAGAATTGGTACATGCAGCCTGTGAGATTACGGCTGGACGGGGCAGTGTTTCATTCTGCTCTGCATAAGGTCTCTAGGAGTCAGTATAGACTTGATGGCACCTAACAAAAACACATGTAGATTTAACTCCTGATTAACTCACTAGTTGTATGGATATGGAAGTACAGAGTGCTAAGGAAAGGGAGAGATACAATTCCTTGGGTTTTGCTGTCAGTAGTAGTTACAATGACAAGCGGCTGAGTGCAGCACCAAGCCAAGCCCAGACCCAGTTCAGTCAGAGCTAAGGCCACTTGTCTCAGACCTGATTTGGAAAAATTGGGATAGACTGACATAAGTCCACTGGTCCCCAAGAAGGAAATGGGCAAAACCTAGAAATTATTGAAACCAGGGAATATGGTGGTGGTGGCTGTGTATATAAGACTTCTGATGCTGTAAATGTTTACAGGAGCAGAAAACCTCATCTTTCCCCCACTGAGTGGCTGGTAGATTCAAACTGCTTACCTTGCAGTTAGCAGCTAAATTCATAATTCACTACACTACCAGACCATATAGTGTCAGGAATTGCTTGTGTTTGTAGATCAGTATCATCAGCTTCCTGAAGAATAATTATGAAAATGGATTGTGAGAGTGTCTAATTTAGGGGCCGTTTCTTCAATTGTGAATATTACAGAATGGAAGAGTATGTTTGGGATTGATGCAGTACTCACAACTCACTATGGAATAGTAACAAATGGCAATACTCAATTTATTTGCACAGGAGTTTAACCCAGAGAAGGCAGCAGCCTGGTGACTGGCTAAAGTTTGCTGTAAGATCTGTAAACCCTAAGAAAGGAAAATTCCTCTCTCTCTCCAACTAAATACTTAGTGGAACACACCAGAGAAAGCAGCTAATGTATTGCTTATGGAAACAATGTTGAATGGCTTTATGGTAACCAAGATATTCGTCCAATGAGTATGCCCCTTACAATGATCATTGCAAATACAGTAATCAAGGGAGCCCCTTCTATGTGAGTACCCTATGTAAGTTTACTACTGTGAAGCAAAGTAACAATCCAAGAAGCCATGTCAGATTTTTTTGACACAAATTCCAAGCATGGGTTTTACAGATGAAAGAAATACAAGTGTAATTCATAGAAGAATGGAAAGAAGCAATTGTACAGAATTCACACCAGTGGGAGATATATTTATGGTAACTGAAAAATTGGATGAATATAGGAGTTGATACAAAGGTTCTAATACAGCACTACAGGAGGTTTGAATAGAACAGCGGATACTTTTGCCGGTCCCCAATGTTAAAGAGGCCTAAACAAATACATTCTAGTCATCCTATCTTAGAGGGACCAAGATCGAAGTTAGGGTCTTCTGGTCCAGGCCCCAGCAAGGGATCTAATGTCATAAGCTCATGTGTGGATAAAATGCCCTGAGTGTGAAAAAGATTTTCATGGTGCTCCTGGACCCAGGAGCTCCATGTACGGCAATCCCCAAACCAAACAATAACATATTAAAGTGTCTAAGATTAGACATCCGAGATCGGGGTATGTCTTAGTTCTAGTGTTGCTGTAAAAAAAAAAATACCACAAGTTGGTAGTTAACAAAAAGAAATGTATTCTTACGATTTGGGAGGCTAGAGATCTGAATTCAAAGCACTGACTCTGGGAAAAGGTCTTTGTCTCCTTTCAACAGCTGTGGGCTGGCATTGCTTGGAGTTCTTTCCCTGAATCTAGACATTTCACAGTGCAGGGACCCCAGTTTCCAAGTACGCTGTCCTTTCCCAGCTCTTCTTTCTTGGTGACAGTGGGTCATTCATTCTCTGATCACATCTGTCTTCTTTTCTCTTGTAAGATAAAAGATGGTGGCCCTGGGAATCTCTTGGACAGCAGATCAGGATCATGGTGAGATAACCCTCTTACTGATTCACCACATCAGATCACATCATGGGGGATCATCACATAACTGCCAAACCACTGAGAATTATGGTCTGGCAAAGCTGACACATATTTTAGTGGGACAAAATTCCATCCATTACAGACGATGCAACATTGATGGAAATAAGGTAAAAGTTTGGATGAGATTGGAAGTTTTAAACAGAATTTTTATGAAATAGCTGCATCTCCCTTATCTGGATGGATTATCTGTATGGATGTTGTGTCTAACTGGCGAACATTCTTTATTCCTGATATTATAAAATGGATAGTATATAAATCTTCCCTTAGACCAGTGTTGATTAGGCATGCTAAATAGGAATCATTAGAATTGCTGAATCAACTCACATGGCCATTTTGAAACAGTATAACATACCTGGAAGCAATAGATGATTACTGGTTTGAATAAAAGCATGTTAAAGCCTAGAGTGTTGGTGTCTACAAAGTCTTCTTGTAACAATCCTGTATGGCTTGTGAAAAAGGTAGATGCATCAAAAAGATTGACAATAGACTATCAATACCTAAATAAGCTGTGGCTTCAGCTTTACAATCATGGTATCAGCAGTACAGAAAATAGAGCAGGCCAAAGGAGACTTGGACTTAGTGATAGATCTTGCAAATGACTTTTTCAATTTCCCAGTATCATAAAAATCAACCATAGCTTGCTTTCATGTGGGAAGCATCCACATATACCTTTCATGCATTGCCACAAAATTATTTGAATTCTCCTGCTCTGGATCTTGCATCTGGCTTATCCTGTCTGATTAAGGACTTGTGGCCTGTTACCTGACCTGATACATCAGCTCCTGCTCATGTAGCAGCAGCCTGTCCTTTGCCCTGTCAATTTGGGTCCCTCAGCTTCTGACATTATGTGGATGAGAAGACTACCCCAGACTGATCTCTGAAGTATGCATGTGGCACTAGTCAGCACTACAATTCTGGGAGCTATTTCCTTTACAGTTGTGAGTTCTCTGAGACTTTGTAGCAGACTGTGAAAACCTAAGACATGAGGTAGGGGAGGAGTGGTGACTGATATCCGAGAATATGCAGTGGTATAACACATTATAAAAGTCAGACTTACAGGAGATCTTTAACTTCTACTTCATAAGAACCAGCCTCATGCTGATTTTTTTTTTTTTTTCCAATGTTTTATTGTAAACATGGAGGAGCTTGCCATGGTTACAATCTCCTCCATACATCGTCAACCAACCAAAGGGTATACCCTGCAAGCCTGCCCCTCAGTCGTCAGCACACAGACCCTCTCCCTCTCTAGGTCTAGAGTCCCAAGCTGCTCCATCTCTCCAGGTCATTGTCTCTGCCTCCATCTCTGGCATCACTGTTTCTCTGGGTATGGTCCCACACTCCATTCTTCTCCCTTGATGTTCCTAGGAACTTCTGCTCCTAGACTGCAAAGTCAATCACTCCCTTCCTTTTGCTACAAAATGTCTACCTTTACATTTTCAACCCTCACAGTCAATCCTGATAACAATTATTCACTATTGTGCCATAAGAGACCTATCCCCATCTCCTTTCATCAACCTTGTCCAGACAGATTGGATCCTACTCAGTGGAGAGTCTACATTCCTCCATGCCCTCTGGATCTAGGCTTCCTCTTGAAAGCTTGTAAGCCAGTCACTTCTTGCCTTTGTAGGCCCCCACCCCATTTTGGGTAGCCAATGCCAAGTTGCCATACCTATTTATTCTGTGTATGGAGAGTGTGGAAATGATCCTCACTGTAAAAATTTGTTCCCTCTTTTGAGCTATTGCATCTATAGGTATAGGTTAAGTTCATCAAATTGTACCAGATTACTCTTTTTTCCCTCTTCTTTCTTCTTCTAGTTGATCTCTGATCATCCAGTCATTGAAGTCAGATCAAGTGGGTACTATCTGCAAGTGTGGATGTTCTTATGTATATGCCCTCTCTTCTTAACAGCTAGACACTTCACTCTACACTCTTGTCCTCTATGGTTATGTCACTGACTCTTGATCCAAGAGGCCCCAGGTCTTGCCACACTGCTGGCCAACCAGGTCTCCACCCAGGTTCATAGGAGTCTGTTGAACATTGTAGGGCTTAGCTCACAGCTTTATTGCTGTTTTTCCCTCACTTCCCCTTATCAGTGACGAACATAGTCACCAATCAGAGTGCATATCTGCTCGTGTATTCCCATTGAGTCTTAGTCTTGGAAGAGGGTTTGCCCTGAGGGGACCCGACCTCTTGCCTTGATGTCTCCTTGCTTGCAAGTTGTGAGCAACCTGCTTGTTCTTGTAGTAATCAGTCAGACTGCCGTTACAAATTTATATTTTTCCTATTGGTCTTTCTTTCAAGAAGTATCTTCTGTTCTTCTAGCTACTCCAGGCTGGTCTACTTGTCCTTTCAAGTGGAGATTTCGCACCTCAGAAGATTATGGATGGGGTTCAGGATTCTACCTATTGTCTTATGTAATGCAAAAGGTTCCTAAGGAAGCCTTCTTCATTGGGCATGCTGTAGCCTCTTTTTAGGTATTCCAATCAGTTATAGGAAGAAGTTGGACTTACAAGCTTTCTATTATGATATTTCTGGCTATTTCTTTCTCTTCCCCTCAAGTGTCTATTTTATAATGGTATGACAGGGAAACCAAGATTCAAAAGACATCCAAGCATCTTAACATTATTTCCCCCCTTTTGCCCATTGCAACCATGTCCAATCCCTGTATCCCAGAGCCCTGTTGTTCCAGAGTTGTGCGTACATCATTATTTACCTCTGTCCCACTTAGCCCATGCAAAATGCCTAATTGTTTTCCTATCTGCCTTGTTCTTCCATTCCTCTCCCCCTTCTTGTGTATTGCCCCCCTCCTTAGCACCCAAACTATCCTGTGTCTATTCCTTACCCTGTGCTCCTCCTTCCCTTTCCATCTCTCCCCTCATCCCCCACATCCTGGTAACCAGCAAAGAATCCCCCCCACCCCTTTAGTATGTGTTCTTTTTCTTAGTCTTTTACAGTAGTGGTCCTATGCAATATTTCTCCTTTTGTGACTATTTTCACTCAACACAATGTCCTCAAGGTTCATCCATGTTAAGCAGTGGCTTGCAGCTTCTTGTTATTCTTCATGGCACCATACTATTCCATTGTGTGTATGTACCACAGTTTGCTTATCCATTCTTCAGTTGATGGGCACTTAGGCTGTCTCCATCATGCTGATTTTTCTATAAGAAATTATTTATAAAAATGAAAGCTTTCACTTGGAAGAGTAAGGTGCATCTGAAAACATGTGAACGTTGGACAATGAGTAAGGAAGTCTATAGAATTGATGCTTTTAAATTGTGATGTTTGAAAAGAATCTTGTAAGTTCTGTGGACTGATAATAGAAAAATAAATTTGTCTTGAAACAAGTACACCCAGAATGTTCCTTAGAAGCAAAGATGATGAGACTCTGTCTCTTGTTTTGGACATGTCATCAATAGGGACCAATCCCTAGAGAAGAATAGCCTTCTTGATTAAATGAAGGATTAATGAAGAACAAGAAGACTTTACATAAGATAGAATGACACAGTGGCAGCAAAAATGAACTCCAGCATAGCAATAATTATAGCATGGTGCAGGACTAAGCACTGTTTCATTTTGTTGTTCATAGGGTTGCTATGAGGAGGAAACTACACAATGGCATCTAACAAAAACAACAATTTTCAAACAAGGAGTCCCTATGTGGTAGAAATTATTAAGCACTTGACCGTAGTTGAATGGTAGACCCTTCAAACCTGGATTCTCCTATGAATACAGGCCTTGTGATGTGCTGTCAATCATTCAACACCAAAAGGGCATCACTTACTAAAGAACAAGGTTGAGAGTAGATGGGAAGGTGGGCAGAATGTAAGTAGAAAGCACAGGAAGGAAGTGTTATATAAACGAGATGAAACAAAGTGTATGATTTGAAGGATGTAAAATTTATCATTTTGTCTGTAAACCTTCACGCAATTCAGCATGAAAAGTTTAAATAAACAATGTAAGTACGTCAGGTCAACAAAAAGAGTTATAGTCTTAAAAATCCTGTAGACCACAGTTCTACTCTGATGCACATGCGGTTATAATGCTCTGGTACTGTAGTGGCTACGAACTGGGCTGCTAACCTCCAGGTCAGCGGTTCAAAACTACCAGCTGTCCCACGGGAGAAAAAGGAGGCTTTCTGCTCCCATAAAGATTTACAGCCTCGGAAACCCTGTACTGTGTCGCCATGAGTAGGAACTGACTCCACAGCGGCACCCCACCACCACCACCACCATGTTGTTGTTGTGAGCCGTGGAGTCGGTTCCGACTCATAGCGACCCTGAACAGGGTTTCTGAGGCTGTTCATCTTTACGGGAGCAGAATGCCTCATCTTTCTCCCGCGGAGCGGTTGGTAGTTTCGAACTGCTGACCTTGCGGTTCGCAGCCTGATTTGTAACCATTACGCTACCAGAGCTCCTTATAGCAACTAGATTTTAATTCTTTCATCTTCAAAATTTCTCAGTGTTTTATAATGTTAATCAACAATCCATGAGTAATAAATTATTCCATATGGAGTTAGATTTAACTTGTAATCTTTGCACCAAGTGAGATTGCATATCAAATAAAAAACAATATCATGTAAAACTTATATACAAGTTAGGGGAATGAAACTTACTTAGTGGATATGTAAAATCAAGTTCTTATAACAAACACTTCCTTGGCTATATATTGTGGCACTAAATAACAATATAAATATGTAGCTTATTCTGATTCTAATGACCACCCATCATCCAGGCATCATGATAACGTCTTCTCCTTTCTCTTTGTTTTCCTTCTTTTTCATTATGAACAATTGATGCTTGAATGAAAGTTTACGAAAAACACATCTTGCTCATATTCTAAGGATCATTTACAGCAGCTTTGCCAAAGCTTGTTTTTGTTAATTTTAAGTGCTAAAGTCAACTCTGACTCAAATGTCCCTGTATAGGGTTTCCAAGGAGTGGCTGGTGAGTTTGAACCTCTGACCTTGTGGTTCAAACCAACCTTTCAGTCTGGTGTTTTATCCCACAATGCCACACCATCTTAAGTTTGTTCAAATTAATATTAGAAAGGAGGTGAAACTAATACTTTTTTTTTTTTTTTTAATGTTTGGTAGATATAAAGTTAACTTTCACAATAAATTTAACAATGTTGACATTTTATGATGACATACACTCTCTTTTATTATACAGTTTCTTTATAGATGTAGAAGAGGCACATGGAAGACAGAGTGCAAGAGAATGAGAAAGAAATAGAAGGGAAAAAAGTGGGAAGAAAAGAAAGAAATAAGAAAGGGGGAAATAAAGGAGAAAAGTGGTTACGAATCGGGCTGCGAACCTTAAGGTCAGCAGTTCAAAACTACCAGCTGTTCCGCAGGAGAAAGATGAGGCTTTCTGCTCCCGAAAAGATTTACAGCCTCGGAAACCCTGTAACAGGGTCGCTATGAGTCGGAACCGACTCCACGGCACATAACAACAACAACAAGGAAGGGAAAGAGAAAAGGAGATAGGGAAGGTACATACAGGGAAAAAAGAGTACTTTCTGATTAATAAGTTGCCATTATCTGCATTTGAGTCATTTTATTGATAATCATGGATAAATTCTCACAAGTCACCTCGTAAATATGCACTTAAACAATTTGACGAAGCATGATAGGTTGGATCTTCCTACTTGCTGCACAGGTATTTTCAATGAGAAAACTGAAGTAACCAGTTCAAACTGCTCTTTGCCAACTGAAGTAAAGTGGCAGTTTGGTGTAAAATCAGATGTGGTTAATGATAGTGAAGCTGGTTGGCTGAAAATGTTAGCAATCTATAAGCAGGTTTTTGAAAGGTTAGCTGATAAAATGGTAAGAAATGGGATTCAATTTGCTAAGAAGGAAAATAAAGCTTAAATTATAATTCAGAAAATAACTGAGCCTTTAGAAAATAGATTCTGTCTTCATTTACAAGGTTTCAGATCCAAAATAAACTTATCCAGGTAGATTTTCTAAAGGCTATGTTATTTTCTGAATTATAATTTAAGCTTTATTTTCCTTCTTAGCAAAGTAGATTTTTGGAGTCCTGGTGTGGCGCTGTGGGTTAATGAGCCAGACTGCAAAGCCTTTTGAACTGCAAGGTCTGTGGTTCAAGCTCACCAGCCGCTCCTTGGAAACCCTATACAAGGTCGCTATGGGTCGGAACCGACGCGACGGCACTTCACAACAACAACAAAGTAGATTTTTATCTTACAGTTTAGTATGTATTAAACTAGGATAATTGGATTCATCAACCAAGATATATACAATGCACTGTCTTTAATGTTAATGTTTAACTGACTTTGCTACAAAAATAAACAGAAACACCAGCAAAAAAGAATTGCTTGGTGATTTTTATAAACTGAAGCTTATTTTATTGCTGTTTACACCAGCACACTATACTGCTTGCAAAATTTCACTAATATATATTTAAAAGTAATTAGACAATACTAACCAAAATAATTGGTTATAGATATATAACAATGCAGAATGTTGCTCCTAACTCTGTTTTAATCATCCCTAAATGTGTCCAATGGATTCATTAAGTTAGGGATCTTATGTTGTTCCTTCTTTTTTAGATTATACATGAAATGGTTCCAAATATTCAATGCATCTGAACAAAAATAAATTTAAATGAGCTGTATGGAAAAAAGAGAAGCAGGATGAATAATAAATTTTGTTTATCTAAAATTTAGAATGAGAAATATAATTTCTGGTGCCAGGTGGCTGTTGACTGAAAGTAGAGAATACTTGCATGAGTGTTGATGGTTGATCTGAGCAAGATGAAGTCTTGGACAACTTCAATCTTTTCTCCATTTATCTTGATGTTATTTATTGGTCCAGGGGTGAGGATTTCTGTTTTCTTTATAGTGAGGTGTAACCCATACCGAAAGCTGTGGTTTTTCACCTTCATCAGTAAGTATTTCAAGTCCTCTTCACTTTCAGCAAGCAAGATTGTGTCTTCTGAATATTGCAAGTTGTTATTGAGTCTATGTACAGATTTCTCATGAGCAAACTTAAATGTTCTGGAAAACTCATTCTTCGCAATGTTGTCCATAACTTGTCATGATCCACACAATCAAAACCTTTGCGTAGTCAATAAAGTACAGGTAAACATCTTTCTGGTATTTTCTGCTTTCAGCCAAGATCCATCTGACATCAGCAATGATATCTCTCATTCCACGTCCTCTTCTGAATCCAGCTTGAACCTCTGGAAGTTCTGTGTCAATGTATGGTTGCAGCTGTTTTTATATTATCTTTAGTAAAATTTTACTCACATGCGATATAATATTGTCCAATGATTTC
The DNA here is from genome assembly GCF_000296735.1 of Chrysochloris asiatica. Taxonomy (NCBI): domain Eukaryota; kingdom Metazoa; phylum Chordata; class Mammalia; order Afrosoricida; family Chrysochloridae; genus Chrysochloris; species Chrysochloris asiatica. The sequence goes on along the minus strand of NW_006408563.1, from coordinate 19,554,205 downwards.
CACATTCCATTGGTTACTTCTCTTTGGAATGGGCACAAATATGTATCTCTTCCAATTGATTGGCTAGGTATTTGCCTTCAAAATTTTTTGGCTTAGTTGAGTGAGTGCCTCTAGTGCTACATCGGTTTGTTGAAAGATTTCAATTTGTATCAATTTCCAGTGCCTTATAATTTGCAATGCTTTCAATGGGCCTTGGACTTCTTCCTTCAGGATCATTGGCTCTTGATCATATGCTAGCTCTTGAAATATTTGAACATCCACCATTTCTTTTAGGTACAGTGATTGTGTATTCCTTCCATCTTCTTTTGATGTTTTCTGCATTGTTCATTAATTAGTCCATTTTTGTTGTTTTTAAGTGCTGTTGAAACATTTCTGACCCATAGTGACCCTGCATAGGGTTTCCAAGGAGCAGCTGGTGAGCTTGAACCACCGACCTTGCAATTCAAACGACTTTGCAGTCTGAGGCATTAATTCACAGTGCCATAGAATCCTTCAATACAGCAAGCCAAGGCCTGATTTTTTTTTTTTTTTTTTCAGTTCCCTCAACTTGAGAAATGCTGAGCATTTGGTTTTCTTACTCCAGGTCATTGCACATTTTGTTAAAATATTTTATTTTGTCTTCTAGAGCAGTCCCATGAAATTTTCTTTTCAACCCGTTTATCTCCTCACTTATTCCATTTACTTTAGCATCTCTATGCTGGAGAGCAAGTTTCAGAGTCTCTTCTGACATTCATTTTGGTCTTTTCCTTCTTTACTGTCTTCTTAAAAACCTTTACCTTTCTTCTTGTATGATCTTGATATCATCCCACAACTCTCTAGTCTTTGATCTTTAGTGTCTAATGCGTCAAATCTGTATCTGAGATGATGTCTAAATTCAGGTGGGATATGTTCAGTGTCATATTTTGGCTTTCTTGGGCATGTACTAATTTTCTTCAGCTTCAGCCTGAACTTGCATATCAGCAATTGATGGTCTATTCCACAGTCAGCCCCTGGCCTTGTTTTGGGTGGTGATTTGCAGCTTTTCTACCATCTCTTTCCACAGATGTAGTCAATTTGATTTTTGTGTATTCCATCTGGTGAGGTCCATGTGTATAGTTGTCTTCTATGTGGTTTAAAATAGATATTTACAATGAAGAAGTCAACAGTCTTCCAAAATTCTATCATGTGATCTCCAGCATTTTTTCTACTGATATTCTTTTTTTTCCTAACGTTTGCATTCCTATCACCAGTAATGATAAATGCATCTTGACTGCATGTTCAATCCATTTCTGACTTAAGAAGTTGGTAGAATTCTTCAATTTCATCATCACTGGCTTTAGTGATTGATGTATAAATATGAATAATAGTAGTATTAACTGTTTTTCTTTATAGTATCATGGACAGCATTGTACTTCAAGGCAAATCTTGATATGTTCTTTTTGATGATGAATGTGATGCCATTCCTCTTCAGTTTGTCATTGCTGACATAGTAAATCATGTAATTGTCAGATTCAAAATGGCTAATACCAGTCCATTTCAACTCACTGAAGCCTAGGAGATCAATGTTTATGTGTTCCATTTCATTTTTGATAATTTCCTATTTTCCTAGATTCATACTTCATACATTCAATGATCTGAGTATTATTTGATATTTACAGCTGTTTCTTTTCATTTTTGAGTTGTGTCCAATCAGCAAATGAAGGTCCCAAAGACTTTACTCCATTCACTTTATTACGATCAACTCTGCTTTAAAGAGGCAGCTCTTCCTAGTTGCATTTTGAGTGCCTTGCAGTTTGAGTGTCTCATCTTCTGGTAGTATATCTGACAATAATCTAGTGTTCTTCATCATGTTACAATATTTAATATTTTCAGTGACTAAGTAATCGGAAGTAGTTCTTCTCTCCTTCATAGCCTATCTTCATCTGGAAGCTCAGCTGAAACCTGTCCTTTAATGGTGAGCATGCTGGTATTTATAATATCCGTGTATGCAAGCCACCACAGTATGACAAACTGACAGACTAGTGGTGCCTTGAACTTTTAATACAAGGGTTGGTTCATAACTATGAGTTGTATGTAAGTCAGATGTTCTAACCTGAGGATTGTCTGTATTGTATTCAATGAGGTAGGCTAACCTATAGTTTGGGATGAGTAAGAGATTCTAAAGTGCATGAAATCCCAAAGGCTGTTTTAATTCATATACTGGTGGAAAATTTTCAGTTTTAAGGATGTTGTCATTCTGCACACAGAAATTTACAAATCTAAAGCTTTCCAGAATTCTTTCTGGATGATTCAAAAATATATACTGAGACTATGTCCAGTGGAGGGATATGTATTAATTCTTAGTACTTGGAGGCAAGGAACTATCTGGTTGAAAAAAAAAAAAAAGCTCTAAGTTAAATATATGTAAACTATGAAACTCAAGATAGGTACATGAATTAGAAAACATTTCCCAAACATCTCTCTAACAATGTATTAAAAATTACCATCTCATGTTACTGTAGTTTTTTTTTCTGTGAATTTTAGAAAAGGCTTCTCACATTGTTGTATTAAAGAGGTCAATAGCATGGATTACATCATGGATATGGCCCCTTCTGGTAGTTTAAAAGCAGCAGCTAATATACACATATTAGAACAATGAGAATTGAACTCAGTGGATTCATAGTATTAAATGTGATTTTATTTTATTTTTTAAGTTTCACTATTTGGCTGGAGTGATTTTAGATTACATTTAAATATTCAACAATTATGTAGAGTGAGGTAAAAACAACAGCTGAGAATTAGTGAATAGAGAATGGGACAGAGGACTTGAGTAAAGGTGAACAATTTAAAATCCTCATTTAAATACATAAAAAGGATACATTGAAAATGAGTTTTAAGTTCTTTTAAGATTGATGACCAGGAATGTGTGTGTATGTGTCATATTCACTATCTGGTAGTGTGACAAACTTTTTGAAAAGAAAGAAAGAGCAATTGTCCCTGCTTAGTGTCATGGTTCAAATGATAACACATATATAAAATCATGACAACTGTGAGCTATGAGTCGTTCTCTCTCTTTAGGAACATGAATTATTCTTATAAAAATCCCGAGAGATTCATGTTCTTGAGAAGGAAGAATATAAATGTTTAAGAGACATTCAGTTGAACAAAAAATATTTGTATTGGACAAAAGGTAGAAAAACGTTCTTGATATCATATGAACTGTTGATAGATGAAATTATAGTTTGGTACCGAAGTGCAAGCAGTCTCTAATTCTAATCCCACTCTCCTATGGGATTGCTATATCATTTCTCTGTATGTAAATAGAAAATACCTGCATCTGAATTTCATAAAAATAATTTTAGCATTTCAGAATTTACTTTGTATTAAATAAAATGCAAATGAGCTCAAATTCTAACTCTATAGCATGTTTCAAGATTGACAATTAAAGTAATTTTGATAAGGCGCTCTTTGAATATGGCAGAACAACTTTTAATGGAAGAATCCTCCAAATATAAAAATTATAAAACTTTTTTTTTAAATGATGAAAATAGAATAATAAGAAGAACACCTATGTGAAAGTTCCTGGTGTGGCACCGTAGGATAAGTACTGGACTGCTGACCACAAAATCAACAATTCAAACCAACAAGTCACTCCTTGGAAAGCCTACACTGGGTTGCTATGAGTCAAAGCCAACTAAAGGGCACTTAACAAAATAACTGCATCATAAAGCTCTAAACTGACCAATAGGAGAAAGAAACTTGAAAGGACTCAACATTTTAAAAAAGGACCTCTTATGGGTTCAATACATATTTATATGACTTTCCTTTGTTTATGGCTCTAACTAGAAAACAACATGCAGTTGTGGGTGGACTGAGGCTTCATGGCTGTTAAGGGGCAAGAGATTTCTGAGTTTTCAAAATGAAGGAAAGACAGAATTTGAAGTTGATTCTCCCCAAGATGCAGAAACTTAGTAAACAATACAATTTGTCAGTTTCACTTCAGACAGGCAATACCTTAAGGAGAAAAGTTTCTCAGGACTCATAGATTTTCTCTCAGATAGATGGAAAATGATGAATAAATAAATAAATGATAAAATATCAAGAGAAAAAAATAACATGACAGGGAAAAAAAGCCCCTTAAAGTTCCAGAAGATCCGTTAGGTTTGCCTAACAAAAATCAACTCCCCTTTTCAGGAAAAAAAAAGAAACGAGGAATAAGATATCTGCTTTATTCACAGGACACTGGGTTCCTGCTGTTGCTGTTATTGTTGTTAAGTACCCTCAAGTTGACGCCAATTCATAGCAACTGTGGACACAACAGAACAAAACACTTTATGGTCCTTCACCATCCTCACAATCATTGTTATGCTTGAGCATCCAATGCTTTTGTCACTGTGCCAAACCATTTCACTGAGGGGTGGGGGAGCTGGGGGACTCTCCTTTCTAACCTGACCCTCTTATTTACCAAGCATGATGTCCTTCTCCAGGTACTAGGCCCTCTTGACAATCCATCTGAAGTATGAAAGATAAAGTCTCATCATCCTAGCTTCTAAGGAGTGTTCTGGCTGCACTTCCTACAATATAAATTTGTTTGTTCTTCTGGAAGTCCATAGGACTTTCACTCTTCTTTTCCAATACCGTAATTAATTTTTTTTTTTCACTCACTGTATAATTTAATATGTATGACATTCTGAAAGAGAAACTACAGGCACAGAAAAGAGATCAGTAGCTTCCAGGGGTGAAGTGATGGGAGGAGAGCAGTGACTGAAAAGGAACAGAAGGAAATGATTTGGGGAGCTGGAAATGTTCTGTATTGTGATTACAGTGGTGGTTACATGATCTGTATATTTATTCAAACTCATTGAACTAGATACTCAAAAAGTGAATTTTGTCATATGTATGAGGTGGGATTCAAAAGTTTGTGGAAAATTCCATTAGCTTTCTATCTTGTTTTCCATGAATTTTCAAAGCCCCCTTATGCATTGTTGTTGTTGTTGTTAAGTGCCATTGAGTTAATTCCTACCCATAGCAACCCTGTATAGGGTTTCTGAGGAGCGACTGGTGAGCTTGCACCACCGACCTTGCAGTTCAAATGGCTTTGCAATCTGGCGCATTAACCCACAGCGTCACACCAGGACTTCCCCTTCGCATCCATCATTGAAAAATTTCGTGACGGAAAAGAAAAAGTTCTTCTAATGATGAATGTCTGTGTTTGGTGTATGTGTGTATTTAAAGCCAGATTTATTGAGGTATAATACACACCCTTAAGTATTATGAAATCTTTGAATGATGGATGCAATCTGTTCATCAATTAATTATTCTAAGGTCATCTTTATTCATTGTCCAACATTCACATGTATATGATGTTTTTGTTAAGTGCTGTTGAGTCAGCTCTGACTCACAGTGACCCTGTATTGGGGTTTCCAAGGAGAAGCTGGTAGTTTTGAACCACTAACCTCGTGTTTAGCAGTCCAATTTTGATCCTACAGCACAACACCAAGAGATCACATGTATTTGAGGTTATTAAAAATGTTATGTCTTGTGTCAGGCGCACCTTAGTCCTCAACCTGATATCCTTTAAAGAGGCCTTTTGCAGCAGATTTGTCTAATGAAATATACTGCTTTCTGTCCTGACTGCTGCTTCCACTTACATATTGATTGTGCATCCAAGCAAAATGAAGTACATGTTAAAAATTACTATCCCTATGAAAAGTCTCCAAACCCATTGCCAATGAGTTGATTTCTACTCAGAGAAACCTCATATTGAGTTTCTGAAACTGTATACTTTTCAGGAGCAGAAAACCTGAGCTTTCTCCCACATCCCTATGAAGAAATAGAAAAATGTATCTCAAAGCCAAGGGAAAACAGTCCATAAAAATAAATCCCATGATGCTCCAGGTTTTAGAATTTCCATAAAAGGACTTTAAACAGCTATTGCAAATCTCTTTAAGAAAGTAGAGATACATATTTACATCTTTTGACTGTAATGGTTGAAAAAGTTAATATATGTTGTTGGTGTTCAGTGCCATGGAGTTGTTCCGACTCTTCGTGAACCTGTATAGAGTTTCTAAGCTAGTGATCTTGAACTGCTGACCTTGTGGTTCAAATGGGCCTTGCAGTCCAGAGCTTTATCCACAGTGCCACACCAGGACTCCATATATTTACATATTATTATTGGTTATGTGCTGTGGAATAGGCTCCGACTTATAGTGATTCTGTATAGGGTTTCCGAGGCTATAAATCTTTATGGGAGCAAAAAGCCTCATCTTTTCCCTGTAGAGCAATTGGTTGGTTTGAACTGCTGACAATGAAGTTAGCAGCCCGATTCATTCCTACTATGCTACCAGAGCTCCTTATATTTATGTATAATAACACATACTTACATTTGAAGTTTCTAAATTGAAATTCTGTAATAATGAAATGTACTGTCTGAAATGAACAATTGAGACAGGGGAAAAAGAAGGTCCAGAGACCAGAATTAAACACAGGCCAATAATTGACTGAAATCTTGTGACTGAAATACTGAAGCTTATTGAAGTCTGCTCTCCTCATTGCTTATGCAATTATAAAGATACGCAGGACATGCCCAGGGCGCATAGCTGAGTAGTCACATCTTGGACATGCCATTAACAAAGACCACCCATAAAAATTCCACATTTTATGGAACTTTACTATAACCTCTTTACTATAATAAATCTTTGCTTGCATGAAAACTCTGTGTTACCTGAATATTCTTAATCAGTGGACGACAAGACCCCTCTTTTGAAGGGCAGAAAAGTGGTCTGCAATTCCTGTAACACTTTCATTGTAAAGAGTATAATAGCATACTTAGAGACAGACAAAAGGAGCTCTGGTAGCATAGTGGTTACGAATTGGGCTGCGAACCTCAAGGTCAGCAGTTTGAAACTACCAGCTGTTCCGCTGGACAAAGATGAGGCTTTCTGCTCCCGTAAAGATTTACAGCCTTGGTAACCCTGTTCAGGGTCGCTATGGGTCGGAACCGACTCGATGGCACTAACAACAACAACAAGAGACAGCAAAAAAAGGGTTTAGTGAACCTAAAAATAGATCAAAATGATACAACCTGAATAATGGAAAGACAAAAATGAGGGAAATGGAAAGAGAGCGAGATACATAAAGATAGACTACTGACCTAGTGAATTGTTGCTTCATAAGAAGTAGTGTAACATATAACATAATAGAGTGACAGAGGACTCCAAAAATGTGGGGAAATAGTATTTACTGGGCTCAAATCTCCCAAATTTTGTGAAAAGTATCCATTTAGAAATAAACTCAAACTATAAATTTAGGAGTCCTGGTGTGGTGCTGTGGATTAACGCGTTAGGCTTCAAAGTTGTTTAAACTGCAAGATCAGTGGTTCAAGCTCACCAGCCGCTCCTTGGAAGCCCTATATAGGGTCACTTTGGGTCATAATCAACTCGACAATGCTTAACAACAACAACATAATAAGTTTAAAGAGAATCACCCTAGGTACATATGATAGACTAAATCTGCATCTTCTAAACATTTTGTTGAATTCTTACCCCTTGTACCTATGAGAGTGACTTTGTTTGGAAAATAATCTTTTGTTGAAAGCAAAATCCATTAAATCATACTAGAACAGAATGGGCCCAAGTCTTAATTCCTTGGGAGTAGTGCATTATAAAAGGGGTGAGCAGGTATAGCATAAGTCACATATTGGGGGAGGGTAGATACCATGTGATAATAGAGACAGCTGCACATGTAAGCAGAACGAAGCATACAGTACTATAAGTAGCCACTTGGAACTTGGAGAAAGGCATGCAACATATCAACTCTCAAAGTTCTCAAAAGAAATCAACATGTCCTATAAGAAGAAGAACATGGGATCAGGATTGGAGAAAGACTATTAACAACCTTTGATATGCAGATGATACAACCTTGCTCGCTGAAAGAAAAGAGGACTTAAAATACTTACTGATGAAGAACAAAGAGGACAGCTTTCAGTATGGGTTACACCTCAATGTAAAGAAAACAACAATTCTCACAACTGGACCAATAAATAGCATCATGAAAAGTGGAGAAAAGATCAAAGTTTTCAAAGGCTTCATTTTGCTTGGATCCACTATCCACTCATAGAATCAGTGGTCAAGAAAAGAAATAACATATTGCATTAGGCAAATCTGCTGTACAAGATCTCTGTAAAGAGTTGAGGAGCATAAATGTCTGTTTGAATACTAAGGTGTGACTGAACCAAGCCATGGTCTTTTCAATTGCCTCATATCCATATGAAAATTGGACAACTGACAAGTAAGACGGTAGAAAAATAGACGCATTTGAGTTATGATGTTGGAAAAGAACATTCCAAGTACTATGGACTGCCAGAGGAACAAACAAAATCTGTTTGAAGAAGTACAGCTGGAATATTCCTTAGAAACCAGATGGTGAGATTTTGTCTCTCACATTTACTACATATTATCAGAAGGTACCAGCTGTTTCATGGGAGAAAGATGAGGCTTTCTACTCCCGTAAAGATTTACACCCTCGGAAACCCTGCACAGGGTCGCTATGGGTCGGACCCGACTCGATGGCACTTAACAACAACAACAACAATGACTGTATGCAGGACGCAGGATTATGTGTTTAGTGTTGAAACTCAATGGCACCTAGAAACAGCCAAACAACTTACTCAAGAATTGGGAGAAAATGAATGTTTGTTCTTTATAGACATTCACTTTTTGATATTCTGTTATTGAATGCCTAAGGCAGTATTTCATGGAAAAAGCTTTATATCAAATATAAAGTATATTATCTTAGGTGTAGGCACTTGTAGAGGAATAACAATTTGAGTAATAACTGAATTCTCATGAGAAACAAAGGTCTGAGGACAATGAGATCATATATTAAGCAACAGCCATATACAATATTAATTTATCCCCCTCTCTACAGCCATTGATTGCATTTCAATGTAAAGAACATGAAAATCCTTACCACTGGACCAATAAACAACATTCTTATCAACAGAGAAAATATTGAAGTTGTCAAGGACCTCATTCTTCTTGGATCAACTGTCAATGCTCATGGATGCAGCAGTCAAGAAATCAAACAACGTACTGCATTAGGCAAATCTGCTGCAAAAGACCTTTTTTGAGTATTGAATAGCAAAGATGTCAGCTTGAGGACTAAGGTGCGCCTGACCTAAGCCATGGTATTTTCCATAATCTTATATGCATGTGAAAGCTGGACAGTGACTAAGGAAGACTGTAGAAGAATTGGTACTTATGAGTTTTGGTGTTGGAAGAGAATATTGAAATTTCCATGGGCTGCCAAAAGAACAAACAGATCTGTGTTGGAAGATCTGCAGCCAGAGTTCTCCAGGATGGCCATACTTGGGCTCTCATACTTTGGACATATTGTCAGGAAGGACCAGTCACTGGATATGAATTTCATGTTTGGTAAGGTGGAGGGTCAGAGAAGAAAAGGAAGACCCCCAGCAAGACAGATTTGCAAAGTGGCATCAATGGGCTCAAGTGTGGCAACAATTGTGAAGTTGGCCCAATATTGGGCAGTGTTTAGTTCTGTTGTGCATAGGGTTGCTATGATTCAGTACCAACTCAATGACACCTAACAACAACAACCACACACACACATATATATATATATATATATATATATATATATATATATATATATATGACTACTGATGTGGTGCTGTGGATTCATGCGCTGGACTGCAAAGTCATATGAACCACCAAGGTCCGTAGTTCAAGTTCACTAGCCACTCCTCAGAAACCCTATACAGGGTCACACTAGGTTGGAATTGACTTGACAGCACTTAACAACATCAACTATATAAGTGTGTGTGTGTGTAGTTATATATACATTATATATATATACATTATATATATATATACATTATATATATACATATATACATTATAGATACACACACATATATACATATATACATGTATGTACATATATATTGTAGTTATTAAGTGCCATTTAATTGGTTCCAACACATAATGGCCATATATAGGGTTTCTGATGAGCAGGTGGTAATCTTGAACCATCAACTTTGCTGATCAAACCAATTTTGCAGTCCAGCACATTAACCCACAGTGCTACACCAGGACTCCTGCAAGATCGGTTGAACAACAAGAGCAGGTTGAACAGCGAGATCAACAGTCCAATCCAAGCAACTGCTCCTTCAAAACCCTATACAGAGTCACTATTTGTCTGAAACAATATGGCACTTAAGAACAACAACATTATAGTGCTGTAGGATAAGCACTAGATTGCTAACCACAACGTCAGTGATATGGAGTACTGGTGTGATGCTGTGGGTTAATGAGCTGGACTGCAAAGTGGTTTGAACCACAAGGTCAGCAGTTTAAGCTCACCAACTTCTCAGAAACCCTATATAGGTTTGTTATGGGTCAGAACTAAATCAACAGCACTTAACAACAATATATATATCTATTGAATGCATTGTCTCTATCGGATAAGCAATTACCTGTGAACCACAAATTCAGTGGTTTGAGCTCCCCAACTACCTTTCAAAGAAAGAAGAGGTTTTCTCCTCCCTCAAAGATTTGCAGCCTTGGAAATCCTATAAAGGGTCATTATGAGTTGCATAAATTTCTGTTAAGCGTCATCAAGAGAGTTCCAACTCAGAGTGGAATTCATAGGATTTCCAAGGAGTGACTGGTGGGTTTGAACAGCCAAACTTGTGCTTAGCAGTTTGGTGTTTATCCTACAGTGCCACCATGGCACTCCAATATAGATCCAGAATAAAAACAAGACTTAAAAGTTGAAATTGTCATAAGAACGCAGTGGAAATCTGTATGCGAAGATTTGTCTTATAAATAAAGTATAGCATTCTGATTTATTAGAGTTTAGTGGGACAAGAAATTTACTTTTTTCCTTTTTATCGCCTTTGTGTATACTCCATATATCATGAACAGCATTCAGTCTCCATATTTAAATAGATATACTACTATCAAATCCACCATTCACCTTTCACTTTGTTGTATTGTGGTATTTGTGTATTGTTGTGATGGTAAAAGCTATGTCACTGACATTTTGAACACCAGCAGGGTCACCTATAGTGGACAGGTTTCAGTGAAGTTTCCAGATTAAGACAGACTAGGAAGAAGAACCTGGAATTCTTTCTGGAAGAATTGGCCAGTGAACACCTTATGTATAGCAGTGAAATATTGTATGATATAGTGCCAGAGACTGGGAAAGTGCTACTTCCCAATGGAAAGCTGACTTTGCGTGCAGAACATGGAGTAAAGTGTTTGCAGTCTTTATTCGCTGATGTAGCATAACTCAAAATTGAGAAGAAACATCTATAAACATCCATTAATAACCAGAATATGGAATGTACAAAGTACAAATTAAAAAATTGTAAGTCATGGAAAATTATATCAAATGCATTAAGGTCAGTATTTTAGTGAACTAAAATGAACGGTTACTGGCCAGTTAATATGAATATAATTCAAATTTATAAGCCAACATAAAGGACAAAGATGAAGAAATTTCAGATTATCACCAACTTCTGCAATCCAAACTTAATTAAACATGAAATCAAGATGTACTGAATACTTATTGTTGATTAGAATGAAAAAGTTAGAAAAAAAGATGTGGCATTTGTGGTTGGAAAATATGGTCTTGGTAGTAGATGAGAGGTGAGACCTATATATTAGATTTTTTTAAAAGACTTGTTTACTGCAAAAATCTTTATTCAATAATATAAATGGTAGCTATACACATATATCTCATTGGATGGAATACACAAGAATCAAATCAAATAAATCTGTGGACAGAAGCTATGGAGAAACTCAGTATCATCAGACAGGAAAAAGCCAGGAGCTGAGTGTAAAAGAGACCATTAACAGCTCATATGCAAGTTTAAGTTGAAGCTATAGGAAATGGAAGCACATTCCTAAAGCTAATGTATATTTCTTGAGTATATTCCACCTGAATTTAGAGACCATCTCAAGAATAAGTTGTGCATACTGAGCATTAATGACAGAAGACTAAAGGGAGTAGGATGACATCGAGGACACCATATGTGAAGAAAGCAAAATATCATTAAAAAGACAGGAAAAAAAGAAAAATAATTTAAAAATCAGGTTGTTGTCAAATTCTGAAACTTGTACTATAGAGTAGCTAATGTGAAAGAAAGAAATGATAAGGTAAAAAATTCTTAATGGATTTCAAAGGGTGACTAGAAAAGATAAAGTAAAATACAATAATGAAATGTGCAACCTGGAGTAAGGAAAGTGAAAGAAAACAAAAACAAAAAAATTACCAGGCATTATCAAGCTAGAAGAACTGAAGAAAAAAAAAAACAACAAAATTTCAAGTTGCAATATTTTAGGATTTTATGAGCAAATACTTAAAACAGAAAACATGAAAAAAAGACGGGAAGAATACATAGTCATAGTACTAAAACAGATTGGTCAATATTCAGGAAGCAGCATATGATCAAGAACCAGTGGTACTGAAGGAAGAAGTCCAAGGTATACTGAGGTTTTGGCAAAAAATAAGAATCTGTAAGTTGACGGACTACCAACTGAAATGTTGCAACAAATGAATCTATCACTGGATGTGTTCACTCATCTATGCCAAGAAATTTGAAAGATAGCTACCTAGTCAACCAAATGAAGGCTAGATCTATTTGTGCCCATTCCAAAGAAAGATGATTCAATAAAATGCAGAAATTATCAAATAAAATACTGAATATCACAAGCAAAGTTTTGCTAAAGATAATTTAAAAAGAATAGCACCAGTACATCAGCAGTGAACTGCCAGAAATTCAAGGCAAATTCCAAAGAGGACACAGAACCTGGAATGTTGCTGTTAGTTATTGTTGAGTCTGTTCCCCTATGAACAGGGGAAAAAAAATCAGCCCAGTCCTGAGCCATCCTCACAATTATTGTTACATTTAAGCCTATGTCTGCTGTCACTGTCAATCCATCCAGCTGGGGATCTTCCTCTTTTTCTCGGAACCTCCACTTTACTGGTTCCTCCTGTAACATGTCTGAAGGATGAGAGAAGGCCTGGCTTCTAAGGAGCATTCTGGCTGTACTTCTTCCAACATAGATTTGTTTGTTATTCTGGAAGTCCATGATACTTGTAATATTCTTCTCCAACATCATAACCCAATGCATCAATTCTTCTACGGTCTTCCATATTCACTATCCAGCTTTCATATACATATGAGGCTATGGAAAATGCAATGGCACATCTTTGTCCTGAAACTGACATCTTTACTCCTGAACACTTTAAAGAGGTCTTCTGCAGCAGATTTGCCCAAAGCAAAATGTCATTTCAAGTTTTGACTGCTTCTTCCGTGAGTGTTAATGGTGGATCCTTGAAAAATGAAATATTTTTGACTATTTCAATCTTTTCTCCATTTATCTTGATGTTACGTATTGGTCCAGTCGTAAGTATTTTTGTTTAGTTTACATTGAGGTGCAATTCAAACTGAAAACTGTGGTCTTTGATCCTCATCAGTATTTTAATTCCCCTTCACTTTCAGCAAATATAGTTGTGTCATCTGCATATCCCAGGTTGTTAGTGAGCCTTCCTCCAGTCCTGATGCCACATTCTTCTCATATAATCCTGCTTCTCAGATTATTTGCTCAGTATACAGACTGACTAAGTATAGTGAAAGAATACAACCCTGCTGAACACCTTACTTGATTTTAAACCATACAATATTCCCTTGTTCTAGTCAGATAACTGCCTCTTGGTCTATCTAGATGAGCACAACTAAGTGTTCTGAAATAGTCATTCTTGTAGTGCTACCCATAGCTTGTTATGATGCACATGGTCAAAAGTTTCTATATAGTATTCTCTGTTTACAACTACGATCAATCTGACCTCATCAGTTATATCCCTTATTCCATCTGAAACCAGGATAAACCTCTATCCACTGATGTACCATTACAGCCATTTTTAAATTATCTTCAGCAAAATTTTACTTGTATGTGGTATAATGATATTATTTCCACATTCTGGTTTTGGACATAAATATGGACATTAATATTTGGAAATTTCTTGGCCTAGATGAGTGTCTCCAGTGCTGCACCAGTTTGTTGAAAGATTTCAATTTGCATTCCATCAATTCTTGGAGCCATGCTCTTTGCCAATATCTTCACTGACAGATAAGGGATGGATAGAATAAGGAATATCATTGCTCATATAAAATGCATTTTGTCTGAAATCAGACATACCAGCCAAACATTTATCTGTGTTTTATTAACTGCAAAGTCATTCAGCTGTGTGGATAAAACATGTATTATAGATAACATTGCTAATAACAGGATTCCGGAACACTTTATTCTGATTATACAGATCACAATGATGAGGAGGCAATCATTTCATCAGTATTATTAAAAAATCAGATAAAAAGTATGTCTGTATGCTCAGCAAATAATTTGAGAAGCTGACTTATATAAAGAAGAAAGCATCAAGGTTGAAGAAAGGTTCATTGACAACCTGTAATATGCAGATATCACAACCTTGATTGATGAAAGCAAAGAGTACTTGAAGCACTTCCTAATGAATATCAAAGACTATAGCCTTCAGTGTGGATTATACCTCAAAATGAAGAAAGCAAAAATCCTCATAACTGGAAAAATAAGCAATATCATGATGAATGAAGAAAAGATTAAAGTTGTCAAGGACTTAGTTTTACCTGGATCCACAATCAACACCTATGGAATAATCTACAGTCAAAAATTAAAAGATGTATTGCATTGGGCATATCTGCTGCATTTGATCTCTTTAAAGTGTTGAAGAATTAAGATCTCCTTTTAAAGACTAAGGTGTACCTTTCCCAAGTAATGGAAGCCATGGTATTCTGAGTCTCCAGAAGTGCATGCAAAAGGTGGACAGTGAAAAAGCAAGATTGAAGATGCCTTTGCATTACAGTTTTGGTAAAGAATATTAAATATGCTATGTACTGCCATAAGAATGAACAAATCTATGTTGGAAGTACAGCTACAGTGCTAGTTAGGAGTATGGCTAGGCTTTGTTTCATGCACTTTGGACATGTTATATCAGAATAGACCATCCCTAGAGAAAGACATCATACTTGTTAAAGTAGAGGATCAACAAAAAAGCGAAAAGCCCTCAATGGCATGGATTAAAGCAATGAGTGCTAAAATGACTTCAAGATTAGCAACTATTGTGAGGAAGGCACTTGTCTGTAGAATGTTATAGGATTACTACACATCAGAACGAACTTAATAGCACCTCACAACTACAACAACCACAATCCTACTACCCATATGGACAAGAAATCCCAAAATAGTCTCTGGATACATAAGGAATATATTAGAAAATCTAAGAAAAGAACACTGATTTACTGTCTTTTGTTCCAAATTACTAAGTATTTTTCCATTCATATCTTATTTTGTTTTTATGGTAGAGTTTGTATTTCATTAGTATTGAATTTTAAAGAAATTTAAAAGTTCATATTTCTAATACAGTATCTCTTTTTTTTCTTTCTGTTTCTCTCTCTTGCCTCTCTCCATCTTTCTGTCTTTATTTCATCAATGTAAATTAAAAAGGAATTATTCTTAACCTTTAAGATGCCTTTTATTTTACTTGCCCATGCAACGTTTCCAAAGATAGAATTTTCGTACTTTAGGTTTAATTGGCTATGACTTTCATTTCTTTCATCATCAGCACATACATTTTCATGATTGGTCGTCAGTTTTCAAGGGGGACATTACCTTCTGAAGGGTAAATCTGTCAGCTCAGATTTCTAGTTGATGTTTTCCCAGCAGGTTGACAATTTTTTCTTTTTCCTTTTCTGTTTTAATCCCTCAGTGTTTTTGTTTTTGTTTTTTTTTTCATTTTAAATTCCTTGTTTTATCGGCCATTAAAAACATGCTAGCAATGTAGGAAACTTAATGAGAAAACAGTGTATGGAAAATTCATGTAATCTTTTTTTTCTGCCAACACTGACACGTACCATGAGGAAATGCTTACGGTTTTATTTTATCGTTATTCTGAATTTGCTGTAATGCTTTAGTCTACTGTGACTATATTTGACATGATAACACATTCCTGCTATATTTAAGCATATAAGTATTCAAATGGGATGCAATATTTATAAAAATTGGGATTTTTTTTACATCCATTTTAATCTACTTAGCATCATTTTGTTTGACCAAATAATACATATGTTATTTGCCTATGGAACTCTTGATGAACAAATCTGTTGAAAGTTGATGATCTTTACTGTGAGAGATATGCTTCCAGTTTTAAGTTGTTTTCTTGCAATCATTTAATGAGTTCCAGCAGTATCCCTGAAAGGCAAACAAAATGGTTTTCATACATGTTCCATTAGTAACAACCAGTTGCTATCGGGTCTATTCTGACTCAAGGAAACTTCATTTGAGTCGGAGTAGAACTGTGCTCCACAAAGCTGCCAAGACTGATATTTTAGAGCCAGAACACCTTGTCTGGGTGAGTTTGAACTAGAAACCTTACAACTAGCAGTTGAACACTTAACATTGTCATCCATGGATTCCGAACAATATAGTGGTGTTGTAATCGTTAATTACCATTCAGTCTGTTTTGACTAGGTCTGCAGTCTAAATTTTAAATCTTATTCAAATGTGTTATTTTCTAGGCCTGGTAATAATATAAGTATTATTTCTTTCTAGATGTATCAGTTTAATAGTGATACATTTCCTGTGCTTTCACACTTTTCTTGAGATTATACTTAGAAAGAATATTAGACTATTTTATACCTTACAGAATTGAGAATAAGTGTAATAAATTAATAACGTTTGTTAAATTAAAAGTTGTTAAAATCAATCAGTTCATTTAAAACAGAATAAATATTGTATTTTGCAGTTTTGATTGTATCGCTGCTAATTGTGAGTTTGCTTTCCAAGTATTAATCCATAAGTCATATTAGGCTTTCATGTGGTAATTGCTCAAGTTCTGGGCAAAAAAAATAAAATAGATGACATTTATTCCTCTTTTGGTACTCTACTTTTCCATCAGCATGTTTTCTACCATTGAAACTTACTAAATTTGTTCCATATCACCTAACTCTGCAAGATATCTATGAATCCAGGATGATATATTAATGAAATAAGTCAAGAAATTTGCTTATTCTGTCTTTTTATTGTTAACTTAAAAATATCATCTTCTTTCTGATGTATGATCATTATTCAATTTTTAAAAAGCAGACAAAACTGAGAATGCTGAATGATTTATAATTCAGCTGGTTACAATAACTTCAGTTGGAATTAATAATCAAATTGTTTCTCTACATCTATATTGGGACATTTAGTTACCAGAATATCTGCATTGTACTATATATACTATATACAATCATATACAGCATTTTTTACTGGCAGGCTTCTTTTCAATGTTTTGAAATAATGGCATGCTTATGAGTATCTTGATCATTTTAAATTATATGGCTATAAAAATCTTTATATAACCAGTAATATTGTATTCTTTTCCATTCTAATTTGGGTGAAAAGCATTTCTATAACTAATAACATTGAGGTTTCTTTCAATTATTTATTTTCAAAGGGCATTCAGTATATATTGACTGGTATGTTGATTTTCCCTAAGAAATAGAATTGGAGAAATGAAGAATATACTCATTCTTATTTTTGATATGAAATCCTACAGTTTGATCAAATACCTGTGTATGAGAACATAGTATAGATAGTACTAAGTAATAAACTTAGCTTTAATTTTTGACAGTCTGAAGACAAAAGAGGTATTTATTTGCTTTCTAGTATTAAAATTAAATATTTGTTGAATATGTAAAATATTTTTTTGAATTTACTGAGATATACAAGTATATTTTTGCTCTTCATGGTATTGACATATGTAATGTATGTTGTTGTTAAGTGCTGTTGAGTTGATTCCAGCCCATAGTGACCCTGTATAGGGTTTCTGAGTTTTGAGTTTGAGTTAATTTAACTTTTCTTTCTTTGGATAAATCCCATTAATCTTGGAGAATGAAGGAGATAGCTAGATGGAAGATAGTGAGTTTGATTCTTTTTTAAATTATCATGCATCTATGTGTCCATACTTCAGTTATATTTCTTTAATATTTATTTATTTGACATATTAACTTGTATGTTGATTTGATTTAAAAAATAGAGAAAATTTCATTGAAATGCTTATTCCAAATGAACTTCCAAATTCTTGTCACATTTAATCATTGTTTCTTAAGAAGTATGCATGAAAGAAGATAAGAACATGGTTTTAAAAATCATCAGAGTATGACAAAAATGTATATATCTAATAGAATCCACTACTTAATGCCATGTTTCTAACTATTAAAAGAGAAAAAAATATTTGCTGTGGAGTAGACTCGAAACCGTAAAACTTCATGAGTCTCAAAGTAGAGTGGTTCCACAGGGTTTTCTTGGCTGTGATATTCATGGACTCAGGGCAAGGGCTTCTCTGTGGTAGGTTCAAACCATTAACCTTTATGTTAGTAGTCAAGTACAAACCACTTGCACCAAGCAGGTACCTGTTTATAACTATGTTGTTGTTGTCAGGTGCCATCAAGTTGGAACCGACTCATAGCGACACCATGCACAGCAGAATGAAACAATGTCCAATCCTGGGCCAACCCCACTACCACTGCCACACTTGATGCCATCAATGCTGCCATCTGGCCAATCCATCTCTTTGGGGGGTCTTCCTCTTTTTCTCCTACCGTCCATCTTACCAAGCATGATATCCTTCTCCAACTGTTCCCTCCTGACAACATGTCTGAAGTATGAGAGACGAAATTTAGCCATCTTGGCCTCTAAGGAACACTCTGCCTGCACTTCTTCCAAAACAAATCTATTGATTCTTTTGGCAGCCCATGGCACTTTTAGTATTCTCCTCCAACACCACAATTCAAAGGCATCAATTCTTCTACGATCTTCCTTATTCACTATACAGCTTTTGCGTCCATATGAGGTTATTGAAAATACCATGGCTTGGGTTTATAACTATAACTATATCTAAAATCTATATTTGTATGTACATATGTATGCATATATATATGCATCTACCTACTTTGGGGGGGCATAGCTTGAAAACAGAAGCTTATTAAACACTTAACTAAAGCTTTCAGTTTACAGATGTGAGATGTTACTAAAGGAGTAAGCTTCAAACTAACCTTAATTACATTAGCTTAATAATTTAGTATAGCATCATTACACCAACACTGGTCTTATGATATGTGAATTTCGCTCATTGTGTGTCTATGTGCATGTGTGAGCATGTGTTTCATCTTATAATTTATCCTCTGAAGCTATTCTGCTCCAAGAAATAAAGAAGTGATGTTTATTACATTGCAATATAAAAAACAATTGGTCACAATGAAGCATATCCAGAGGAAAGGTTGATTTGTATCTTCTATTTTGTTTTGCATAGATAAGTGTAAGACATTGAGTATTATAGATTAGATAACTAAGCGGTTACTCTGATATTCGACTTCCTTCACTTAATTTTGCTATTATCATCAGTCATTTGAGGAAATACAGCCTCAGTCAGAGGAAGTTAAGACTCACTTAGCATTAATGGAAAGGATACTTCCTTTGGGGACAGGAATTGAGAGGAGTAGGAGGGAGTGGGATGGGTTTGGGTGAAGAAAAATCTCTTTTATGCTGTTAGATTAATGAATATCACCTGCAGGTCTCAGCCTCAGAATCAAAAGCTAATGGAATAAAAGTGGGAGCAATTGGTTCAAATGTTAATGAACCCAGATTATCAGGCGTAATCAGGGGTATACATTAGGGCCTATTGGCTTTTTAAATCTATAAAGCAACTGTTACTTTATGAAAAATGTGCTATCCTTGACATGTTTACAATTTACATTGACACCTTTAACAACCTTACAATTATTCAATATCCCATCAACATGTCCAGTAGAAATGAGTGGATTTTCTTACAAGACATACTTCAATAATGAGCACACTAATTTAATCACCATGCTTCCTAGTTCAGATATTTCTAGTAGTGT
This sequence comes from Chrysochloris asiatica, assembly GCF_000296735.1. Taxonomy (NCBI): domain Eukaryota; kingdom Metazoa; phylum Chordata; class Mammalia; order Afrosoricida; family Chrysochloridae; genus Chrysochloris; species Chrysochloris asiatica. Next base: position 19,534,242 of record NW_006408563.1, on the reverse strand, counting down.
CCTAGTCTTATTGTAGAGTGATGAAATAGAATCTGCTTGAAATTAAAATAAAAGATTTACTGACAATGTAGACAGATCCTGCAAGAGAGAAATAGTATCTCATAAAGTAAAATCGAGTTTTCCAAAAGGGGAGGCTACAACGACATTTATATAGGATGAGAACAAAGACATACATCATCAAACAGCAGGCTCAGTCAAAGAGATGGTGGGGGGCTTGAAAGGAATCGTGTTAAAGTACATATGTGGCTTTTGTAGCATGGTTATAATGTGATAATTGCATATTTACTTGACTGCCAGGGGATTCCCAGGAACTTCTCACCTTAAAAAGTTCCTGCTCAAGTGAAATTTTTCTTTTAGGTGTTTACATGGAAAACTTAAAGAAGACCCAGTACCAGGGTCTTTTATCAGAGACATTGTTTCTACATCTTCAACTAAGAAAAATATTTCCTTAAGAATATGATTGAGTGAGTCCCTTACAAAAGTTAAGCATTTTTAGAGGAAAAACAACAGTAATGTGCTGAATGGTTTCAAGTATCAAGCCAGCTGTTTCAGAATAACCAGGCACCTCTACTCTAAACTCCTTTGCACAGTTTAAAATGGACAAATTACATTTGATCAAGTACTGTGAATGGTGCATTTGATCAAGTACTGTGAATTGGATCAAGTAATTGATAGAATTTAAAAATTTTAATTGAAAAGGAAACTTTAAAATCTGTGTCAAAATAAAATGTGCATCACAGAGCTTTCAGTGGCTGTGTTTCCAAAAGTATATTACCAAGCCTTTCTTTTGAGGTACCCTAGTGGCCCTGTGGGTAATATGTTTGATTGCTAACAACGCCAACAGTTCAAAGCACCAGAAGCTCCACAGAAGAAATATTAGGCTGTCTGCTTCCAGAGTAAAGTAGAAAGTAGCAGAATTAATACATTTATTTGAGTTATGGTGTTGGGAGAGAATATTAAAAGTACCATGGAATGCCAAAATAACAAACACATCTGAGTTGGAAGAAGGATAGCCAGAATGTTCCTTGTAAGCCAGGATGACAAGACTTCTCTCATATTTCATGCATATTATCAGGAGGAACCAGTCCCCGAGAAGGACATCATGCTTGGTAAAGTGGATGGGCAGTGAAAAAGAGGAAGATCCCAATGAGAAGGATTGGAAGAGTGGAAGCAGCAATGGGCTCAAATGTAGTAAAGATTGTGAGGTTGGCACCGGACTGGGCAGTGCTTCATTCTGTTTTGCATGAAGTCCCTATGTGTTCTTTCAGATTCAAAGGCACCTAACAACAAAAACAACAAAGTTCTTACATAACGAATAACGCTCACACTTTGGAAATGTTGCAGTAATATCATAAGAAAACCTGAAATTATTCACAATCACAATATATTTTTTTTACTTTATTGCGTATATTGTCTTTGACATATAGGCACTCACAAGCACGTGGTATAACTGCTTTAATGGAAGTCACTCTCTAGCTCGCTCTCTCTCTTCACTCCTTCAGCACACAGTTGTTTATAGAAGCTAAATGTTTATATGATATGGAGCTTCACTGTATACTTACATTATTTTCTGTATATTTTAATCTCCAGATCCTTCTTTTTGCCATTATATCATCTCTGAAGACAGTGAACATCGTTCTTTAATGCATTTACATTTTTTTCTTTTTCACTCCTTGATACAGAATATGACCACTATGTTAGGAAAGGCTTGAGCAAGGTCCTGGTTGGATCACATTCAAAATCTATTGTAGTACTATTATTGACTTCATTATTTTTTAAGTCTGATTTAGTTCAAATAAAGGATCAACCACTTACTAACTAGTTTCATACTTTTATATAATTATGAAACCTTCCTAAGCCTGGTTTCTAGTCTATAAAATGGGTGATAATATTACCTATCTTATCTGGTTATTGTTAGTATTTAGTTGGATATGTCATATATTGTCCTTAACATGCTACTTGGCACTCAATAAATAATCCCTTTATTACTATGTCTTCACAAATATAATTATGGTAAGAATCACAAAATGAGAAAATGTATGATTTTTGGTAGCATGTAAATCCAATGATAACTATCATTAGAGACACACACACACAAAAAAAATAAAAAACAAACAAACAAAAAACAGCAAGACATAATTGAGACACAGAGAATAAAAGAGTATGTGAAGATGAAGGCAGAGATTGGTGGCATTATGCATTTATAACCCAAGGATGCTAAGCGTTGTTGGCAGTCAGCAAAAGCCAGTAGCAGAGATGGAACAGATTCTTCTGAGCCTCCAGAAAGAAGCAGCCTTCAATTTTATTTCAGCCTTTTGTTCTCTAGAAGTTTGAGAGAATAATTTTGTTATTTATTTTTTTTTAATTCTGTTATTTTAACACATGAAATTGTTGTTAATTTGTTACAGAAGTTTCAGAAAGCTAATACATTATAATTATATCCATTGTCTAGGATAGATCATTTTTAGAGATATTTTAATAGCATATCTTGAAAAAATTAAACCACTTCATAGGGCTGATTTGCCCATTTTACTAGCTGAAAATACAGCTACTGCTTATTTCGTAGAGAAATTGGTGACTCTGGAAGATAAACACTGGACTGTGAACCACAATGTCTCAATTCAAACCCACCACCTACTCTACAGAAGTAAAATGAAACTTTCTGCTTCCATAAAGATTTACAGTCTCAGAAATCTTATATAAGGTTGCTATGAGGCCTGCTGTGGCACTGTGGGGCTAATGTGTCAGACTGCAAAGCTATTTGAACTGTAAGGTTGGTGGTTCCAGCTCACCAGCTGCTCCTTGGAAACCCTATACAGGGTCGCTATGGGTCAAAACTGACTCGACAACATTTAACAACAACAACATGAGTCAATGCTGACTTGATGGCACTTAACAATAGAAACTTACTTGGTATATCTAAAATTCTTTCTGGAATTACTCTAAAATAGTTCTTCTGCATCTAAGAATGTCAGGAATTTTAATATTATCAGATACTTTGGATTAAAATAACTCAGAGATGAGACAATGTGTAAATCATTTATTATTTGACAATTTTTCTTTTCCTTTATTCTTTTCATACTATGGTACATTGAATGATCTGTTTCTGTCTAATTGACAAATGCTACACTTTATTGGGTTAAGTGCTCAGAGAGTTACAATAAGAATAGTTTCAACTTCAATGACAAGCCTCTCTTGATGCTGCAGGCTGTTCACCACTTTTCAATAGCAAGGTCACATCCAGAGTTCCCTGCTTTCTTAGATGTGTAAACTTCTTGGCAGAAAGGGGTTTAGAAATCTCACAGCTGGTCAAGAGGGACTAAGTGTCTCAATTTCTGCATGAATAAAAAATGCTTTAAAAAGTTTATTTTTCTTACCTAGCTGACTTGCTGGTTCACATCTTCATTCTAGCTACTCTTGTTACATTTGTCTCTGCCCCTTGACTGATGGGTAGAGCAGACCCATGTATTTGAACATATATACAATATAATGTCAGCAGTGTGTTTGAACACCAAGATTCCAGAATTACAATAAGTACTCTTAGCAACCCCGTTATGTGGGTGAGAAAACGAAGTTAAAGAAAGGATAAGTAAATTGTTTGAGAACACATAGCATGTATAATGAGTGGTTCATATAGCAGAATGTGAACAGTAACAATCTGCCCCAGAGAATATGGCATAAACCATTTTGTTATACTATGTCATTATATATATATATATAAGGAGCTCTGGTAGCGTAGTGGTTACGAATCGGGCTGCGAACCTTAGGGTCAGCGGTTCGAAACTACCAGCCGCTCCGCGGGAGAAAGATGAGGCTTTCTACTCCCGTAAAGATTTACACCCTCGGAAACCCTGTACAGGGTCGCTATGGGTCGGACCCGACTCGATGGCAATTAACAACAACAACAACAACAACAATGTCATTATATTGTAGCTAGCAGCAAAAAACAGATATGATAGCAACATTGGTTAGAAAGGAGATACTTGCATATATTGATCAGATTGAAAAATTACTTGACATGGTTAATACACAGAGAATTGGACTACAAACTTATGAATTAATATGGTGACAATATAATCTATTATCTAAATCAGATAACTTTTTAGTATAAAAGGGGTGAGTAATACTTATACAGAGAAAACAGGCTTACAATTTGGACATATGATCATTCAATGTATAAATATGTTCCCCAGGATTTCAGGTACAGAAAAAATAGCTATCATGGAAGGGTGTGATGTGGATCTAATAAGCCAGGAAATAACTGTTTTATGCCAATTCTTATGTAAATATTTTGTGACACAAGCAGTTTACCTATTGCATGTATTATAGGTTTTCAGAAGAAAATATCAGACCTTGTATGGTGGTGGTAGTGTGCAGTGGAGTCGATTTTTACTCATAGTGACCCTGTATAGGGTTTCCGAGATTGTAAATCTTTATGGGAGCAGAAAGCTACATCTTTCCCTTGTATAATGGCTGGTAGTTTCAAACTGCTGACCTTAAGGTTAGCAGCCTGACTCATAACCACTACACTACTAGACTTCCTTACACCTTGTATAGTGGTCTTTAAATAATTTTATTTTTATGCTGCTACCATGGTTTCTATTTCAGAATATGCCAAGAAATATCATAAAAATCTATTACAGCACTTGTTTTCAATATGGGTTTGTGACAATAGTGTATAATTTAGCATCTTTGTAAAAATACCCTATTTCAATATTTCATTTAGAAGTTAATATAAGAAAACAATTTCCTCTGAAGAATAAAATCACTTGTCACTAATTGGTGCTGTAGAATAAGCACTGGACTACTAACTTCAAGATGGGCTGTTCAAACCCACCAGCCACTCTTTGGAAATCCTATATAGAGTTCCTATCAGTCAGAACAGATTCAACAGCACTTAAAAACAATAATCAACATATTCTGCCTCTTACAATTTTTATAGTTGTACTCTCATGCACATTGTCTTTGATCTATATTTAGCTATATCTGTATATGTATTATATATAGAGTCCTGGTATGACGTTGTGAGTTAATGCACTTGACTGCAAAGTCTGTTTGAACCTCAAGATTAATGGTTCAAGCTCACCAGCCATTCCTTGGAAACTCTATACAGGGTTGCTATGGGTCAGAACCAACTGGACACCTCTTAACAAGAACATTATATATATATATACATACATATCCACCACTCATCAATCAGTTTTCTGTACTGTGTTGGCTTGTGTGTTGCTATGATGTTAAAAGCTATACTATTGGTATTTTATATACCAGTAATGTCAACCTGGTAGACAGGTTTCAGCAGAGCATACAAAAGAAGACAGAATAGGAAAAGAGGCAAAAAGGCAGACACCTTTGAATGGTTATCCACTGAAAACCTTATGAATAGCAATGAAACATTGTCTGAATTAGTGACTGAAGATGAGCCCCTTAGATTTGAAGGCACTCATAATACAATTGGGGAAGAGCTGCATCCTCAAAGTAGACCTGACCTTAATAATGTGGACAGAGCAATGCTTTTGGAATCTTTATTTTCTGATGCACAATACAAAATAAGAAGTAACAGTTGCAATAATCCATTAATAATCAGAACATGGAATGTATAAAGTATGAATCTAATAAAATTGGAATTCTTCAAAAACTAAATGAAATGCATAATGGTAGAAATCTTAGGCATTAGTGAGCTGAAGTGAACTGGTATTGATCATTTTGAATTGGGCAATCATATAATTTACTGTACTGGAAATGACAAACTGAAAAGGAGCAATGTCACATTCATTGTCAAAAAGAGCATCTCAGTATCTATCCTGAAGTATAATGCTGTCTGTAATATAATAATATGCATATGCCTATAAGGAAGACTAGTTAAAACACTGTTATTCATGTTTACGCACCAACAACTGAAGTCAGTTATGCCAAAATTAAAGAATTCTAACAACTTCAGAGTCCATGTGTGGTTCAATAAGATAATCACTGGACTGTTAACTGAAAGGTCAGTGGTTCAAACCCACCAGTTTGCTCCTCAGAGACCCTATACAGGGCTCCTATAAATCAGAACTAACTTGACAGCACACAACATGAATAATAACTTATTTGGTATGAAATTGATTAAACTTGTAATCAAAATGCATTGATCATTACTGGTTGTAATATAAAAACTGGAAAAAAGAGGAAGGATTAACAGTTGGAAAATATTATGTTGGTGATAGAATAGATGCTGAAGTTTGCATGATATAATTTTGTAAGACCAATGACTGACTCATTGCAAATACTTTTTTTCAATAACATAAATGAAGACTACACAATTTGACTACATCCATGGAAAAATATGATAGAGAAGCTCAATATCATGCAACAAAACAAGGCCAAGGGACCAATGCAAGATAGACCATTAATTACTCATATGGAAGTTTATGATAAAAGTGGTAAAAATTAAAACAACCCTGAAAGATAAAACATGACCTTGAGTATTTTAATGAACTATTAGGATAAGCACAAAGTCAGTTTGAACTGCAAGGTTGGCAGTTCTTGGAAGCTCTATGTAACCTTGGAAACCCTGTACTCCTTGGAAACCCTATACAGAGTTGCTATGTGTTGGAACCAACTTGACAGCACTTCACCACCACCACCGTCACCATTATGATGACTATACAAAGATCTGGAGTAAGGAAACCAAAAGGGAAGAATATGCTCAGCATTTCTCATCCTGAAAGATTTTAAGAAAAAAACTCAAGCCTTGAATTCCAATATTGAAGGACTCTATGGGCAAAATATTGAATAATGCAAGAAGCATCAAACAAACAAACAAACAAATGGAAGGAATACACAGAATACCTGTACCAAAAATAGTTGATGAATATTCAGTCATTTTAAGAGGTAGTATATGTGGCACCATCGGATAAGCACTCGACCTCAAGGTCAGTCAGTTTGAACTGCAAGGTTGGTGATTCAAACTCATCAGTTGCTCCACGGAGGGTCTCTAAGAGTTGGAACCGACTCAACGGCACTTAACAACAACAACAATATGATCAAGAACTGATGTTATTGAAGGAAGAACTTCAAGCTACAATGAAGGTTTTGACAAAAAGCAAGGCTCCAGGAATTGATGAAATTCAAATTGAAATGTTGCAACAAACTGGTGCAAACTGGAGGCACTCACTCATCTATGTCAAGAAATGTGGAAGATAACTTCTTGTCCATCCAATTGAAAAAGATTCATATTTGACCACGTTCCAAAGAAAGGTGACCCAGCGGAATGATAAAAACATTGAATAATATCATTAATATTAAATGCAAATAAAATTTGGCTGAAGATAAATTAAAAATGGTTGCAGTAGTATACCAATCCGGAGCTACAAGAAATTCAAGCCTGATTCAAAAGAGGACATGGAAGGAGAGATATCACTGCTGATGTCAGGTGCATACTGGCTCAAAACAGAGGATACAGAAAACAATTTACCTGTTTTTTAATTGACTATTCAAAGACATTTGACTGTTTTACCATAACAAATAATGGATAGCATTGCAAAGAATGGGTATTTCAGAGCACTTAATTGTACTCATGAAGAATATGTATAGAAACCAAGACGCACTCTTTCAAAAAGAAAACAAAAAAGGGAATACTGAATGGTTTAAAATCTGGAAACATGCATGCTTGTGTTTTGTCCTTTCACCATATCTATTCTAGCTGTGCATTGAACAAATAATCAGAGAAGCTTAATTGTGTGAAGAAAAATTTGACATTAGGATCAGATGCACACTCATTAACAATCTGCAGTAAGCAGATGATATAAATTGGCTTGCTGAAAGTAGAAAGAACTTAAAATACTTATTGATGAAAACTAAACTACAGCCTTCAGTATGAATTGCACCTCAATATAAAGAAAACAAGAATCCTCTCAACTGGACCAATAAATAACATCATGAAAAATGGAGAAAAGATGGAAGTTTTCAAATACTTCATTTTAAGTATTGATCCACAATCAATACTTATGGAAACAGTGGTCAGGAAATCAAATTATGTGTTGTAGTAAGAAAATCTACTGCACAAAGCCTCTTTAAAGAGTTAAAGAGCAAGGATATCAGTTTATCTGTTGTCTCATATATATGTGAAGGTTGCACAACAATTAAGGAAGTCCTTAGAAGAATAGATTTATTTGAATTATGGTGTTGATGAAGAATATTGAAAGCAACATAAAATGCCAGAAGAACAATCTAATCTGTCTTGGAAGAAGTATCGCAAGAATGCTCCTCAGAAGTCAACATGGCAAGATTTAGTCTCTCCTCCTTGGACATATTTTCAGGAGATACAAGTCCCTGAAGAAGGACATAATGCTCCACAAAATGGAGAGTCAATGACAAAGAGGAAGATCCCTTACAAGATTGACACAGTGGCAGCAGCAATGGATTTAAAATTAGCAACAATTATGAGACTGGTGCAGGACCAGGCAGCATTTCATTATATTGTGCATTGTGTCACTGTGAAACAGATCCAACTTGATGGCACCTAAGAACATGAACAAAACTCCATACCTAGATGTGAATATAAAGAGAATGACGTAAGAAATCATTAGATTGAAATGGTTTGTATGACAAAGAGAGACTCTAGCTCATAATTAAACTCAGGATAAAGAAATAAAGGATTTTATTTGATTCACCATTAATCAAGGCTATATAATTATAAATGAACAAATATGGATCCCCCAGATACTTATGCAACTATTAGAAAAGGTATAGTAGTCCTAAAGATCCAGATGACAAATACAATTTAAATATAATTTTCTTATAAAAGCATATAAAACATTATAATATTAATCATTTCTTTAAAATTTTTGAGTATCGGAATACAGGGATGAATATAAAATACTTAAAAGGAAAAAAAAAATATGTACCCTGTTATGGTTGTTAAGTACCGTGGAGTCAGTTCTGACTCATAGTGACCCTGCACAGGGTTTCAGAGGCTATAAATCTTTACAGGAGCAGAATGCCTCCTCTCTCTCCCAAGAACCACTGGTAGTTTCAAACTGCTGACCTTGAGGTTGGCAGCCTGACTCATAACCATTTTGCTACCAGAGCTCCTTACATGGAGCCTAAATTATTTAAATTTAAAATATAAATATAAGGAATATAGATGAAAAAGGTGATTCAAAGCAACTGAAAGAACTATAATCATAGATATAATAAGAGATTGTGTCTTCTCACATACTTTGAATACATTTATTTAAATGATGAAACTTAGGGTAAAATACCTCTTATATCTTAACTGAAAAGTCCAGTTCCTTATCAAGCAAATAGTTCAAAAAAAGTTTTAAAAATTATCTGATGACATAGTTTTTTTAATTTCAATAAGCATGCTAATATGTATATCTCACATTCACATTGTATTTTTTAATTAGGTCTAATATTAGATAGATAACAGGTAGATAGATGGTCAATTTGAGATACATTTGGATAGATGGAAGAGTCATATACCTTTACCATAAGTTTGATATCTGGTTGAAATATGTTTCTGTTTGTATTACTTATTGAGGTTTATTTACCATGTTTTCTTAGAGCTCTTCTTTACAATACTTAACAGATAGAGAAAACAGGGCCAAGGAGTAAACTTTGCTATCATTCTTATCCTAACCTACAAATTCAGAATGCACTCAATGAAATGTTTTCCTTAAAGAAGGCAATACCAATATTTTAAAATACTCCATGGGTCACACCAAGAGATTCTAGATAGATAAGAATGTTTGTATGTATATATGTATATATGTATATATGTATGGATGTATGTATGTATTTATAAACTAGATGAATTTTAGAGGAAAAAAAAAAACTCATGGAAATTGATGATCTAAAAGTAGATTCTCTTAGAATTTTCTATCTTTGTGTACTTCCTTGGAAATATTTTAGGATTTTAGGTAAAACAGAGGTAACATTATTTAACTCAGTTGAAAACTGATATGCAAGTTTTATATTTAGAAAACTTTTATAAGTCTATAACTAAAATAGTATTCTTAGTTGATATTCTAAGTAGCTTTAATAATCTATGTTGTTGTTGTTGTTGTTAAGTGCTGTCGAGTCGGTTCCAACCCATAGCGACCCTGTACAGGGTTTCCGAGGGTGTAAATCTTTACGGGAGTTGAAAGCCTCATCTTTCTCCCGCGGAGTGGCTGGTAGTTTCGAACCGCTGACCTTAAGTTTCGCAGCCCAATTCGTAACCACTACGCTACCAGAGTGAACTTTTTTTTTTGCCCATGGTAAATTATTCATATTATTTCTCTTGAGATATTTCCATTATTATGATATCTATTTAGCATGGCATTGGGGATTTTTACCTCTTTAAAAGCAAGAATGGTTAACAAAAGGATTAAATACTTAAAAAGAAGCTATGACTATGCTATGATTAAATCTATGATTATCCATGCTACAACTGAGTACAAGGAAGATCTAAAGACTGTATAGACAAAAGAAATAGAAGGAATAAACACATTATTGCAAAAGTGCAATATCCAAGTACACTTTTCAATACATACATTTTTTTATATACAAACAAAAAACTAAATTAGCATATCACCCATCTGTAATAGTTTAAAAATGAATCATATACAAATAAACCATGGCTGGTATCAAATGGATTATTGCTGACATTAGATAGGTCTTGACTTTCTGAAAACAGTGGACACCAGAAAGATGTTTACCTGTGTTTTATGATGACAGACAGGCATTCAACTGTGTGGAAAACAACAGCATTATGAAGAACAAAAGTACAAGAACACTTAGCTGTGCTCATGCAGCATCTACATATAACAAAAAGGCATACATTTAAACAGAGCAAGGTTTACTGTGCCATTTAAAATTAGAAAAAGGAATGCAGTGGTCAACATTATTCTCCACATACAATGACTAAAAAAATTATCCTTGATAACAGGGACTATATGAGACTGTGCTTTATCACTACTTATGGTGCAGTGAATTAATTATTTAGTATGGCCCTTCTAGGCAGGGTCTTCCATTCTGTAATGTATTATAAAACCTAGCCTCTAGGCCTGGGGAAATAGAGACATAGAGGCTAGGTTTTCAAACACATCACAGAATGAAGGACTATGATTAGAGGGGACATGCTAAGTAGTTTGTCTGTGGGTGATGCCTTATGATAACCACTGTAAATCAGAAGTAGTTCAAATTCAAATTCAACAGCCACTCCTTGGAAATCCTACACAAGGTCATGCTGAGTTGGAACAGACATGACAGTTAACAACAACAATATGTCTTGGCTATGGCTCTGGTAGCGTAGTGGTTACGAATCGGGCTGCGAACCTTAAGGTCAGCGGTTCGAAACTACCAGCCGCTCCGCGGGAGAAAGATGAGGCTTTCTACTCCCGTAAAGATTTACACCCTCGGAAACCCTATACAAGGTCGCTATGGGTCGGAACGGACTTGACGGCACTTAACAACAACAACAACATGGCCCCATTTTGGAGTTAGCTGTTTGTTATGTTAATGAAGCAAAATTAAAATAGGATTTATCTTTGAGTCCCCGTGTTAATAGAAGTGTGACCAAGTCACTACCCTAAGTTTCCTTGAAAGTTGGTCAGCAAATTAGCCACCATCTCTCATATTTGTGTTAAAACAAGAACTAACTTTTTTGTTGTTTTAAGCTGTTCCTTTATTAAGCAAACCACTAGCTTCTTGCTTAATTAAGAAAAGCAGGAGACTGGGGTTGCTTAACTGACTGACATTGGAACTGGCCTACCTCACCTGTGCAGTAACAACCAAGAGTCTTTACTCAGACCATTAGATATTGTGAAGTTGAAAACACACTACAGATTTCCCATGTGAAAGAGAGAGAGAGGTGGGGAGGGGGAGGAGAAGAAGAGAAAAGAAAGGAAGGAAAGAAAGAAAAATAAAATTAGAAAAGGTAAGTCTATATGAAAATAAAACAAAAAACACAGTATCAGGATTAAAGGAAAACTATTTAACAACCTGCAATATGCACATAACTCAAATTGTTTCTTTAAAGTGAGAAAATCTTGAAGCACTTACTGATGAAGATCGCAGAATACAACCTTCAGTATGAATTTCTCCTCAACATAAATAAAACCAAAAATCTTCTCAACTGGACCAATTAGCAGTGTCATTGAAATAGGGTGAAATATAAAAGCTGTCAAAGATTTTATCCTTCTTAGAATAACAATCAATGCTCATAGAAGAAGCCGCCAAAAAATAAAATGATGTAAAACACTGGGCAAATCTGCTGCAAAAGACCTCTTTAAAAGTGTCAAAAAGCAAAGATACATTGAGAACTAAAGTGTACTTGAATAATGTCATGGTATTGTCAATTGCTTTGCATGAATACAAAAGCTGCATAATTAGTAAGGAAAAGCAAAAATAATTGAACATGTGAATTGTGTTGTTTTGAAGTATATTGAATGGACTGCAGAAGAACAAAGAAGTGTCTTGGAGAAAGTAAGCTTAAGGGGGAAAGAGCAAGGCAAGATGACAGAGTAAACAGTCTCAACAAGCTGATCCTCTGCAACAAAGAAATTGGAGCCTAAGTGAAACAGATATAGATGGAGATCCTGGAACCCTCGGCATCACAGCATAGCATAGAGAGGTGGGTCGATTGTCTCCTCGAAGAGGAAGCTGAGCAGAAACAGTAAGAGAGAATGAAAACAGGCAGACTATGGACTCGCATGGAGCCGTTCATTAATCTTGAGCTTTTGTGAACAGCTTTTGATACAGCAGTCTAAGGGCACATGACACAGCTGGAGGTTAGTGGCACAGGATGCAGTTATCCCTTGATTCGATGCCCTTTTGGTGCATTGGTGAATGGACAGTCCCCACTCTTGCCAACCCTGCATCCAGTAGACCCCTCCTGTGCAGACTTTATTCTGCTTGAGTTCAGGAGCCTGGAATAGTACCCCTGCTTCTGGAGGTGCATGAACACATCCTGAACTACACCACACAATGAACAGAGAATTTAATGCATTCATACTTCAGGTCTTCTACCACATTTACCAGGAGACAGGTGGTGAGTTCCTGAAAATAAACCAATATGCAATAATCAGTTAATTATAAATACAACATCACAATGTCTTGGAGAAACAGACAAGTTCAGCTTACAAAAATAAAAAAGATAGAGAGCTTGAAACAAGTGAATAAAAAGAGTCAGAAAATATATAAAAAATATTATTGGGCCTACCTGATAAGGAATTTAAGAAAATGTTAATTAGGCAACATTAATGCATTGAGAGATAGATTGAGAAAAATACAGATGAAAGAGACAACACTGTGGAAAAATTCAGGAAACAAATTGACAAAATAATTGAATAAAAATGGAGCCATGATAATCAGCAATTATAAAGTCATAAGATTGACACTAAGACTTCAGAAATAGATAATACACTGAAAGGGGGAAAAATAGAATTGAATAAATGAAAAGTTGAATTACTGAGTTTGAAAAAAAAAACAAAAAACTCTCTATGATAATTTGCTAAAGGAAAAATCAGAAAAAAAAAGAAGAAAAAAAACCTGAAGAAAACCTAAGAAATATGTGGAACACTATAAAAAAAAGTAAGTTATGTGTGATAGAAATTCTAGAACAGGAAGAGACAGAAAACCCACAAAGAATATTGTCCAAAGGTTGTTGGAAGAAAATTTCTCTAACATCATGAAAGATGAGACGATAGCCATTCAAGAAGTTGAACAAACTCCAGAAAGGATAGACCCCCCAAAGAAAAATACCAAGACATATGATAATCAAACTTTTCAATATCAAAAACAAGGGAGGAGTTGTGAGAACAGCTCAGGAAAACTGAAAATGTACCTACAAGGGAGAACTAATTAGACTAAACTCTGATTTCTTAGCTGAAACTATGCAGGCAGGAACACAATGGAATGATGTATATAAAACTCCAAAGGAAACAAACTGTAAAACAAAAATTACATATCCAGCAAAATTTTCCATCAAATATGAAGATGAAATTAGGTCATTTTCAGAAAAAAAACAAAAAATAAAAGAATTTGTAAAAACCAGACCAACCTTACAAAAAATAGTTCTTTGGATAGAAAGCCAACAAAAGCAGGCAACAACCTGAGACTAACATACATGACAATATCACGTAGAATCAACCAGATAAAGTGTGCAAACTGGTCTTGATGCTAAGCACGTTGACTACTGATAAGGAGAAGTGGGGAGAAAACAGCAATGAAGCTGTGAGCTAAGTCCAACCATGTTCAATAGACTCCTGACAACCTGGGTTGAGACATGGCTGGCCAGCAGTTATGGTGAAACCTGGGGACTCCTGGGCAAATATCTTTTTCAACGTCATAAATGTCTGCAATAATATTGCCTGTACTCTTCTGAATCTGACTTTAATTTCTTGCAACTCCCTTAGATGTACTGCTGCAATAGTTTTTCAAGTATTAGCAGCAAAATTTTACTTGATTCTGATATTTATTATGTTGATTGGTAATTTCCACATTCTGTAGATTCTCCTTTCTTTGGAATAGACACAAATATGGATATCTTCCAGTCGATTGGCCAGATTCCTGTCTTTCATATTTCTTGGCAGTGCTTACAGGACACCATCTGTTTTTAAAACATTTCAGTTGATATTTGATCAATTCCTATAACCCTGCTTTTGCTAACACCTTAAAGACAGCTTGGAATTCTTCCTTCAATACCATCGGTTCTTAATCACATGCTTAAAGATAAAGCTTTGGAAAATGAAGAAAGGGAGTAGAGTTATATAGCAGCAGATATTTTGTATGCTTTTAAGACTAGGTTGGTATCAATTCAAACTATATTGTAATACATCTAGAATGTTTTTCTTGCTAAGTATCAACCAAAATGTTGTTAAATCCTGAAAATAACAATTCTGTTAGGTATACTTTCCAAAACAACACATTTTAGTTTTATTTATGTCAGATGCTTTTGAAAACTGGCTGTCAAGGTTATTGTCAAGCTGTCACTATAAGTCTCATACACCACTCGTCTAGTACTTGATCCTACTGTGGTGTTTTGCAGGTTGCTGTGATACCAGCAGGTATGCCACAGTGTTTTTAATACCAGTAAGGATACACAGCGAGATCTTGGAGCAGCACCGAGATCTTGGAGCAGCGAGATTCTGAGTCCTGGTGTGGTGCTTTGGGTTAATGTGCCAGACTCCAAGGCTGTTTAACTACAAGGAGCGGAAAGCCTCATCTCTCTCATGTGGAGGGCCTGGTGAATTCTAGCTGCTGACCGCAGGGTTTGCAGCCAGATTTTTAACCACTACACTGCTAGGCCTTCCACCTTCAAGATGGTGGATCCGGCAGATGTGTAGGGAGGAGCTCAATCAACAACAACACTGAATACCGGACCAAGAGGGCTCATGAGACGGTGTTGGAACTCTGGAACAAATATAAAGGTATGTTTGGAGGATCAGAGGGTTTATAGCTGGGGAATTTGCAGGAGAATCCAGAAAT
>NW_006408563.1:19494199-19511268 GCF_000296735.1 Chrysochloris asiatica | reverse complement strand
CTTTTCCTTCTTTCTTGTCTTCTCAATGACTTTTTGCTCTCTTCATGTATGATATTCTTGATGTCATCCCACAATTCTTCTGGTCTTCGGTCTTTAGTGTTTAATTCATCAAATCTGTTCTTCAGATGATCTCTAAATTCAGGAGGGATAAATTCAAGATCATATTTTGGCTCTCGTAGATTTGTCACAAAAGGAGAAATACTGTATAGGACCACTACTGTAAAAGACTAAGAAAAAGAACCCATACTAAATTGAGAGATGATTCTTTGCTGGTTACTGGGAAGTGACAGGTGGGGTGAGGGGAGGCAGGGAAAAGTGGTGCACAGCGCAGGGAATAGACACAGGATAGTTTGGATGCTGGGGAGGGGGGAAATACACAAGAAGGGAAAGGGGAATGGAAGAACAAGGTAGATGAAATTAAGCAATAAATCAACAAGAAATTAGGCAAGTTTGCATGGGCTAAGTGGGACAGAGGTAAATAATGATGTATGCACAACCCTGGAATAACAGGGCTCTGGGATACAGGGATTGAAATATGCTTGATATGGCAAAGGGGGGAAATAATGTTAAGATGCTTGGCTGTCTTTTGAATCCTAGTTTCCTGGCATACCTTTATAAAATAGACACTTGAGGGGGAGAGAAATGAATAGCCAGAAATTGCACCATAGAAAGTTTGTAAGTCCGTCTTCTGCCTATAACTGATTGTTGTTGTTAAATACCGTGGAGTCAGTTCCTACTCATAGTGACCCTGCACACATTTTCTGAGGCTGTAAATCTTTACAGGAGCAGAACATCTCATCTTTCTCTCGTGGAACTGCTGATAGTTTCGAACTGCTGTCCTTGAGATGGGCAGCCTGACTCATAACCACTTCGCTACCAGAGCTCTTGGTTGGAATAACTTATTGGAATACCTAAAATGGTGATACAATGTGCCTAGTGAAGGAGGCTTCCTGTGGAGGTTCTGCATTACATAAGACCATAGGTAGAATCCTGAACCCCATCCAGAATCTTCTGAGGTGGGAAATTTCCACTTGAAAGGGCAACCAGACGAGCCTGGAGCAGCTAGAAGAACTGAAGGTACTTCTTGAAAGAAAGACCAATAGGAAAAATACAAAAAAATAATGGAAGTCTGACTGATTATTATAAGAACAAGCAAGTTGCTAGCTTAAGAGACATCAAGACAAGTGGTTGGGTCCCCTCAGGGCAAAATCCCTTTCAAGACTAAGACTCAATGGGAATACATGAGCAGACATGCACTCTAATTGGTGGCCATGTTCATCACCGATAAGGGGAAGTGTGGGAAAAACAGCAATGAAACTGTGAGCTAATGTTCAGCAGACTCCTGTGAAACCAAGTGGAGACCTGGTTGGCCAGCTGTGTGGAAAGACCTGGGGACTCTTAGGCCTAGAGTCAGTGACATGGCCACAGAGGACTAGGATGGAGAGTGAAGCGTCCAGCTGATAAGAAGAGAGGTCATATGCATAAGAACACCCACACTTGAAGATAATACCCACTTGACCTGGCTTCAGCGACTGGATGATCAGAGCTCAACTAGAAGAAGAAAGAAGAGGGAAAAGAGTAATCTGATACAATTTGATGAACTTGACCTACATCTATGGATGCAGTAGCTCAAAAGAGGAAACAAATTTTTACAGCGAGGATCATTCCCACTCCCTCCATACACAGAGTAGACAGGGATAGGCAACTTGGACATTGGCTACCCAAAATACTACAAAGGCAAGAAGTGACTGGCTTACAATCATTCAAGAGGGAGCCTAGATCCAGAGGGCACAGAGGAAGGTTGAATCTCCACCGAGTAGTATCCAATCTGTGTAGGCAGAACTGTTGAAAGGAGATGGGGATAGGTCTCTTGTGATACAATAGTGAATAATTGTAATCAGGACTGACTGTGAGGGTTGGAAATGTAATAGTAGACATTTTGTAGCAAAAGTAGTGGAGTGATTGACTTTGCAGTGCAGGAGTGGAGGTCCTTGGGACCATCAAGGGAGAAGAGTGGAGTGCAAGATCCTACCCAAGGAAGCAGTGACATCAGAGATGGAGGCAGAGACAATGAAGTGGAAAGATGGAGCGGCCGAGGACTCTAGACACAGGGAGGGAGAGGGGCTGTGTGCTTACCACCTGGTTGGGGGGGGGGCAGGTTTTCAGGGTACACTCTTTGGTTGATTGATGATTCATGGAGGGGATGGTAACCATGGCAATGAAATAATATATGATAGGATGAATGTAAAGCTAATGTTCTCTCATGTAAATATAATTCACAATAAAACATTTTTTAAAAAACGTGACTATGCACGTGTACTTCACTAGATGAAATTCACATAAATTAAATTGGCTACATCTGGGAAAGAGACAGTGAAAAGGTTTATATCATCAGCCAAAACGAGCCCAGGGGCAGACTGTGGAACAAACCATCAATTGCTTATATGCAAATACAGTCTGAATGATTCTGAAGAAAATTAAAACAAATCCATGAAAGCCAAAACATGACCTCAAACAAATCCCACCTGAATTTAAAGATAAGGCTTTCTACTCCCGTAAGGATTTACACCCTCGGAAACCCTGTACAGGGTCGCTTTGGGTCGGAACCGACTCGACAGCACTTAACAACAACAACAACAACTAATCAGCCACACAATTTACTTTTCATAATAATCCTAATAATTGAAAACTATTATTATTCCCTTTTTGTATATAACACAACAGAGGCACCAAATAGATAAGAATGTTCCTGTTATGTAGCTGTTATGTAGCTAATTTGTATTTGGGTCCAGGATCCAAATATAGTGGGTTCATACTTAAATGTAGTCTGATGGCGGCGGTGGCTGTGTGCCGTAGAGTCGGTTCCCACTCATAGCCACCCTGTACCGTGTTTCCGAGGCTGTAAATCTTTACGGGAGCAGAATACCTCATGCTTCTCCTGCGGAACAGCTGGTAGTTTCGAACTGCTGACCTTGCGGTTCGCAGCCCAATTCGTAACCACTAAGCTATCAGAATGTAGTCTGATAGAAAATTACAATCTTTAAGACGGCAATAATCAAATTCAGACGATTTTTGAGACAAATAAAATAAGTTGTGAATTACATGGCTGTATTGGAGTCCAATTGCTATGTTGTTATGGCACATAACAACAACAACAAATTAGAGTCCTGGTGTGGCATTATAGAAAAAATACTGGTCTATTAACTGCTAGATTGGTTGTTCAAGCCCACCAGTTGTTCCTTAGAAACACAATGCAGCGTCATTACTAGTCAGAATAGACTCAAAGGCACTTATCAACAACAATATCAAATATAAGAACATGTATATTAGGCACTGTAGGATCAACACTGGACTGCAAACCACAAGGTCGGCAGTTCAAACCCAACAGCTGTTTCTTGGAAACGCTATATAGGGTCACTATGAGTCAGAACTGACTCAATGGCACTTAACAACAACAGTAACGAGTATTTAGTGTTAATTATATTCTGCTTGATAGATACATGAAAAATAAAATATACATATTGCTTTGTCATATTGATGCAATTCATCTTGTTAATGTAATTAATATTTTTTTGTTTTAAAATGCCACACATGTTTTGGAATTTTGAGACATGTTTATATTGGAAAAGGTTAAATTGTTAAAGGGAATTCTGATATTCTTTAATACAGGGGTAGTGTTTCTCATGTTGGAGCATAAGCACAGGACTGTTAAAAACAATTTCAAACCCACCATCAGCTCTATGGGAGAAAGATGAAGCTTTTTGCTTCTGTAAAGAATTACAGTCTCAGAAACCCTAGTGTAGGGTCACTTTGAGTATGAATCGACTTGATGGTATTGGATACGTTTCTTTGTTTGTTTTTTATCTTTAAGTTTGCTTTCAGAAAATTGGCAATCTCATAGTAAACTTCTGAGTATAACATACTGTTTATCTCTTTTTAGTTATTTTTCATCTTCGGTTATTTAAATTACTTTCATACCCATTAAAATGAAAACAAGGATAAAATATTATCTCATGAATTTTGGTAAGATTACTCTAAACCTTTCCAAGTCTTCATAATGTTGAAATTTTGCATTTTAATTTTTATGAGAGATTATAATGTGGTCTAAGAACATTGAAAAGCCTCTTGTTATATGCTGCAATTTTATTGTTTTATATTCTACTTACTAATACTAATTTTACAATCCAATATAAACCATTTTTTGTTGTTGATTACTATTAACTGACAATATTATGAGATCATATTGAATCCCAGAAATGTTGTTGTCAAGTTAATATCACCAGTAATTATTTGGACCAATCTATGTGTTCACTGATGTATGTAAAACATTTGTAAGGAAATAATAAATGCTGTGAGTTTGTGATTATTAATACAGATAAGGATGGGGAATAAATTACTAGAGTTCTGCACTGAAGAAAAAAATGATTAGCTGGAAAATACAGGAACATAAATATGCAGTGACATCATAGTTTTATAAACATCATATTTTTGAGAAAAAATCTCTAAGGAAAATTATTTAAAATTAAAAATAATTAATTTTACATGCGTGCAACATATAAAAGTAAATTTAAAGCGTTGGTCTTGGATATTATCAACTAAAATTGTTAAATTATTCATTTAACTATTTCCAGTGAAAATACATTTGCAAGAGTGCATTTATGCCACTTTCTGGATATACTAACTTCAAAGAGGAACACTGAAAAGCCTGTTTAAGTTAGTGAATTCTATGGTGTACATGAATACCTTATTTTATTGCACTTTTGATTTATTGAAAAATTGTGTTTTTTACAAATTGAAAATGTGTGGTTTACTGATGCCATTTTTCTCAGAAACCTGGGTTTTCTTTGAGTCTCTTTCTGAATACAGGTTGGTGTGTCTCAAAATATTTTTAACTGTTTCTTGTTAGTATTGCACATTTAAAAGACTACTCTATAGAGCAAACACCACCACTCATCTGTCAATTTGTGGAACTGTGGTGGCTCGTGTGTTGCTGTGGTTATGGAAGGTATGCCAGAGACATTTTAAATACTAGCAGGGTCACCCATGGTGAACAGGTTTAAGCTGAGCTTCCAAACAAAGACAGGTTCAGAAGTCGGAAACATGGATTACTTTAGAAGAGTTAGTCACTGAAAGTGACCAGCATATTGAATAATGAAACATGATGAAGAGCCCCCAAATATTGTCAGATATAGTGCCAGAAGATGGGCCCCTCATCTTGGAAGACACTCAAAATACCACCTGGGAAGAGCTGCCTCCTCAAATAGAGTTGAGGATATGAATGGAGTTATGCCTTCAGAACCTTCATTTGCTGATGGGGCACAACTGAAAATGAAGAGGAATGGTGTAAACATTCACTGACAATTGGAACATGGAATATACAAAGTATGAATCTAGGAAAATAGTCAGAAATGAAATAGAACTCATGAACATAGATATCCTAGGCATAAGTGACCTGAAATGGATGGGTATTGGCCATTTTGAACCTGACAATCACATGGTTTACTATGCTGAGAATGACAAAATTGAAGAAAAATGGCATTGCATCCATCATCAAAAAGAACATATCAGTATCTGCCTTGAAGTACAATGCTGTCTGTGATAGGATAATATCCATATGCCTCCAAGAAAGACCATAGAAGAATTGATGCTTTTGCATAATAGTTTTGGAGGAAAATGTTAAAAGGGCCATGGGCTTCCAAAAGAACTAATAGATCTTTTTTGGAGGAAGTGCAGCCAGAGTGGTCCTTGGAGGCCAAGATGGCCAAACTTCATGTCTCATACTTCAGACATATTGTCAGAAGGGACCAGTCACTGGAGAAGGATATCTTGTTTGGTAAGGTGGAGGGTCAGAGAAAAAGAGGAAGACCCCCAGCGAGATGGATTGGCAAAGTGACAGCATTAATGGGCTCAAGTGTGACAGTGGGCTCAAGTGAGGTTGGCCCAGGATTGGACAGTGTTTCGTTCTGCTGTACATAAGGTCACTATGAGTCGGTATTGACTTGATGGCACCTAACAACAACAACAAGAAAGACCAATTAATACCCATAGTTATTCAAATTTGTGCACCAACTACTAAAGCCTGTGATGATAGAATTTAAGAATTCTACCAACTTCTTCAGTCTGAAATTGAATAAACATGCAATCAAGATGTATTGATAGTTACTGAAGATTAGAATGCAAAGATTGGAAATGAAGCAGGATCGATAGTTGGAAAATATGGATTGCATAGTAGAAACAATGCTGGAGATTGCAGGATACAATTTTGGAAGACCATTGATTTATTCAATGCAAATACATTTTGAAAACAACATACAAGATGACTGTACACATGGACCTCACTAGATGGAATAGACAGAAATAAAATCAACTACATCTGTGTAAAGAGACAAGCAGTGAAAAAGTTCCATATCATCTGCCAAAATAAGGCCAGGGTAGACTGTGGAACAGACCATCAATTGCTCAAATGCAAGGTAAGGATGAAGCTGATGAAAATTAAAACAAGTCCACAAGAGCCAAAATATGACCTTGAATATGTCCCATCTGAATTTAGACATCATCTGAAGAATATATTTGTTGCCCAAGAACAAAAGAGTTGTGGGATGACATCAAGAACCTTATAAAGGAAGAAATTAAAAAGTCATTAAAGAGACAAAAAATTAGGAATAGACCTAAATGGATGTCAGAAGAGACTCCGAAACTTGCTCTCCAGTGTAGAGATGATCAAGCAAATGGAACAAATGAGGTAAAAGAGATGAATAGAAAATTTTGAAAATCAGTTCAAGAAGACAAAGTGAAATATTATAACAAAAGTTACAAAGACCTGGAGTTAGAAAATCAAAAGATCAAACCAATTTGTTTTGTAAGAAGTATATCCAGAATGCTCCTTAGAAGCTGGAATGGCCAGACTTCATCTCTCATACTATCAGGAGTCCTGGTGTGTTGCTGTGGGTTAATGTGCCAGACTGCAAAGCCTTTGAACTGCAAGGTCGGAGTGGTGCAAGCTCACCAGTCACTCCTCGTAAACCCTATACAGGGTTACTATGTGTTGGAACTAACTCAATGGCACTTAACAACAACTATCAAGAGGGTCCAGTCGTGTGAGAAGGATATCATGCTTGGTCCATTTTATGGTCAGAGAATAAGAGGAATACCCCTAACAAGATGGATTGGCACAGTGACAGCAGCAATGGGTTTAAACGTAGCAACTAAAGTGAGGTTGGCACAGGACCAAGCAGTGTTTCCTTCTGTTGTGTATAGGGTCACTAAGAGTCAGTACTGACTTGATGGCACCTAACAACAACACCATAATGCAAACATAAACTTTATATGCAATGGGAAAGCAAAATTCTTGTGACTTGCTTTATTGTGAAATTTGCTTTATTATAATGTTCTGAAACTGAATGCATGATATACATCTCCAAGATTTGCATGCATAATTTTGCAAACAATGCCTGACATTCTGGTGAACTTGTCACTATCTAACTATACTGGTTGGCATTTAATCAGAGGAAAGAAGGATATAAATGACTGAGAATAAGAGATTTCTAGCCTACATAAGTTGTTTCTTGATTTTAATAGTTGATTTATTTTAAGTGAGAAATTTCCATACCTAGAATATTTCCAACTTTAACAGAATGCCATCAGTCCTCCAGCTGTACCTTGAAATAATAGGTGATTTTAAGGAAAACCACTTCACAAACCTGTTTTGTTTACATTGCCAGGTTGCAAAATAATTTTGTAAAAAATCCTGAATTCATCAGGCTCATAACAAATTGATATCATTGTCATTGTTTTTGTTAAGTGCCATGAAGTCAGTTCTGACTCAGCAACCCTGTATAGAGTTTCCAAGGAGCGACTGGTGAGGTTGAACAACTGACATTTCGGTTCAAATCGACCTTGCAGTCTAGCACATTAGCCCACAATGCAACACCAGGACTCCATAGGGCAGCACAATTTTGTGTTTCCTCATTCAAGTTATATTTTGCTGTGCTACATTATTACTGTTAATAAATCTAGTCTTTGCAATTTAGATTTTCCTTCCAAAATGACATATACCTCAAGGTTTTACACATTATAGCCATATATTGAATAGTATGAAATGACAAAATTAACTATCACTGTTATTAGATGCCAGTAAGTCAGCTTCTGCTCATAGCCACTGTCTTAGATATCTAATGCTGTTATAACAGAAGAACAGAAGTGCATGGCTTTAACAACTAGAACTTTGTTATCTTGCAGTTTAGGAGGATAGAAGTTCAAGTTCAGAATGCTGGCATTGGGGAAAGTTTCTTGTCTTCTTTCAGGATCTGTATGCCAAGCATTACTTGGAGATCTCTCTATATATATCTTGTCATCAATCTTCCCCTAGATCTAGGACCTCCACGGTACAGGGATCTCAGATCCAAACGACCCACACCAATCCGGCATCTTCTATCTTGGTGGTAGTAGTCACTCTTTCTCTGCTCCAGTCTCTCTCTCTCCTTCTAGCTCATGTAATACAAAAGGTGTTGCATGCCACACCCTGGAGAATCTCGCGTTTACTGAATCAAGATGCTGTTAGGATTAAAGATGGCGTATCTTTGCCACTCCTCAGAAAACATATCCAGATTCACTATGAGTCAGAACCAACTTGATGACTCTTAACAACAACAACAATCCTGATGTGGTACTCTAGAAAAAGCAGTGGACTACTAACCCACAAGATCAGCAATTCAAACTCACCAGCTGCTCCTCAGAAAATCTGTGGTGGTGGTGTGCCGTGGAGATGGTTCTGATTCATAACTACTCTTCATAGGGTTTCTGAGGCAGTAAATCTTTACGGGAGCAAAAAGCCTCATATTTCTCCTCCAGAAAACCTATACGAGATCGCGATGAGTTGGAACTGACTTGATGGCACTTACCAACAACAAAAACATCCCACACTTAATCCTCTTATCATATCAAATCACATCATGGGGATAGCTATATCTCAAATGCCAAACCACTGAAAATCCTGGCCATTCGAGTTAACACAAAACCTTAAATATCACGTTTCACTCCTTGTCAATTTTCACTAGTACATATCTCCCTAAGCCGAATAAATTGTTAAATAAAGACAATCATAAAGTCATATTTGTGCCTAACATAATACCACTTATATGTATATAACCAAAAATGCACTAACCCCACTGTATCATCCTAAAATTCTTCTAATACCAAATTTCAGTCTGAGACAAAATTCCTGTTCATCTGTGAGTCTAGGACACAAGGTTACTGCTTCCAAATACATTGGTGGAATAGGCAAAAGGTAAATATTTCCATGACAAATGGGAGCAATTAGAGGGAAAGAGGGATAACATACATTAGGCAAGTTAAAAGTTCAGCAGAACAACTGGCATTATCTCTCAAGGCTTGAAATAATCTGTTCTTTGAGACCACCTAGGCAATGGCCCCACCCTCTAGACTCTGGGCATTGGTCATGCACACTGAGTTCTGGGTAGAGGCACCTCAGCTCTATACTTCATCTCTGCCCTCCAGGCCAATTGGAATGTTAACTCTACTCTCTTGACTTTTGGCAGCCCTATCCTCCTAATCCATCTGGGTGGTGACCTTAACTCCCAGCCCTAACAGAATGGGATCCCAAGTCCCATTTCTTTGTCCCCTTGGACATGTGAGTCTTGCCCACTTTGCTTTGGACAGCGACCTATCTTAATATTAATTGCATACTCTGGAAATTAATATCTGAAGAAGCCAACTCTGTAAAAATTAGGAAACTGTGACCTCAACCTTACAAACCCCACAGATCATGGTTCTTCTACCTTTTGAGACTGAGATAGTTCTGCTTCTCATGACCCTTGTCTGTTCAGTTTTTGCTTCCTGCTTTCTTGATCTCTAGAGGCCAGGCTGGTCTCTGCTTTGCTCAAGCAAGTGTCAAAAATTCTTCAAATCTATTGATAAAAAAGTATCCAGAGGCATCCCATTCCTCTAAGAAGTGTCCTGAATGAAAGTGCTCAGTTGTCTTGCTCTATGGGTTGGCTCCTGTGCCATCTTGTGTTGGTCTCCTGGTTCAGCTGTTGCCATTTCTCTCTTCTTCTCATCTTCTGTGCTATGTCCAATGATACAGTTCTCCTAACTTCCTTTTGAACCCTCACAAGAGTTGACTCTGACATCCATAATTGCACCAACAGTCTTTTGTAGTCAAACTAAGCTTTCACTATCAGGCAGCTAAAATTGCTTCCACATTTAAAGTATTTGCTAGAGCAGGATCTCACTCTCTTATTAAATTATGTGTTAGTTATCGGATGCTGCTATAACATAAATGCCACAAGTAGATGGCTTTAACAACAAGGAATTTATTCTCTCACAGTTTAGGAGGCTAGATGTTCAAGTACACAGTGCTGGATCTTGGGAAATCATTCTCTTTGTCTCCTTTCAGCAGTGGTGGACCCAGTATTCCTTGGAGATCTCCATATATCTGGGCATAAAACTTCCCATGGATCTAGAAGCTTAACAATGCAGGAGTCTCAGAACAATTATATTGTCAGGTATAATGTCAGAAAATGAGCTCCTCAGGTTGGAAGGCATTCAGAATACAACTGGGGAAGAACTGTCCTTCAAAGAAGAGTTGACCTTGATTTCTATAGTGGAGTAACACTTTCAGGACCTACATTTACTATTGGGGTACAACTCAAAATCCATTGATCATTGGAACATGTAATGTACAAAGTATAAATCTAAGAAAATTGGAAGTTGAGAAAAGTGAAATGGAACACATAGATATCAAAATACTAGGCATAAGTGAGAAGAAATGAACTGTTATTCGTCATTTTGATTCTCACAATAACACAGTTTAATATGCCAAGAATGATGAATTGAAGAGGGATGGCATCACATTCATCAGCAAAAAGAACATTTCAAGATCTGTCTTGAAGTACAACACCGTCTGTGATAGAATAATATCCATATATCTACAAGGAAAATCAGTTAATGTAAATATTATTCAAATTCACCCACCAACAACTAAAGCCAGTGATGATGAAATTGAAGAATTCTACCAGCTTCTTTAGTCTTCAAACATGTAATCAAAATGTATTGGTGACTACTGGCAACTGGAAAGGAAAGGTTGGAAACAAAGAGAAAGGACCAGTCGTTGGGAACTAGGGCTTTGGTGATAGAAGTGATCCTGGACATAGTATGATAGAATTTTGCAACACCCATGACTTTTTCATTGCAGATGCCTTTTTAAATTACATGAAAGACGACTACACATGGACTCCACCAGATGAAATATACAGAAATCAAATTGACTACTAGGCTGGAAAAAGACAGTAGAAAAGCTCTATATCATCAGTCAAAACAAGACCGGTGCAGACTGTGGAGCAGACAATCAGTTGCTCATATGCAAGTTGAGGCTTAAGTTGAAGAAAGTAAAAACAAGTCCACAAGAGCCAACATATGACCTTAAACATATCCCACCTGAATTTACAGATTATCTGAAGGACAGATTTAATTAATTAAACACTAATATCAGAAGAGTTGTCAGATGACATCAAGAAAATGAAACAGAAAGAAAGCAAAAACGATGATTTAAAGACAGGAAAGAAAGAAAAGACCAAAAGGGAGGTCAGAAGAGACTCTGAAACTTGCTCTCCAGTGTAGAAATACTAAAGCAAATGAAAAAATGAAATTGTAAAAGAGCTGAATGGCAAATTTCAAAGGGAAGCTCTAGAAGACAAAGCCAAATCTTATAACATTATAATACCTGGAGTCAAAAAAAAAAAAAAAAAAAAAAAAAAAAAAAATTGCAAGCCTCTACTTGAAACACAGAAGGATTCTATAGACAAAATATTGAATGATGCAGAAAGCATCAAAAGAAAATGGAAGGATTACACAGTCACTGTATCAAAAATAAATGATCAATATTCAGTCATTTCAAGATGTAGCATACGATCAAGAGCCAACAATAGTGAAGGGAGAAGTCCAAGGCACACTGAAGGCATTGGCAAAGAGCAAGGCTCTGAGACAAGATGGACTACAAATTTAAGTCTTTCAACAAACTGATGCAGCACTGTAGGCATTCACTCATCTATGTCAAGAAATTTGGAAGACAGTAACATGGCCAACTGATTGGAAGAGATCCATTTTTGTGCCCATTCCAAAGACAGGTGACTCAGTAGAATGCAGAAATAATCATTAATATCACATGCAGGTAAAATTCTGCTAAAGATAATACAAAAAAAAAAAAAAGTTGTAACCATACATTGACAGAGAAATTCCATAGCTTCAGGCCAGATTTAGAAAGGGATGTGGAATGAGTGGTATCATTGCTGAGTTGAGATGGAACTTTGCTGAAAGCAGAGAATACCAGAAAGATGTTTACCTGTGATCTATTGACTACCAAATGCTCTTGATTGTGTTAATAGTGACGAGTTATGACAACATTGCCGAGAGTGAGTATTCAGGAACACCTAATTGTACTCATGAGGAACCTGTTCATAGATCAAGAGGCAGTCATTACAACAGAACAGGGCCACAGAATGATTTAAAACCAGAAAGGGTGAGCACCATGATTGTATTCTTTCACCATATATGTTTAATCTGTATGCCAAGCAAATAATTCAATAAACTGGATTATATGAAGAAGAACGTGACATCAGAATGGAGAGAAGACTTATTACTGTGATATGCAGAGGATACAACTTTGCTTGCTGGAAGTTTGTTATCATTGTTGTTAAGTACAGTTGAGTTGGTCCTGACCCATAGAAACCCTGTATAGGGTTTCTGAGGAGTAGAGTGGTGAGCTTGAATCACTGACCTTGCAAGTCAAACTGACTTTGTATTCCAGCACATGAACCTACAGTGGCACACAGAGAACTTTAAATAGTTACTGATTAAGATAAAAAATCACAGCCTTCAGTACAGGTTGCACCTCAAAGTAAAAACAAAATCCTCACAACTGGATCAATAAACAACATCCATATAAATGAAGAAAAGTTTGAAGTTGTCAAAGATTCATTTTGTTTGGATCAACCATCAAACTCTTACGGAAACAAAAGTATAGAAATCAAATGATGTATTGTTGTTGTTAAGGAGCTCTGGTAGCGTAGTGGTTACGAATCGGGCTGCTATCCTCAGGGTTAGCAGTTCAAAACTACCAGCTGTTTCGCGGGAGAAAGAAGAGGCTTCCTGCTCCTGTAAAGATTTACAGCCTCGGAAACCCTGTACAGGGTCACTATGAGTTGGAACGGACTCTACGGCACATAACAACAATTGTTGTTACGTGTCATAGAGTCGGCTTCAACCCATAGTGACCCTGTACAGGGTTCCTAAGGAACAGCTGGTGAGCTTGAACCAACGACCTTGTGGTTCAAATAAACTTTTTTGTCCAGTACATTAGCCCATAGCACCACACCAATATTCCCAAATGTTGTTGTGTTGTTAAATGCCATCAAGTAGGTTACCTTGAGACCCTGTATAGGGTTTCCAAGGAGCCACTGGTGAGCTTGAAAGGCTAACCTTGCAGTTTAAATGGCTTTGCAGTTAGGACCATTAACCCACAGAGCCACACCAGGTAAATCTGGTGTAGAAGACATCTTTAAAGTATTGGAGAGCAAAGATGGCTGCTTGGGGACTAAGGTGGGCCTGAGCCAAACAATAGTATTTTCAATAACTTCATATGCATCTGAAAGTTGGACAACTAATAAGGAAGACCATGGAAGAATTGATGCATTTGAGTTACGGTATTGGAGAAGAATATTAAACGGACCATGGACAGCCAGAAGTAAAAACAAATCTGTTGGCAAAATTACAGACAATGCTCCTTTAAGCCAGGATAGCCAGACTTTGTCTCTCATAGATTGGCCATATTAGTGCGCGGGGGGCGGGGGGTTCCAGTCCTTGGAGAAGTACATCATGCTTGGCAAAATAGAGGGTCAGCAAAAATGGAGAAGACCCCCAACAGTATGGATTGGCACGGTGGCAGCAGCAATGTGCTCAAGTGCAGCAATGAGTACGAGATTGGCACAGGACCTGGTAATGTCAATGACACCTAACAACAACAACACAACGAAAGGACACATTCCACTCATGATTTTTCTATTCTGGTGGTAGTAGATTCGTCTTTCTCTGCACATATCTCTCTACCTGTATCTCTTGTAAGATAAAAGATATTTCATGCCATACCCTTGAGAATCTCCTGTAAAATAGGATCAGGGTGGTAGTGAGAATGAGACTGGTGAATTCTACCCTTAATCCTTATATTGATTTATCACATCAAATCATATCAAGGGCGATAGCTACATGGGAACTGTCAAAACACTGAGAATCCTGGCCCTATCAGGTTGACACGAAACCTTAATATCACTGCCACATGATGTTGTTGCTATTGTTAAGTGCTTTCCATTTGCTGTCAAGTCTTAATGACCCTGTATATTACTTATGAGGAGGTGCTGGTGGCTTTGAATTGCTGATCTTGCTATTCAAACCAACTTTGCAGTTCAGGGCATTATCCCTCTGTGCCTCATCGGGACTCTGTCATCCTATGTATAACATAATAAAACAGGCTGCTTTTTTGTCATCCTCACAATCATTC
This sequence comes from Chrysochloris asiatica, assembly GCF_000296735.1. Lineage (NCBI taxonomy): Eukaryota > Metazoa > Chordata > Mammalia > Afrosoricida > Chrysochloridae > Chrysochloris > Chrysochloris asiatica. The sequence goes on along the minus strand of NW_006408563.1, from coordinate 19,496,699 downwards.
CTATATTTGAATCCTTTACCACAATCACTGTGTCCTTCTGTCTTGTTGAGAGTATTCCTCTTTCGTTGACCCTCGACTTTGCCAAGTATGATATCTTTCCCCAGGGACTGCTCTCTCCTGATCACAGGTCCAAAAAACATGAGACGTAATCTCGCCATGCTTGCTTCTAAGGAGCATTTTGGGTGTACTTCTTTCAACACAGATTTCTTCTTTCTTCTGGCAGTCCATGGTATATTTAATATTCTTCACTATTGTGAGAAACGTTGTTCACACCAACAAATGTTCAAGTAATTCAATCTGTGCTCATTTTTGCGAGAGTGAAGTTTTATTTGATTTTGCAAAATCAGGCGCCCAACCCAGTAGACACAAGCAGACGCGCCACATGGCCCACCACAAACAATTTTTATTCTTGTCCCCAAAAAGCCCCTCCTCCAGTTCCAGTTCCCCATATACAATTCTATGGTACATTCCATTTTCCCTACCCCCAGAGGAGCCAAAATGGCTTACCCATGGTCTTAATGGCTGTATTCTTATTTAAATTTCCCAGTCCTAGAACAGCCTACTTGTTTCAACAATCTGTCTGCCAAGTCTAGCAAGCTCATGAATTCCTGAATATGGACCATGCCCACAAGAGTTATTTCTCACAAATCTTCCTTTTTTCTATTTACAGTTACTGGTCTCATCTTCATTTATTCGTCTTAAATCCTGATAAAGTGTATCATCTCTGGATGTCCCTAAGAGTTCAGCTAACTATGCCTATATTAGGTTGCATCATACTTACACCAGACATAATATAACTAAAACATGTACAACCAGATATGCACTGACCCCATTTTCTCCTTATATTATCGTGAATGAACAAATCATAACTATTTGAGGCATACATAAATGTGCAAAAGCCAATCTCCAGCCTCATTCAGTTCCTGGACTAGAGTCCATAGCTGCTCCATGTCATCACTTCTGCCACCATCTCTGCTGTCACTGTTTCTTCAGGCAGGGATCCCCAGTTCCACTCATGCCCTTCCTTCTTGATGTCCTCAAACTGTCCATTCCTGAAATGAAAAATAGCTATTCCTTCCTTTTAGTTACATATCTTCTATAATTACAGTTCTGACTATCACAACCAATACTACAATTAAAATAATAAATTCTTATCAGCATCATTCCATACCCCCTCTCACCAGACATATCTGGAAACAGCTAAACTAGTCAGTGAGGATTTTCCCTTGACCACTCATTCTAAAACCAAGCACACCCATGAAAATTTGTCGTCGGTAAACTATACTAATGGTGGTAGTGGTAATTATGTGACGTGGAGTCAGTTCTTACTCATAGAGACATTGTACAGGGTTTCCAAAGTAGTAAATCTTTAAAGGATCAGAAAGCCTCATCTTTCTTCTGTGGAAAAGTTGATGGTTTCAAATTGCTGTCCCTAAGGTTAGCAGCCTGACTCATGACCACTACACTACCAAAGCCCCTTACCTATAGCAATAGTAATGTCTAAATTGCCCATACTAACAATCCAGTACACTGAGAAGACATACATGTTCCTCAATCTGAAAAGACTTTCATCCTGATTGGAAATTTTTTTGCATCCATAAGCAAAAGTCCAGTCCATCAAATTGTAGCAACTGATGCTTGCTCAAGAGTATTCAGGTCAGGTTCTAGTCAGCTCAACAACCCTAGCCAGCCAGCTATGTCAAATGAGTAAATGAGTACCAGCTGCAAGCTTGGAAGTTCACACACCTCCCTGCACTTCAAAACAATCAGCATTCCCTCTATATCATCTCAAGGCCCATGATGCATCAGTAAGCATACTGCTGCTGGTTCCCTTCAACTTTCGGTCCTAGAAAGGGGTTTTTGAGGGGCCAACTTTCCTTGCCTAGAAGCCTCTGAAACTCAAAATGCCAAAGTGTCTGCCTTCCCCCCCCCAACCCCCGGTTTTTTTTGTTTGTTTGTTTGTTTGTTTGTTTTTTTAAACTCAGAAATCTACAACAGTTCTGGATGGGTGTGTATATATTTTCAAATGAAAATGTCTCAACTCAAGTTATGACTCAAGGTTCCACCTTAAAAGTTCTAATGAATCCAATCAAGTATAGGTCAAAGGCCAGCTTGCAAACATTCCAAACATTCCATAATTGTAATTCCTAATATTTCTATTACACATTTTACAATATTTTATTTGACAATAATCAGCAGGAGAAGCCAATATCCATAAGGTAACCAAACACATTAACCTTTTGAAACACCTAAATTCCCTCCACCCTGGGCTAACCTCATTCATATGCATATGGCCTTGGGCCTCTGGCAGGGTGGATTCCAATAGGCCTTGTTGTTGTTGTTATGTGCCGTGGAGTCGGTTCTGACTCATAGTGACCCTGTACACGGTTTCCGAGGCTGTAAATCTTTACGGGAGCAGAACGCCTCATCTTTCTCCCGCGGAACAGCAGCCTTAGCCTTAGATTTTATGAATCCAGCTCTAGGAGCTCTGGTAGTGTAA
>NW_006408563.1:19484748-19490244 GCF_000296735.1 Chrysochloris asiatica | reverse complement strand
GCCTAACACTGTAATCACTGCCCCACTTCCCTCGAGAACGGGGGTTTTGTTCTAGCTTCCTATTTACTATTTTATTCACAGTAGATAACATGATTCTGGTTTTCTGCCTGTTTTTCTTTCTCTCTTACAGAAACTTTCTTAGCTTCTCTTAACAGTTCATCAATGAGCATCTCAGTCACACAATGACCCCTGAAAATGCCTGATACCAAGGCAATACTTACAGCCCAATTTTCCTGCTCAGACCAGCGCACGGATTGCCTGGTCGCTGTGGTTACCTTGTTATAAGTCCTCCACTTCTCTCTTGCTAATTCTGATCATCTTTTAACAGTCTCAGGTAGTTTTCTGGCTCTTGCAGGGAGGCAATCAATCCTGTGGAGTAGGCTGCTAAAACCAAGGTGGGACACGTCTCCTTTTCCACCAGGGCTGCTGCTCCAAGTGGGCAGAAAATCCCATACAAGCCCCCAAATTTGTGAGAAATGTTGCCCATACTGACAAATGCTCGAGTAATCCAATCTGTATTCATTTTAGCGAGAATGTGACTTTCTTTATTCAATTTTGCAAAATTGTTTGCCCGACCCAGTAGATGCAGGCAGACATGGCACATGGCCCACCACAAATGGTTTTCATTCTTGTCTCCAAAAAGCCCCTCCTCCAGTTCCAGTTCCCCATACACAATTCTATGGCATGTCCAATTTTCCCTCAATCACCACCATGGTGCTTGGATCAGGCACACCTTAGTCCTCAAACTTAGCTCTTGAACATTTTAAGGAGGTCTTGTGCAGCAGATTTACCTAATGCAAACCAACATAAAAGATGACTGACTATACACATGGCTCTCACCAGATGGAATACACATAAATCAAATTGACTACATCTGTGGAAAGAGACGATAGAAAAACTCCATATCGCCAGCTAAAACAAGGCCAGGGCAGACTGTGGAACAGACCATCAATTGCTCATATGGAAGTGTAGGCTGAAGCTTAAGAAAATTAAAACAGCCCTGCTCATATGGAAGTGTAGGCTGAAGCTTAAGAAAATTAAAACAGCCCCATGTGAGCCAAAATATGACCTTGAACATATCCCACCTGAGTTCAGAGATCATCTCAAGAACAGATTTGATGCATTAGACTATAATGACCAAGACTAGAAGAGTTATGGGATGACATCATGCACATCATACAAGAAGAAAGCAAATACTATGACTGAAAAGAGAGGAAAGAAAGAAGATGCCAAAAGAAATATCGAAAGAGATGCTGAAACTTGCACTCCAGCATAGAGATGCTAAAGGAAATGAAAGAAATGATGATATAGAAGAGCTGAATAGAAGTTTTTAAAAGGCAGGTCAAGAAGACTAATAAAGACTAAATAAAACATTATAATGAAATATACAAAGACTTGGATTTAGGAAACCAAAGACTTGAAAGAACATGCTCAGTGTTTCTCAAGCTGAAGGAACTGTTGAAAAAAATTCAAGCTTTGAATTGCAATATTGAAGGATTCTATGGACAAAATATTGAATGAAGGGAAAAGCATCAAAAGAAGATGGAAGGAATATACACATTCAATAAATATTCTTAGCCAACATCATAATTCAAATGCTTTGATTATTCTAAGATTTTCCTTATTCATTGTTCAACTTTCACATATATATGAAGAAATTGAAAACATCATGACTTGGGTCAGGTATTTTGAGATCATCTCAAGAAGCTTAGTCCTCAAAGTGACATTAGCTCTTTGACATTTTAAATAGATCTTTTGATGCAGATTTCCCTAATGTAATATATTGTATGTTGTTTGATTTCTTGCCTGCTGCTTTCATGGGTAAAGATTGTGTATCCAAGCAAAAAGAAATATAACAACCTGAAACTTTTCTCCATTCATCATGATGTTATTTATTGGTTCAGTTGTGAAGATTTCAATTTTATTTACCCTGAAGCTTTATCTGCACTGAAAACTGTAGTCTTTGATCTCCATCAGTAAGTACTTCAAAACCATTGGCTTCCAGAAAGCAATTTTTGTCATCTGCACATCACAGATTTTGATTAGTCTTCCTCCAATCCTTATGTCATGTTCTTTTTTGTACAATTCAGATTCTCTGATGATTAACTCAGCATACAGTTTTTATACTTGTTACATGGTCCAGCTTCACAGCAGCATGGAAGCCACCACAGCATACTAAAGTGACTGACGTGTGGAGGGTAGCTATCATAAAACAAATGTACTCGAGTTCTCCATTAGCAACAAAAATATATTTATACAAAACCTATATATAAATATTTATAGTCACTTAATTCATGGTAGCCAATAACTGGAAACATCCTGGATGTTCTTCAATCAGCAAATAGTTAAACTTTATTATAAAATATATCAGTAAATACTACTCTGCAATGAAAAAGAAATAGTTATTGACACAAGTAGCAATTCAATGAATATCTACACTATTATGATAAGTAAAAAACCAACCCCCACATGTCATATATTGTATAAACCCATTGATATATAATTATGTAATCACTAAGTTATAGGAATGTATAATAGAGTAGTGGTTCTCAGATACTAGGGAATATTGAGTAAAGAAAGGCAGCTCTGTACCTAAAAGGGCATCATGAGGGATACTTATGGTGATGAAAATGTTCTTTGTGTGAATATCAATATTCTAGTTCTGATACTATGTTACAGTTTTTGGAGGAAACTGGTTAAAGGGTACACAGCATCTAATTCAATAATATTTTTTACAACTTCATGTAAATACAGAATTCACTCTGAGCATAAAATTTTAAATTTAAAAGATCCAAATTAAAAATAGATGTGGTATAAACACAGAAATAAAAATAGGAATGAAAGCAGATTTTTTTATTTTTGGGTTAGATACAATGAAAATGTAACAATAATGAATTATGATTTTTGAATTACTGAATAAAGAAATCTGACAAGCTATAATTGAAAACTCTACCTATGTCCTGGATTGAATTGTGCTTCTCAAAAATGTAAGTCAGTTTGACTGGACCATGCTTCTCAGTGATTTGGCAGTTATCTAATGATGAAATCACCCCCTATGGTATGCTCTGATATGATTAGTCAGTCAGTTATAAGGGTATTAATGTGGGATACAGGACGATTAGTAAGCTCCCAGCTGTTATCCAATATCTTGGGAGTGTCCCTGAAACATGGCCTATATCACCTTTTATCTTACAAGTTATAAAAGGAGAGAGAAGCTGGCAGAAATGAGGGTACCTGACTACCACCAAGGAAGAAGAGCTGGGAGTGGAGCATAACATTCGGACTCAAAGTTCCTGTGCTAAAACCTCCTAGACACAAAGGCAAATTGATGCTAACACACATTTAGATCTCCAAGGAAGTCTGGGCCACACATTGAAAGAGACAAGGACCTTCTTCCAAAGATGACATAGAGAAAAATGCCCCCAAGATCCAGTTTTTAATTTAGACTTCCAGCCTCCTAAACTGTCTGAGAGACAGAAAGTTTTATTTTTGTTAAAGCCATCCAATCCTAGTATTCTTCCACAGCCGTACTAGACAAGTAACACACTGTGCAAATATATTGCTGTTGTTGCTGTTAAGTGCCATCGAGTCGGTTCTGACCCATAATGACCCTGTACAGGGTTTCCAAGTGTGTAAATCTTTATGGGAGTAGAAAGTCTCATCTTACTCCTGCAGAGCGGCTGGTAGTTTCAAACCACTGACCTTAAGGTTCGCAGCCCGATTCATAACAACTATGCTACCAGAGCATATATATATAATTTCAAAATTAAGAAGAAATAAATAATTTTTGATTTATAAAAGCTGAAAGTATTCATAAACTATAGACTTCTACTAAATGACATAAAGGAAATACTTAGGGAAATGGATTCAAGAAAGAAAAATTTATCTATACAAAGAAATGAAAATGCTGAAATGGTTACTGAATGAGTAAAAATGAAATTAATATTCTCATTACATTCACCTCTTTAAAAACAAATTATTCTGGACATCATCATATATTTAAATTTTTATATTTATTTTATACATATATACTAAAATAACCAAAAAAATAAATTAATAAAGTGGCATCACAAATTAATGCTCAACTATTCTATAAAAACAGAATAAAAATAGGAAAAGGGGCTTACAAATAACAGATAGGATAAATAAAAAGCATATATTGAGATGATAAACCTAATTCAAAAGATATATTGGACCTGAATATTACCAACATCCAATATAATCTAGTTGATATTATTAGCATTCTACCCAACAATGACAGAATGTACATTGTGATCTATAGCACATGGAACATTTATCAAGATAAATTCTATTTCAGGACATAAAGCAAGGCCAATATTATTTAAAATTGGGTTCTTACAAACTTTTTTCTGATCCTAACTAATTAGAAACAAATTATAAAATTATCTCTGAAAAAATATATAAATAATTGGAAATTAAATAACACTTTAAGTACTCATGTGTCAAAAAAGAAAACAAAAGTGTTTTCAACTGAATGAATTGAAATATATTAGAATTTCCAAAATGACACTAAGACATTATAAATGGGAAAATTTAATAGTACTAAATGTGGCACTGTAGGATAAGCACTGCACTATGAACTGTATGGCTGCCAGTTCAAATCCACTAGCTGATAGTAGGAAACCCTATACATGGTTGCTACGATTCAGAACCAACTTGACAGCACTTAAGAACCAAAGCCTATAAAATAAAAGAGGAATGGCCACAAACTCCCTAAATGCATGTATTTTGTGTATTAGTGCATATTGATTATGCATCCAGTACCGAAACCATCTTCTGGAATGTAGAAAGAAGGCAATACATACTTGTCAAATGGATGAATGAACAGAGACATGAATAAATAGATGAAGGAATGAACCAATCAAGGGAGGAATTACGCTTGCTTAGTTAGATCACTAGTCTTGCCAGGAAGCTTACTTCTCTTATGAAAGATACAAAGTGTTTTGTTCATGCTATCCCAAGGCAAATGAAATTGCATTTTTAAAAGATTGTTTACTTTCTTATATGTATCTATGCTATCATTATATAAATTAATCTATAAAATTGCTAAGTAAATTCCTTTAAATAATAACCAGAAACCAATTTGAATTATGTAGAGCAAGTACAACAAAATGCAAATTAATTTAAAAATAAGACTATGTAGGCTAATATCATCCTTAAACAAAATTAATGATAAAAGTTTATTTTGGTGGATATAATATCTAATAATTATAAAATCACTGTTCATCTAAGGCTAAAGTTTAATACAAAGTAAAACCAAAATTATGCTTAACTTGTTTTTTATTTGAGTTTAAGTCTAGAAGGAACCAGAGGTGGCAGATGGCAACGTAAGTCCCTTATGAGGTTTGATTGTCACTGAGACTGGCTGTGCAATTTCAAAATCAGAGAGAAACACACTCCTGCCAATCTAAAGCTTATTGGAGCCTCACATATTAACTTTTTTTTCCTTAAAATAAAAGACACAATATATATATA
>NW_006408563.1:19482946-19483588 GCF_000296735.1 Chrysochloris asiatica | reverse complement strand
TACAAATGATTAATAATAGAATATCAGAAATGGACACTGATAGGACAAAGGAGTAGAATTGAAGAGATAGAAGCCAGAACTAGTGAGCTAGAAGAGAAATCTCTCAACACTACTAAGATAGAAGAGCAAGCAGAAAAAAGGATAAAAAAATCTGAGGCAGGCCTAAGATTCATGGTGGACAGCATGAAGAGGAATAACTTAACAATTATTGGCATTCCGGAACAGGAAGAATCTCACAAGTTCACAGAGGAGATAGTTGAAGAGCTTCTGGAAGAAAATGTCCCTAACATCCTGAAAAGCGAAAAGATAAATATTCAAGAAGCTCAACAACCCCCAGGAAGGATAGATCCTAAAAAACAATCCCCAAAACATGTAATAATCAAGTTCTCCAGATTCAAAGATAAGGACAGAATCCTGAAAGCAGCTAGAGAAAAGAGAAGTGTAACATAAAAAGGCAAGCAAATCAGATTAAGCTCAGCTCTCTCAATAGAAACTATGCAGGCAAGAAGGCAATAGGGAGACATATATAAAACCCTGAAAGAAAAAAACTGGCAACTAAGAATCCTCTACCCAGCAAAGCTATCAATCAAATATGAGGATGTAATCAAAACATTCCAGGATAAACAGAAGCTAAGGGATTTT
>NW_006408563.1:19462593-19464033 GCF_000296735.1 Chrysochloris asiatica | reverse complement strand
TCCTCATGAGCACAATTAAGTGTTACGGAATACTCATACTTCACATTGTTGTCCATAGCTTTTCATGATCCACACAATCAAAAGCCTTTGCATAGTTAATAAATAACATGTAAACATTTTTCTGATATTCTCCGCTTTCAGCTAAGATCCATCTGACATCAGCAATGATATTCCTTGTTTCACGTCCTCTTTTGAAGCTGGCTTGAATCTGTGGAAGTTCTCTATCAATGTATGCTAGTAGCTGTTTCTGTATTACCTTTAGTAATACTTCACTCACATGGGATATCAATGATATTTTCTGACAATTATCACATTCCGTTGGGTCCCCTCTCTTTGGAATAGACACAAATATGGATCTCTTCCATTCAGTTGGCCAGATTCTTGTCTTCCAAATATCTTGGCATATATGAGTGAGTGCCTCCAGTGTCGCTTCATTTTGTTGAAAGATTTCAATTTGTATTCCATCACTTCCTGGTGTCTTCATCTATGCCAATTCCTTAAGTGCACCTTGGACTTCCTCTTTCAGCATCATTGGCTTTTGAAAATATGCTACTTCTTAAAATGGTTGAATATTGACCAGTTCCTTTTGGTACAGTGACTCTGTGTATTCCTTCCATCTTTTAATGTTTTTTCATAAGTCAATAATTTGCCCAGAGAATCCTTCAATAATGGAAGTCAAGGCTTGAATTTTTTTTCTTCCGTTCCCTTGTTTTCACTCTTTTCAGCTTCAGTCTGAATTTGCATATGAACAATTGATGATCTGTTCCACAATCTGCCCCTGGCCTTGTTTTGGCTGATTATATGGAGCTTTTCCACCTTCTTTTCTCCCAATATCCACAAAACAGTCAAGTACTCTAACATTATTTCACCTCTTTCACCCATTCAGTCAAAACCTAAATCCTTATATCATAAAGCCCTGTGTCCTTAGCGGTCATCCATGTTATGAGGTATTTTTCAGCTTCACTGCTGTTCTCAGAGTAGCATAACATTCCCTTGTGTGCATGTACCAGAGTTTATAAATTCATTATTCTGTAGATGGGAACTTAAGCTGTCTCCATCTTTTTGCTATTGTGAATAGTGTTGAAATGAACATTGTTTGTGCACATATCTACTTGCATTCTGGCTCATATTTCTTGTGGATATATACCAAGTAGAGAAATTGCTGGATCATAAGATATTTCTAGCTTCAACACTCTGAGGAAGTACCATATCATTTTCTAGATTGGTTGAACCATTCTACAGTACCACTAACAATGTAGAAGGGTCTCATTCTCTCCACAATCTCCCCAGCATTTGCTGTCCTCTGGTTTTTAGAACTTCACTGTTACTGCTGTTGTGAGATGATCTCTCATTGTAGCAGTCAAGAGATCAGACGACGTATTGCACTGGGCAAATCTGCTCCACAGGAACTTTTTAAAGTGTTGAAGAACAGAGATGTCA
>NW_006408563.1:19443750-19461643 GCF_000296735.1 Chrysochloris asiatica | reverse complement strand
TAGTTTGAGTAAAACTGGTGTCAAATTTTCTCTGAATATTTGTTAAAATTCATCATTAAAGCCATTTGGACCAGGATTTTTTTTGGTTAGGAGTTTTTTGAGACATGATCAATTTCTTCCTTTGTTATAGGTCTGTTCAAGATTTCTACTTAACTCTGTAAGTTTTAGTAGGTCATGTTTTTCTAAAAATGCATCCATTTCCTCTAGATTTTCAAATTTGTTGGCGTACAACTTTTCATAGTACTCTGTTATTATCCTTTTTATTTCCATTGGTTCTGTTGTAATATCACACATGTGGTTTCTTATGCATGTTATTTATGTCTTCTCTTTCTTTTCTTTTGTTAGATTTGCCAATGGTTTATCAATTTCATTAATTTTTTTCCCATAGAACCAATTACTGTCTTCCTGATTCTTTTCTATAGTTTACCTGTTTTCTATTGCTTTCATTTCTGCTCTTATCATTATTATTGCTTTTCTTCTGTTGGCTGTAGATTTACTTTGCTGGTTTTTTTCTAATTGTTGGAGATATTGTGTTAATGTGATGATTTTGGTTCTTTCTTCTTTTTGGATGTGTGCATTTATTGCAATAAATTATCCTCTCAGCACTTTTTTTTGGTTTGTCCCAACGTTTTGGTATGTTGTGATTTCATTTTCATTTGTTTATAGGAATTTTTTAATATCATTTTTAAAATTTGATCTACTACACAGTAGCTTTTAAGCAGGGTGTTATCCAGTTTCCATGTACATGATTTTATTTTCTTGGTCTTCTGTTTTTTATTTCTAATTTCATAGCATTGCAATCTGAAAAGACGCTTGTCGTATTTTGAGATTTTCAATTTATGGAGACTTGCTTTATGGCCCAACCCATGATCTATTCTGGAGAATGTTCCGTGTCCATTGGAAAAGAATGTCATTGTGCTGTGGTTGTATTTATTTCTCTGTGCAAATCTATGTGTTCAAGTCAATTGATTGTGTTGTTCAGTTGCTCTGTGTCTCTGCTGAGCTTCTTTCTAGTTGTTCCATCCTTTTTCAAAAGTGATGAATTAAAATCTCCCACGATTGTTGTAAAGTTTTCTATTTCTTTCATCAATTCAATTAGGGTTTGTTTTATGTATTTTGAGATTCTTTCATTGGAAGTATAGATATTTATTATGGTTATGTTCTTTTGTTCAATTGACCCTTTAGATAATAACCTTTGTCTCTTATGCTGATATTTACTTTAAAGTTTATTTTATCTTACATTAATATTGCCATTCTAACTTGTTTTTTTAATTGCAATTAGTTTTGTATAGTTTTTTTCATCTTTTTATTTTTAAACTATTTTGTGTCTTTTTGTGTTAGGTGTATCTATTGAAGATAGCGTATTGAAGGATCCTATTTTCTTACCCATTCTGCTACACTGTTTCTTGACTGGTGCATTTAATCCATTGACATTCAGTTTAATTATTGATGTTTGTTATTAAGTGCTGTTGAGTCAGTTTCCAACCCATAGTGACCCTTGTTGTTAAGTACCGTGGAGTCGGTTCCTACTCATAGTGACCCTGTATAGGGTTTCTGAGGCTGTAAATCTTTACGGGAGCAGAATGCCTCATCTTACTCCCACAGAACTGCTGGTAGTTTCGAACTGCTGACCTAGAGGTTAGCAGTCCGATTCATAACCACTACACTACCAGAGCTCCTTGTATAGCAACCCTAGGCATGGATTAATTGTTGTCTTTATGCTGTTTGTTTTTTGTGGTGCTGCTGGTTTCTTGGTTCTGTATGCTTTCCTGTACTACATTCGTTTTTCTTTATCTTTTTTTTTTTTTTTTTCAATTTCTTCATAGAATTAATGTTTCCATAATCTTGACTTTCTTTTTCTTGATTTGATGTGGAAATATATTAAGCTTCTTTGAGGACACCATATTTTATTAAGTTCTTCCTCTCTTATTGACTATCTGTTTTATTCTGAGATCTACTTGACCTCCTCAACATTTGGATCTCTGTTACTATTCATTTTCCTTCTTTCATTTTGTATATGTTCTGATCATTCTGCTACTCTCTGTCTCTTGTGCTATGATAGCTTGTGTGTTTCTGTAAACTATAAGCTATGATACTGGTATTTTAAATGCCAGCAGGTCTCCCACAGAGGATAGGTTCCAATAGAGCTTCCAGCTTAGGAAGAAGGAGAGGTGATCACTTCAGAATTGTTAGCCACTAAAAATAAAAACGCTAACAATTTTGGCCTTTGTGACAGAAATGATACCAAAGATCTCATGATAGAATTTTTTTTTAAGTTTTTATTGTGGATTGAGTGATAGTTTACATGGAAGAACATCAGCTTTACATTCATCCTATCATATTTCATTTCATTGCATTGCAATGACTACAATGCCTTCCATGCATCATCATTCAACAGAATTTGCTTCCATTTCCTTTGTTGTTGTTTTGGATGTACACTGGAGCACTTAGGAATATATAACCATTCAAACAACCAAAAGGCATACACTTCAATCCTGCCCCCCAGGCACCAGCACACAGACTGTCTCCCTCCTTGAGTCACTAGCCCCATCTAGACAGGTTGGAAAACACTCAGTGGAGAGTTTACCTTCCCCCACACCCTCTAAAACTAAACTCCTTCTTGTAAGTTTGTAAGCCAGTCACTTTGTGCTTTTATAGCCTCCCTCTGCCCCCATTTTGAGTAGCCAATGCCTAAATTGCCCATCACTGTCAACCCTGTGGGGTGGGGAATGATCTTTGCTGTAAAAATTATTTCCCTCTTTTAAGCTACTACATCCATAAGTATACATCAAGTTCATCAAATTGTAATGGATTATACTTTTTCCCTCATGATATAATTTTACAAGATCAATAAGGTATGCAATGAGAAAGCCTCTTTCCAACATTATAAAAGGAGACTATATACCATGACATCACTAGATCTAATTTAATATATTTGTGGGAAGAGACTATGGAGTAGCTCAATTGTATCAGCCAAAAAAAAAGGCTAGGGACTGATTTTGGAACAGGCCATCAATTGCTCATAGGCAAGTTCAGGCTGAAAGTGAAGACAATTAAAACAGGTCCAAAAGATCCAAAATGTGGCCTTGAGTTTATCCCACCTGAATTTAGAGAGTATTCCAAGAATCTGTTTGTTACATAAGACACTATTTGCTGAATCCCAGAAGAGTTGTGTGTTGACATCAAGAACATCATACATTAAGTAAGCAAAAGTTCATTAAAAATTCATGAAAGAAAGAAAAGACAAAAGTGGATGTGATAGAGACTCTGAAACTTGCTTTTACTCATAGAGAAGCCAAAGGAACCGGAAAAAGTGATGAAGTAAAAAAACTGAACAGAAAATTTCAAAGGAGAGTTTGAGAAGTGAGTCAAACATTATAATGAAATGTGCAAAGACCTGGGATTAAGAAACCAAAATGGAAGAACGTACTCAGCATTTTTCAAGATGAAAAAACTGAAGGAAAAATTCAAGAGTCAGGTTTTAATACTTCAGAATTCTATGGGAAAAATATAAAATGTTGCTGGAAACATTAAAAGAAGAGGGAAAGCATACACAGAATCCCTGTATCAAAATGAATTGTTCAATGTCCTGTCAGTTCAAGATTTACCATATGATCAAGACCTGATAATTTTGAAGGAAAAAGACCAATCTGAGTATAAGGCATTTCTGAAAAACAAGGCTTTAGGAATTCCTGGAATACAAGTTGAAATGCTTCATCAAATTGATGCAGCACTTGATCAGTGGTCAAATTCAAGACATTTGGACTATAGCTAACTGGCCAGCTGATTGGAAGAGATTCATATTTGTGCCCATACTGAGGAAATTTCATAAAGTGGAATGTGTAAATCCTCAAACAATATCATTAATATCACATGTAAGTAAAATTTTAATGAAGATAATCTATTGTAGCAGTATAATGACAAAGAGCTTCCAGGAATCCAAACCAGATTCAGGAGATGATGTGTAATGAAGTATATCATTGCTGATGTCAGATGGATCTTGAATGAAAACAGAGAATACCAGAAAGATGTTTACTTGTGCTTTATTAACTATGCAAAGGCATCCATTGTAAAAGAGCAAGGGGGGTACTCAATGGTTTAAAATCAGGAAAGATGTGAATCAGGGTTGTATCTTTTCACCATACTTACTCAATCTGTATCCTGAGCAAATAATCTGAGAAGCTGGATTATGTAAAGAAGAATATGGCATCAGAAAATTCACTAAGAATATGCAATTTTTTTTTTCACTCACACAATCTTGTTTGTATAAACTGAAGACAACTGAAAATGCTTACTGATGAAATACAAAGAACCTTCAGTATGGATATAAATATATCTTTACACCTCAATATAAAGAAAACAAAATGTTGTAGATTATAACTCTTAAATATCTCTTAAGTTTTCAAAAAGTATAGTACTACTCATTGGTTACTTATATTCTGTTTTTAAAAAGTAATACAACTAATATTGAAAATATCTCATTTTTTTGCAAATAAAATATTATTAGATAAGGTTTACTTTAAGTATAATTAAAGAGTAACAACTTAAACTGGAGGGAAAATAGCAATTTCCAATAACACTTAAAAAAAAAGTATTGTGTCTAAGAGTCACATTTCAAGGAAAGATAAAGAATAATTCAATATAAAATTCTGGTATTTACGGTAAAGAAAAATATATTCCTTTTACATTGAACATTCTGCCATATGAGGATAGTCATTCTAAAATCAATCCTAATGTAGTAGGAAAAATCATCTGCACTCAAGACATTATGTTTTCTATAAATGTTTTCTTGTAGAGTATGTGAAAATAGAACTCTACATGTATTGGAACCACAAATTACAAATGTGGAAATATAGTAGTTCCTACAGTTAAACTGCGGTGAGTCTGACATCTGGCAGCTACACTGCTGGGACTCTCCACTTGAGGGCAATTCTCTGCTCATTTTTAGGTTAGTGTAGCATTTTTCCTGTGTAGCAACTTGCTGTGTCCTAGTATAAATTGTTCTGTGGTAGCAAAGAAAAGCCAGACATGCACTGAAGATAAGGTGAAAGAGTTCACAAATAAAGATATTTTTAACTCATTCTTTCCTTTTTCCAAGATGAGCTTATTGTTGTTAAGTACTCTCAACCTGGTCTGACTCATAGTGAACATGTGTAGGGTTTCCGAGGAGCAGCTGGTGGGTTTGATCCGCTGACCTTTCAGTTCAAACTGGCCTTCTGTGGTGCTTATCCTACAGCACCACACCAGGAGCATATATCACATATCAAATGTCACTTGTAGATGAAAAGGAGTGTGGAAGTTAAACATGTTTCTTCCATTCGCTGTAGGATCAGTACTGGACTGCAGATCACAAGGTCGACAGTTCAAATTCACCAGTTACTCTTCGGAAACCCTATAGAGGGTTTCTATGAGTTGGAACTGACTCAACAGCACTTAACAGAAACAACATAGAATAATATTTGGTTCTATAACTTACTACTCTTTTAATTATGATTTATCCTATATGGTCACAGCTTTAAATTTATTGTAAATTCCTTTAAATCATTCCAGAAAACTGTAAATGAGTAAATCAGTATTTATTCATTGAATTTGCTAGTTTCAAAAGATACTCTACTAGACAGTTAATTGAATCAATATCTAATAATCTTTGAATATGCTGTATTTTATACTCCTTTCTTGAAAAATTCTTAATTAGTATTAGCATAATAAAGACTGAGACAATCTCTTCATTTCAATTGCTGTTTTCATATCTGTAAATATTATATGGAGGAAGTGGGAAATGTTAGAATACACTTTTTAACTAATAATTTAAAAATCATGTAAAGAAACCATTTTCAACATAATAGATTCTAATTTCAGTGAAATATGACATGAGTTTCAATAAAGAGGGTAAATGATATCAAATGACTTAAGGCCATCTGCTTTGCCTGCCATGTCAATGGAAAACGCTAGAAGGCAAACTGAAATTATTACTTCCTAGACAGTTCTCTACAGGTATTATCATTAGAATTCATATTAAACCAGATGGAGTCATAAAGATAAATAATAAATCTATTTTATTATTTATTATTTAAAATAAAATCTATTTAAAAATATTTTGTATATAATGCTTTGGTATAGGAATAGTTATTTAAACAATGACTGTCAATAAAACGCATTATATTATAAGTTGTTCACCAGATCCAGAGTAAAAATTTGGAAACTTTCTAAAGCTTGGCCTGCACACATGTGATTTTAAATAGCAAAGAATGTCTTTCAGTGAATTGTGTGTTCCATATGTCATAGACTTCACATTTTACCATTGACAACATTGGTGATATTATCCAAGAAATTGTTCCCAGCAGGTACCATCATATTGAATAATGGTCTCTTTTACATGGACAGGTTGTTAAATCAGCAGTCTTTCCAGTTTTAGAGTAGAAATGAAAATCAACACCAAAGTTCCTAGATGAGCAGAGTTATGTATACCTTTAGAGAACTGTATGCTTGAAATTGGGAGTGTAATTAATGCAAAGCAGACCATACAAATAAATATAAAACATAAATAGAAATGAGAAGGAATTCTTCAGGCTCTCTGTAAAACTCTGATTCTAATATAGAGTGGAAAATATGTGACTCCTCTCTTATAAATTTTACTGACTTTTATAATTAAGTTAATACATATTTTTTTGTAAGTTCAGATCCATCCCAATCTCTAAGCACAACGCTTGCTTCAGATATAGAAAAAATAAATGCTGTGACTTTGCTTTGTTTTGCTTATCTTTTGCTATATAATAATCAACTCAAATATGTACTGACTGGAAAAAATAATTTTATTATATTTAGTATTTGTACAGGTCAGTAATACAGGCCTATCTTACTAGATCTATCCTCTGCTATGTGGAACTGGAAGGCTTCACTCAGTATATTTGACCTAATGAGTAGTGTAGTAGTCTAAAGAAACAAGATTCATACAGCAGATGTCTTGGTGATAAGTTTGGAAACCTGGACTCAGTTAGGTACTTTCCATCTCCTTATAGTATCAATGCCTCTCCAACAGGATATTCTGACTCCTTGAATGATGACTGAATGTAAACTATCAGATCTGTTCTAAAGGATGGAACTAATTTAGTACTAGTAGTTGTTGTTTAGTGCCATAGAGTCAATTCTGACTCATAGCAACCCTGGATAGGGTTTCTGAGAAGCAACTGGTGGATTTGAATTGCCTACTTTGCAATTTGGCTAGAATATGGTGCCCCGTTATTTAGTCAAATACTAATATAAATGCTGCTATGTTTTGTTGTTTTTGTTGTTAGGTGCCATCAAGTCAGTACTGACTCAAACTGACCTTATACACAGCAGAACGAACCACTGCCCTATCCTGGGACAACCTCACTACTGTTGCCACACTTGAGTCCATCGAAGCTGCCACTTAGCCAGCCCATCTCGCTGGGGGTCTTTCTCTTTTTCTCTGATCCTCCACCTTACCAAACATGATATCCTTCTCCAGCAACGGGTCCCTACTGACAATATATCCTAAGTATGAGAAACGAAGTTTGGCTATCTTGGCCTCCAAGGAGCACTCTGGCTGCACTTCTTCAAAAATGGATCTACTGGTTCTTTTGGCAGCCAATGGCACTTGCAATATTCTTCTCCAACACCATAACTCAAAAGTATAAATTCTTCTACGGTCTTCCTTATTCACTGTTCAGCTTTTGCATGCATATGAGGTTATTGAAAATACCATGGCTTGGGTCAGGCACATCTTAGTCCTCAGGCTGAGATCTTTGCTCTTCAACACTTTAAAATGATCTTGTGCAGCAGATTAGCTTAATGCAATATGTCATTTGATTTCTTACTGCAGCTTTAGTTAGTGTTGATAGTTGATCCAAGAAGAATGAAGTCCTTGAAAATTTCAATCTTTTCTCCATTGATAAGAATGTTGTTTATTGGTCCAGTGGTGAGGAATTTTGTTTTCTTTACATTGAGATGTAATCCATAGTCCTCTTCACTTTCAGCAAGCAAGGTTGTATCATCTGCATATCACAGGTTGTTAAGGAGTCTTCCTCCAATCCTGATGCCACGTTTTTCTTCATAGAACCCAGCTTCTCGTATTATTTGCTCAGCATACAGGATGAATAAATATGGTGAAAGAATACAACCTGTCGCACACCTTTCTTAATTTTAAACCATTCAGTGTTCTCATGCTTTGTTCAGATAACGGCCTTTTAGTCCAGGTACAGATTCCTTATGAGCATAATTAAGTGTTCTGGAATACTCATACTTTGCAATGTTGTCCATAGCTTGTCATGATCCACACAATTGAAAGCTTTTGTGTAGTCAATAAACCACAGTTAAACATCCTTCTGATATTCTCTGCTTTCAGCCAAGATCCATCAGGCATCAGCAATGATATCCCTCATTCCAAGACCTTTTCTGAATCCGGCTTGAACCTCTGGAAATTCTGTGTCAATGTATGCTTGCTGCAGTTTCTGTATTACCTTTAGTAAAACTTTACTCGCATGGGATATCAAAGAGATTATCCAATGATTTAAGCATTCCATTGGGTCACCTTTCTTTGGAATGGGAACAAATACGGATCTCTTCCAAACAGTCAGCCAGATAGTTGTCTTCCAAATTTCTTGGCAGAGATTGAGTGAGTGCCTCCTGTACCCACAAACTTTCTTGAAAGATTTCAGTTATTGGTGCCTTGTTCTTTGTCAATTCCTTCAATGCACCTTGAACTTCTCCTTCAGTATCATTGTCTCTTATTCATATGCTACCTCTTGAAACAGTTGAACATTAACCATTTCCTTTTGGCACAGTGTCTCTGTATAGTCCTTCCATCTTCTCTTGATATTTTTTGCATCTTTCAATAATTTTCCCAGAGAATCTTTCAATAACAAATGTCGAGGTTTGAATTTTTTCTTCAGTTTCCCCAGCTTGATAAATGCTGAGCGTGTTCTTCCTTTTTGGTTTTCTGATTCCAGATCTTTGCACATTTTGTTTTAATATTTGGCTTTATCTTCTAAAGCTGATCTTTGAAATTTCTGTTCATCTCATGGAGCTCCTAATTTCTTCCATTTGCTTTAACATCTCTATGCTGGAGTACAAGTTTCAGTGTCTCTTCTAACATCCATTTTGACCTTTTCCTTCTTTCTTGTCTTCTTAATGAATTTTTGCTTTTTTCATATATGATGTTCTTGATGTCATCCCACAACTCTTCTGGTCTTTAGAGTTTAATGTATCAAATCTGTTCTTCAGGTGATCTCTAAATTCAGGTGGGATAGATCAACATCATGTTTTGGCTCTCATGGACTTGTTTCTATTTTATTCAGCTTCAGTTTGAATTTGCATATCAGTAATTGATGGTCTGTTCTACAGTCTGCCCCTGGCCTTCTTTTGACTGATGATATGGAGCCTTCCCCTGGTAGCATAGTGGTTACAAATCGGGCTGCAAACCTTAAGGTCAGTGGTTCAAAACTACCTGCTGCTCCACGGGAGAAAGATCAGGCTTTCTACTCCTGTAAGGATTTACACCCTCAGAAACCCTGTACAGGGTCACTATGGGTTGGAACTGACTCGACAGCACTTAACAACAACAACAACAAATGGAGCTTTCCAACCGTCTCTTTCCACATATGTTGTAGATTTAATTTCTGTGTATTCCATCTGGTGAGGCCCATGTGTATAGTCATCTATCATGCTGTTGAAAAAAGATATTTGAAGTGAACAAATCATTGATTTTGCAGAATTCTATCATGCGTTCTCCAGCATCATTTCTATCACCAAGCCCATATTTTCCAACTACTGATCCTTCTTCTTTGCTCCCAACCTTTGCATTCCAATCACCAGGAATGATCAATAATTCTTGATTGCATGTTTGATCAATTTCAGATTGAAGAAGTTGGTAGAATTCTTCTACTTCATCCTCACTGGCTTTACTGGTTGGTGCATAAATTTGAATAAAAGTGGTATTAACTGGGCTTCCCTGTAGGCATAAGGATATTATCCTATCACAGACAGCATTGTGCCTAATGACTGATCTGGATATGTTCTTTTTGATGATGAATGCAACACTATTCCTCTTCAATTTGTCATTTCTGGCATAGTAAACCATGTGGTTATCAGATTCAAAATAGCTAATAGCAGTCCATTTCAGCTAATGCCTAAGATATCAATGTTTATGTGTTCCATATCATTGTTGACAACTTTCAACTTTCCCATATCCTTACTTCATACATCTATGTTCCAATTATCAATGAATGTTTACACCTGTTTTTCTTCATTTTGAGTTGTGCCCCTTTAGCAAATGAAGCTCCGTGGGCTTTACTCCATTCACGTCATCACAGTCAACTCTACTTTGAGGAGGAAGTTCTTCCCCAGTCACATTTTGAGTGCCTTCCAACCTGAGGGGCTCACTTTCTGGCACTATATCTGACAGTGTTTCTCTGCAATCTATAAAGTTTTCAGTGACTAAATGTTCAGAAGTAATTCGTCACTCTTTCTTACTAGTCTGTCTTCATCTGGAAGCTCATCTGGAACCTGTCCACCATGAGTTATCCTGCTGGTATTAAAAATACTGTTAGAATTGCTTTCAGAATCACAGCAACTCACAAGCCATCACCGTACGACAAACTGACAGTCGAATGGTGGCTTCTCTGTATAGTTGCATATAATTAAAGAAGTTTGCCTTAAGAAAACAGATTATCTATCATAATGTAGGTTGATTTACTCTTATATGTTGAGGGCATTAAAAACAAAAAGTAGTTCTCCAGGGTGTGTTTTATTACTCCAGAAATGGGTGGAGTATTCACTGAAATATTTCAACAAATGGGCGCTAAACTGGGAGACTGCTGCCAGTTAATCTATAGGAAGAGATCCATAATTGTACTATTTCCAAAGATAGGTGATCTATCAAAAATGTGAAAATTATAAAATAATATCATTAATATCACATGCAAGTAAAATTTTTATAAAAATTCTAAAAAAAAAAAATTTTTTTTTTTTTTACATGGACAGAGACCTGCCAGAAATTCAGAAAAGGGCTTAGAAGTATGAATATAGTTGCTGATGTCAGATGGCTCTTTGCTGAAAGTTTTTGCTTTGTTTTACTAAGTGCCATTGTGTTGGTATTAACTCATAGTGACCCTGTGCAGGATTTCCGAGGAGCAGCTGGTGGGTTTGAACTACTGACCTTGTGGTTCGCACTCCAGTGCTGATCCTACAGTGCCACTCTAGGAGAAAGTAGAGAATATAAAAAAGTTTTACCTGTATTTACTGACTAGGCAATGGCAGTTGACTGTGTGGATTATGACAATTTGTGTATAACATTGAAATGAATGATAAATCCACAGGATTTACTCTGCTAATGAAGAATCTGTGCATTTCAAAAAAAAGGTATTGAAATAGAACAAAGGAACACTTCATGATATCAAGATGGAAATGTATAAATCAGGGTTGTATCCTTCACCATATTTATTTAATCTGTATGCTTAGCAAATAACAGAGAAGCTGAGCTAAAAGAAGAACAACATGGCATCATGGATTGAATTTTTTCTTTGGGTCTTTCAGCTTGAGTAATGCTGAGCATGCTCTTCCCTTTTGGATTTCTAATTACATTATAAAATCTTTATAATATTTGACTTTGTCTTCTTGAACTGCCCTTTAAAAATTTCTGTGTAGCTCTTTTATTTCATCGTTTTTCCATTTGCTTTAGCATCTGTACACTGGAGAGAAAGTTTCAGAGTCTCTTCTGACATCCATTTTGGTCTGTTCTTCTTTCTTGCCTTCTTAATGACCTTTTTCTTTCTTCTGGTATGCTGTTCTTGATTTCATGCCATACCTTTTTGGCCTTTGGTCACTAGTGTATTATTCACCAAATATCTCTTGAGATGATCTCTAAATTTAGGTGGGGTATGTGCCAGGTCAGATTTTGGCTTTTGTTTAATTATTTTAATTATCTTCAACTTTAGGCTGAACTTGCATAAGAGAAATTGATGGCATGTTCCACAGGCTGCCCCTGGCCTTGCTTTTGTTGATGACATGGAGTTTTCTACCGTCTCTTACCACAAATGTAATGAATTTAATTTGTGTGTATTCCATCTGGTGAGGTCCATATGTATAGAGGATTTTTTATGTTGTGTAAAAAAGGTATTTGCAATGAAATATTCATTGATCTTACAACATTCTATCATGTGATCGCCAGTATCATTTCTATCACCGAGGCCATATATTTAATGACTGAAGGAAGAAGTCCAAGGTGCACTGAAGACATTGGTAAAGAGCAAGGCTCTGGGAATTGATGGAATGCAAATTGGACTTTTCAACAAACTGATGCAGCACTGCAGGCACTTAATCAGCAATGACAGAAAATATGGAAGACAGCCTACATGCCAACTGATTGGAAAAGATCCCTATTTGTGCTATTCCAAAGAGATGTGACCAAAGAAATGTGAAAATCACTAGACAATATCTTTAATATTGGTTGCAAATAAAATTTTGTTACAGATTATTTTAAAAACAGCTGCAACAGCATTTTATTAGGGTACTACTGGAGGTACAAGACAGATTCAGACAAGGATGTAGCATACAGGATATCACTGCTGCTGTCAGATGAATCTTGGCTGAAAGTAGAGAATACCATAAAGATGTTTGCCTGTGTTTTATTGACTACACAACAGCTTTCAATTTTGTGGATCATTACTAGCTATAGACAACATGATGGAGAATTAGTATTCCAGACCACTTAATTTTGCTCATGAAAGACCTGTACATAGAAAAAGAGGCAGTTGTTTGAACAGAACAAGGAGACATTGAATGGTTTAAAGTTAGGATAGGTATTTGCCAGCATTGTATTCTTTCACAATACTTACTCTATCTGTATGTTGAACAAATAATCTGAGATTGTTGATTATATGAAGAAGAACATGGTATCAGGATTGAAGGAAGACTCATTAACAACCTGTGATATGCAGATGATGCAATCTTGCTTCCTGAAAGCAAAGAAGTCTTAAAATATTTGCTGAAGAAGATCAAAGAACACAACCTGCAGTATAGATTGCAACTCAATATAAAGTAAACAGAACTCCTCACCACTGACAAATAAACAACATCCATATAAATGAAAAAGAGATTGAAGTTGTCAAAGACTTAATTTTGCTCAGATCAACCATCAATACTCATGGAAGCAGCAGTCAAGCTATCAAATGACATATTGTTGCATTAAGCAAATCTGCTGCACAAGACCTCTCTAAATTGTTGAAGAGCAAAGATGTCAGTTTGAGGACTAAGGTGTGCCTGACACAAGCCATGATATTTTCAGTAACCTCATTTGCCTGTGAAAGTTCTACAATGAATATGGAAGACCATAGAAGAATTGATGCATTTGAGTTAAGATGCTAGAAGGCAATATTAGAATTACCATAGACTACCCAAAGAAGAAACAAATCTATGTTCAATGATGCACAGCCAGAATGCTCCTTAGAAGTTAGGATGCACAGATTTTGTCTCTTATACTTTGAACATATCATCAGGAGGGACCAATCCCTGGAGAAGGACATCATGCTTGATAAAGTGGAGGGTCATCAAAACTAAGGAAGATACTCAATGGAATGGATTGGCACAGTGGCGTCAGCATGGGCTCAAGAGTAGCTAGGATAGTGAGGTTGGAACAGGACCCAGCAGTGTTTCATTTTGTTGTGCATAATGTTGCTATGAGTCAGTATCAACTTGATGGTACCTAACAACAACAATAACAACAGCAAGAACAATTATAGTGTTGGTGAAAGTTATTGAATCAACCATGAACTGCAAGAAGAACAATCAATTTTGTTTTGGGAGATATACAACCAGAATGCTTCTTTGAAGCAAGGATGTTATTTTTTCTTAGGTACTTTGTACCTGTTATAAAAAGACTAATCCCTGAAAAAGGACATCATGTTTGGTAAAGTAGAACCTCAAACAAAACCCATTGCCAGCTATTCAATTCAGACTCATACACACCATATAGGAGAGAACAGGACTACTTCCTAGTGTTTCTAAGGCTGTCAATCTTTATGGAAGGAGGCTGCTATAGCTTCTGACCACACAGAGGAGGTGGGTTCAAATTGCACATCTTTTGGTTAGCTGTTGAGCTTCTTTAACAACTGTGACAACAATGCTGTCTATTTGTTAAATATTAGTGAAAAAAAAAGAAAACCATCAAATAGATGTATTGACACAGTGGCTGTAATAAGTGGGCTCAAACATAGGAATTATTGTGAGGCTGGTGCAGGACAGGGCAGTGCTTGATTCTGTTGTACATAGTTGATTCAATGGCATCTATCAACAACAATAGCAGAACCACACACACTTGAGTCTGTTCCTTAAAATAAATAGTTCTCCTTGTCACACTTTGCCTCTCTTAGTTTCTCTCTCTTTATTTGTACATATGTACATGTGCACACAAAATCTTGCTGGTCCTGTTTCTAAAGAAAACTTGTACTGAGACAAGATTTTGTGGCCTCTTTAATCTACCATAGTCTACTATCTAACAAAATATTATTTTCATTCTCCCCACATGCCAAATCCACTCACCCCCAAAACTCCCAATCTCAGTTCTTCAGGGTATTGGTTTAAAAGCCAAGATCTTATCTTTTAAATCATGTTCAGGTACACATGAATATCCTCGGGTATAGTTCCCTCAAGTATCTTTTCTCTCTTTTTAGAAAACTAATGAAACACTCAGCACACTCAACACACAATTGAGAGACAGTGACTACTGTTTAATAGGAGGATCATATTAGCCATTGATCTACGGGATTTTTAATCTCAGCAGAGCACATGGTACAAGTCTCTCAATCACTGATGTTAGTTCCTAGTCCTACTCTGTGGGGTGGTTTTTCATTGTTCTTATTACCTATATTGAGAGCAATCCTGGTGTGGCGCTGTGGGTTAATGCGCCAGACTACAAAGTTGTTTGACCTGCAAGGTCAGCGGTTCAAGCTCACCAGCTGTTCCTCAGAAACTCTATACAGGGTTGCTATGGGTCAGAATCGACTCAACAGCACTTAATAACAAATTACCAATATTGGGATCTTGTCTCCAATCACTGTTTGTTTTCATAAAGTTTACCTCATTTGATAAAAGCCACATACACAATTCATTTTAATACAGCTTTGAGCTGATTTGCATGACTTAAAAAATATGACAAATCCTTTTTGACATTTTTATTGATGTGTCAATAACTAGTGTTAGACCTGTGTTATGTTGTTGCTAAATGCCATGGAGTCAGTTGTGACTCATAGTGACCCAGTATAGGGCTTCCTAGGAGTGGCTAGTAGGTTTGAATCACCTACATGGTAGTTAGTAGTTCAGTGCTTATCCTAGAGTGCCACACCAGGACCCCCTGTATCCTTGCATTATTTTTTATGAGGTTAAATTATAATAATCATGCCCTGAAGTTAACCTTTACTTTGAGTCTACTGCTCACTTTTACAGGCTTTTGCAATCTACAGGGATAGGGACTTAGAAAATTATTTACACTCTGCAATTTCCTGTAGTGCTTAGATATTTCTTTTAAATTCTGCTAAAAATGGAATATTATTTCTTAATTATATATCTGGATTTATATATATGTATATATAAAATGGATTATTATGGATACCTAGAAGAAGCCATTTGACACTTTGTACATTCTGCTTGGATTCTTCCCAGCTATAAAAAAAAGGCATAATGGATGCATTGTATGACCTCAAACTTCACAAAGGGGAAGCAGGAAAATTGAACTCTGCATCATCCCAAGGTCAATTCCTATGAGGCTGAGGTCAGATGTTTCTCCATCCTTCTACCATTTTTACAAATTCTGACATCAACTGTCATCCACAGCACTCTCTATTTCTTATATTCTGTAATCCACTGCAATGGCCACAGATAACTTAGAGATAATACAATTATAAAGTTTATTAGACAAGTTAACAGGTAACAAATCAGGACCAGAAATGCTTAGGGCTCAGTTCTTTCAGTCAGGGATGCCCTTTCTTACCCACAGACACACCTTGGCTTGGTCCATGGTCTCTCAGTCACATGACCTGCTTTAACAATATTACAAATTGTTTCAAAATGCACTTCAGTACAGTAAAAGCTTCAACCTGAAGGTGCCTATTTCTCACACCATGGGTCTGCAAACCTATCTTCCCCAGTTAAATGCCTTGAGGCCTGCCACTCTACAAGGCACTCAGTTTTAACCAGTCTGTGTGCCAGAAAACGTACATCTCTGTCTGGTTGTCTGGTTCTTGCTTCTGCTACCACTCCTTTGCCCCTTCTCTGCTGCTTCTCTGGCATCACAGCCTTCTTTCTTTGGAGTAAGGATCGAAGGGCAGGGGCTTGGGTGATCAAAGGTAATGCTCCACCCACACCTGGATCTTATTCTTTGATGGTAGTGAGATTCTCCTTCGTGTTCCTCAGATAGCTCATTTTAAATTCAGCAGGATGGCAAAACTGACCAATTCTCATGTTAGAGTTCCAAGATTTTAAAATTATAATTGACCCTGCCAACAATCACTTATAACTGAGTCATATAGCTCTATCAGCATCTTCCCATACTATTTCTTACCCAAACTTATCAGGAAAATTTTGTTTTGTGGGAGTTACAAAGCTGGAAGAGACATTAAGTAATTCACTGTGCTGCACCAGCAAATCCACCATTTCACTAAGCGCCGTTTTTACTCTCTATGGACAGAAAGCCATACAAAAACTGCCTTCTATGCCATTTCAGTGTCACTTATATTTGTCAGTTTACAATAATAATTTTTGTCTTCTTAAAGTCCTTATTGACATTATTAAACCTCTTCAGATCCATCAAGTTTTTGTCCATCATTTTGTTTCAAAGCCATTGCTACATGGCTTACGTTTTTGTTACTGTGGATTTCTGGCAACAAATCACTCATTACCTGGTACATAATACCAAGGCAGGGCTGGTGCTTCAACTTAGTGTATTTTAAGCCACCATGCCAAATGTGCTTCAATGACCCAATCACATAACTTATTAGATATTCTCCTAACTTCTCAACCTGAAACATTGAGTGAAGGAATGAAGAACCCATATCAATAAACTCTGAATGATCAAATCCTGTGTTATTTTCACCAATCCTTAGTAGCCATTTCCACACATATTCTTCAGGTTTCCATTTGTACGTATTAGAAAATCAAACCATCCTTTTGTAGTGTAACACTTCTTTGTACTTCACCTTTTGGGGCTTGATGGGACTTAAGTCTAATTAAAGGCCTAGGAGCAATAATTGGTGGATTGTTTTCTGGGAACATTCATCAAAGTCTTGTAAGACATCTGCCTTAGGTGATGACCAGACAATGCTTCAGGCATCATCTTAGCAGGCACCGTTGGGTTAATCTCATCAAGTGTGGGTAGAGGTGACAATGGTTTTATAGCAAATGGATCAGCAGATAAAAAGATGGAGTAATTTTTTTTTTTCTGATGTAAGAGGTAGTACTGTTGGCAAGAGTAATTTAATGGAATTTCTGGGCTCTATGTCCTTAATTTCCTGCTTATCTGCCATATTTTCCCATCCCAAATTTCAAGATCCCATTGTTTCCCAATTAGTGCCCTCACTTTAACATCAGACACAATTCCAGGGTGGGAATTCAGCTGCTGGTGTAATTCAGCCACTCTTACAATAAGACTCTGAGTTTGATGGTCTGCAATATCAACTTTGCTACTACAAGAATAGATTCTCTTTCAGGCCCCAAGTGCAAACTTTGAGATACTTTATATGGCACTTGAGCTTTAACCCCTTAGGTCTGATGTTATCTCTTTCATTTACCACTTACTCTAGTTTAAGTGGAGTACTGGTGTGGCGCTCTGGGTTAAATGCAGTGGACTGTAAAGTCAGTTTGAACTGCAAGGTCAGCAGTTCAA
>NW_006408563.1:19441902-19443650 GCF_000296735.1 Chrysochloris asiatica | reverse complement strand
TAGGTCTGATGTTATCTCTTTCATTTACCACTTACTCTAGTTTAAGTGGAGTCCTGGTGTGGTGCTCTGGGTTAAATGCACTGGACTGTAAAGTCAGTTTGAACTGCAAGGTCAGCAGTTCAAGCTCACCAGCAGCTCCTTGGAAACCCTATACAGGGTCGCTATGGGTCAGAACTAACTCAGTAGCACTAACAACAACTATTGTAAATAGGTCGAACCAGCCAGCTTCGCTATACTTTTCACCCTGACAAAATTGCAGGAAAGTATCATATATACAATCACCCAAAGTCTCGCTTCTCTCCAATAATGATCTTTTGCTGATGCTATTTTGTGTATTAATATTGTCACCTCATGCCGTGGATTAACAGCAACACCTTCACTCTCTTTATGAACTCCGGGTGTGGTGCTGTCGAATCAGCATTGGGAGTTGAACCACCAGGTCAGCAGTTCAAACCCACCAACTGCTCCTCAGAAACCCTATACAAGGTCACTATGTGTGGGAACTGACTCAATGACACATAACAACAACAACGACATTTTCTTTAATAGTGGAGACAAAATAATCAGTGTCTTTAAAATTAGTCAGAATTGAGAACCAATTTAGAAAATTCATCCTTTTGATTTTGTTTCTCTAGAACAACTCTTGGTACCAAATGTCTTAGGCTGAATTCTGTAGAGATGCAAAACCAGTGAGAAGCTTATGTACAAATATTTAGGTTTAGAGCAAGGAGTGGTTCACAGTTTTAGATGTGGGAGGGTCCCAAGTCCAGGTTAGATGAACTAAGATGGGCAGGCGGGTAGGCAGGCCAGCAGGCCTCACAAGCACACAGTCAAGCAGGTCCAATAGGCAGGCAGGTCCAGCACACAGGCAAGCTGTGGGTGGCTCCCAGGATCAGCAGATAATAGAGCAGATCATTGGCTCAAGTACTAAGATTCAGAGGTCAGAGATTGGAGGTCAGATGTCAGAGGACAAGCCAGGTGCAAGATCCAGACACAGTAAAAAGCAAAAAAGCTTTGTCTGAGTGTCTAAGAAATTGGAAGCATCCTTTCAGTCATAATAGAGCTAATTACATTATATTGGATCTCATTATGGAAATAACTACATCTTACCTGTCAAAATCACTGTACCATAAGCATTTCTGACCCTAAATTGTAACCTGTTAATTTCCCTAATAAAATCTCTAACTGTAAAACTGGTGTCTGAGTCCTGTGTGACCATTGCACTGAATGATCGAACCCATTGATATTGAAAGAATGGTGTTTGCCACTTTTTTTTGCACCTAAAATGAATAAATAAGACTATGTAATTTACATATATAAATGTAATAAAAAGAGAAAACGAAGTAGCCTAGACTTTGGAACACTCTACACATAAAATTGGTAAATTAACACATTCTGCTTGCTTTTGTTGAAAAAACTCGTGAAATTATGAATGTCAAGTACTTATTCAATTAACTTGCTGTCTATTAATCCCTATCATGTCAGACAGTAGAGCTTCTAGTGTTGCCAAGTTGTCCTCCAGTAAGTTTGAGCAGATGCACACTCAGTAGTGGTACATGAAAGTGGAGGCTTCCCATGTGGCTGTCAACTCCTGCTCTTAGCATTTTTACATATTTGTGGATTAGATGAATAAAAAATAATATCTACTTGCTTTAAATATACATTTTATTAATTTCTAGGAAATTTTTCTTTACAATGTCTGTGCAGTAATTATTAGTACTTCCTTTGGGTGGTGCTGTAGGATAAGC
>NW_006408563.1:19425605-19440582 GCF_000296735.1 Chrysochloris asiatica | reverse complement strand
TCTGCAATCCCTCCAGGATCATATTTTCTGTTTCCGAGTCCAAGAGGTTCAATAGCCAGGAAAAGGCTGTGTTCCATTCCTGACATTTCTTCTTGAATTATGAGATCCCTGCTTGCTGTTTCTAAGATGGCTCATTTTATACCTGTGTTATAGTTCCAAGGTTTTACAATCACAGTTACCGCTGTAAACCACTCACACCTGAATCATGTAATCCTAACAGATATTTTCCCACCTTGTCTTATACAGACCCAGCAGGGGAAGGACATTGTTTGGGGAGGGGGGTGGTTATAGACTATGGATAGAAGACCCATTAAATAATTCCCTACATGGCAATTTGCTGTTGCAGTTCAGTGCCATCCAGTCGGTTCTGACTCATAGCAACCCTATATAGGGTTTCCAAGAAGCAACTGGTGGGTTTGAACCACTGACCTTGTGGTTTGCAGTCCAGTGCTGATCCACAGCACCATACCAGGAGTTCTTTTACAAATATTTTAATATTTATTTTGATTTTTTCCATTACTTTGAATTAGCTATATTTAGTTTTCATAATGAGATGTTTCAGGATGTAATAGTTACTCTTCATTTTTGAAATTATTTTTTTAAATATTACATTATGGACACGAGAAGCATTTACATTATATACTCAAATACACTGCTATTATGTGGTTTGGTTTTCTTTTTTGGAAGTCTTTTCTAAAACAAGCTGATATCATTATTAACTGACAGTTTCTTCTAGTTAGTTTTATATATTTATATGTTTAATATTTCTAGAATTCATTTTTGCAAATTAAGTTCTAATTTTGGAAGTTACAATTTTGAATTTCCATCTCTCATATGTGGGGGCTATAAAAAGCTAGTGGAACTCTGGAATTAAAACATAATGGAATCTTCCCATGAAAATTTTGAGATCTCCTCATATTGTATGAGTATGACTAAGAACAATCACTGTGTACTCACATGTGCATACCTTGGTAAGTTTTAGACATTGCTTTTCATATGTTTAAATATAAGGGAACTCACATTAGGTGTAAAGGTATATTGCAAGCATTAGAACAACTATTTACAAAAGCAAGGCACAGTAAAAGTTGAAAATGCGATAGATAATGGTACAATGTTGTTGTTTTTTCCTGTTTAGCTGATTACAACTAATAATATTTATGGGAATAGAAAGACTCATCTTTCTCCCACAGAGCAGCTGGTAGTTTCAAACTGCTGACCCTGAGGTTAGTAGCCCAATTCATAACCACTCTACTACCAGAGCTCCTAAAGATATCAATAGTCATTTTAAATATCAATGATTCAAATACAATGATAAAAGACAGAGACTGTCAGAATGAATAAAAAATAAAGATCCAATTATCTGTTGACTATCTGGAGTGCAAGGTCAGTGTGAACCACAAGGTCAGAGGTTCAAACTCACCAGTCGCTCTTTGAAAACCCTATACAGGATTGCTATGAGTCAGAACTGATTCACAAGCACTTAACAACAACAACATGGAGTCTTGATGTGGTGCTGTAGGATATGCACTGGCTTGCTAATCGCAGGGTCAGCAGTTTAAACCTATCACTCTTTGGAAACTCTATATAGGATTGCTATGAGTTGGAACCAACTCAACAGTATCTAACAACAAGAATCTCATTATAAGTATAAAAACATTGATGGTATAAAAGTAAAAGTAATAACTGAACTAATTGATACTGGAGGATCCCTAATATTCTTGCCCTAAGAAGATACTCTTTAAGCCTTGAACTGAAACTACAGTCTTATGTAACATTTAAGCTAAACAACAGATTGGCTCTTAAATAAAGATTAACAACTTTTAATATTGTGTTTCTTTAAAAAAATCATCTATAATAAGTCATTGATCTTGAAATCTGCTCTCTCCAACATAGCTTTTGTCATCAAGGACATATTTTTCAACCACTGAACCATCTTGTTTGTTTCTAACTTTTGCATTCCAATCACCAGTAATAAACGATAAATTTTTATTGCATGTTTGATCAATTTCAGACTGAAGAAGTCGATAGAATTCTTGTATTTCATCATCACTGGTTTTAGTTTTTGGTGCATAAATTTGTATAGTAGTGGTATTAATTGGCCTTCTTTTTAGTTGTATAAATACTGTCCTATCACAGACAACATTATATATCAAGATACATTTGAAATGTTCATTTTGATGATGACTGCCATGTCATTCCTCTTCAATTTGTCATTCTCTACAAAATAAACCATATGATCATCATAACCAAAATGGCCAATACCAATCCATTTCAGCTCACTAATGCCTAGGATATTGTTGTTTATGCTTTCCATTTTATTTTGGACAACTTCTGATTTTCCTAGGTTCATACTTTGTATATTCCACATTCCAATTTTAAAGGATGTTTGCAGCTATTTCTCCTCAGTTTGAGACCTAACAATTGTCTGGTGCTAATCATCATTTCTAAATATTTAATTTTTTGATCCTATCTGACAATTTTAACTGCTATTCATAAAGTTTTTTCAGTGGCTAAACATTCATAAGTAGTCTGCCACTCTTTTTTCCAAGTTTGTCTTAGTCTGGAAGCTCAGCCGAAATCTGTGTACCATGAGTAATCCTGTGAGCATTCAGAATACTTATTGCAACACACAAGCCACCACAGTGAGACAAACTGACAGATGAGTTTTGGAAAAGTTGGAGTAGCTTTATTATGTTCATGGAGTCCTGGTGTGGTGCTGTAGAATAAGCACTGAACTTCAAGGTTCAAATTCACCAGGTGCTTCTTGGAAAACCTATGTTGTTGTTATTGTTAGGTGCCGTTGAATCAGTTCTGACTCCTAACAATCCTGTATAGGGTTTCAGAAGAGCAAATTATGGGTTTGAACCATTGACCTTGTGGTTCAAAGTGACCTTGAAGTCCAGTGCGTTATCTTGCAGCACGATACGTGGACTCCTGGAAACCCTATACAGGGTCGATGTGAGTAGGAACTGGCTCAACAGCACTTAACAATGACAGCAACATATAATTTTCAGACAAAGTAGACTTCAGGGTAAGAAGAATGAGCAGGTTTTGCTTAAGTTAAAAGGTGAAATTTTTCCACAAGAGAGAAAAAATGAATGTGTATGTGCCTTTCAACAGTTTCAAACTATAGGAAGCAAAACAGATAGAATTGTGAGAAATAAACAAAGCCACTTTTATAGTTGGAGACACTCACACAAGTCCATAGCAATGGGCAGATCTGGGAAACAGAAAATCTAGCAAAACAATATCTTTTATGAGCATAAAATTTTAACAAAATATTAGGAAAGTGAATGAAATTATGGACCATCATCAATAAGGAATTATTTGTTGTTTATAAGGCTTGTTTAACATTTTCAAAGTTGATTATTGTAGCATCACATCATATCAACAAGTTAAAGAAAACTTTAACAAGTTCAAGAATACAGTCAGCTTTATAGACGTAAGAAAAACATTTAACAAAATACCAATTTATGATAAAAAGTCCTAGTAACCTATATATGAACTGAAATCTCCATAATTTGAATAATCACAAGGAATATACTCCTTGAAGGCCAGGATGGCCAAACTTCATCTCTCATACTTCAGACATATTGTCAGGAGGGACCAGTTGCTGGAGAAGGATATCATATTTGGTAAGGTGCAGAGTCAGAGAAAAAGAGGGAGACCCCCAAAGAGATGGATTGGCCAAATGGCAGCATTGATGGACTCAAGCATGGCAAAAATAGTGAGGTTGGCCCAGGATCGGGCAGTGTTTCGCTTTGCTGTGCATAGGGTTGCTATACGGTTCCGACTCTATGGCACCTAACAACAACAATACAGCTAATATCATAGTGAGTAGTAAGAAACTATAATACTTCCCATCCTGATTCAGAACAAGGCAATGATTTCTCTCTCTCTACTCATACTCAATATTATACTGAAAGTCTTTGCTAACATAAAAAAGAGAAAGAAAAGACATAATGATTATCAATGAAGAAATAAAACCATATTGATTTGTAGGGGTAAAATATCCAAAATAAACCACATATATACACACACACACACAAATTCAATGATTAAATAAGTAACAAATGTAGGTTGTTGTTAGGTGCCCTCAAGTGGGATTTGACTCATGAGAACCCTATAAACAACAGAAGAAAACAATGCTCAGAACTGCTCCATCCTCACAGTTGTTATGTTTTAGTCCATTGTTGCTGCTACTGTGTCTATCATTGAGGGTCATTCTCTTTTTCACTGAGCTTCACTATTCACGGACTGGTCCTCATAAACAATGTGTATAACATATGATAGACAAAGGCTTACTACCCTCACTTCTAGGCACCAGTCTGATTGTATTTCTTCCAAGACAGATTTGTTTTCTCTTTGGGCAATCCACAGTACTTTCACTATTCTTCTTGAACACCGTAGTTCTAATGTATCAGTAATTCATTGTCCATATTTCATATGCACATGAGGCAACTGAAAATACCATGGCTTGTGTCAGATTCACCTTAGTCCTCAAAGTGACATTTTTGCTCTTTAAAACTTTAAAGAATTCTTTTGTGACAGATTTATATAACATAATGTATTGTTTGATTTCTTGATTTCTGGATCTACTACTCATCTGTCAGATTTTCCAGTTGCCATAGCTCATATATTGCTATAATGCTAGAAGCTATAAGGTAAATATTAAATACTGGTTGGTTCAACCATGGTCGATAGATTTCAGGGGAATTTACAGACTAAGACAGACTAGGAAGTAGAAGATATGGGCCACTTTTGAAGGCTTAACCATTGAAAATATTCATGTACCATTAAGTGCTGTTGAATCAATTCTGATTCATAATAATTCTGTTCAGGGTTTCTGAGAAGTTTCTGTTGAGTGTGAACCACCAACTTTACAGTTCAAATGACCTTGAAATCCAGTGCTTATTCTAAAGTGCCACACCAGGACTGCTATTGATGCATAGATATAACAAATATATGCATAAAATCAAATATCAGGAAAACATTGAAACTATGATGAAGGAAATAAAGATCCAAATAAATAGAGAATCTATTTTCATAGGAAGGAAGATTTAATTGTTTTTTTAAGATACCAGTTGTTACTAGTATGATCTATAGTCTGAACACAATCCAAATAAAAATCCCAGCAGTTATTTTATGCATATTTACAAAATGATTCTAAAGTTATCACAGAAAGGCAAAAGGCACTGAATCGTCAACACAATATTGAAGAAGAACAATGATAGAAGAACAACACTGCTCAATGTCAAGACTTATAATAAAATTGCATTAATTTGGTGTAGTGCTCTATGATAAACACTGGACTGCTAACCACAAGGTTGGCAGTTCAAACCCACCAGTCACTCCTCTGAAAACCTATACAGGTTCATTATGAGTTGGAACTGACTCCGTGGCACTTAACAACAACAACAACGAAATAGCATAGTGTTGGTGAAAAAATAAACTAACCCAGACATAGATCTTTCACTATTCACAAAACTTTACTCATATGTATATTTTTACACCTGAATATTAAATGTAAAGTTATAAATTTCTAAGAAATAATACAGGAAAAAAGTGGTGGCCTTGAATAACTTTTTAGATACACCAGGTAAATCATGCTCTATAAAGGAAAATTGATGTTGGGCTTGTAAAATTGTTTTAACTTCTGGATTATAATACATTGATTGTTATTGTTGTTGTTATGTGCCATGAAGTCGGTTCCAACTCATAGTGACCCTATACAGGGTTTTCGAGGCTGTAAATCTTTACGGGAGCAGACGGCTTCATCTTTCTCCCGTGGAACTGCTGGTAGTTTCAAACTACTGACCTTGCAGCTAGCAGCCCGATTCATAACCACTATGCTACCAGAGCTCCATTAGGAAATGAAAAGATAAATCACAGACTGGGATAAGATATTTGAAAAACACATATATGTATGATCAGAAACTTATAGATACGTAAAAATATACAAAATACTTTGAAAATTCAACTACACTAAAACTTTATTTTTAATTAAAAAATTGTGAAATATTTTAATAGATACCTCACAAAAGAAAATATGAAGATGGCAGATTAGGATCAACATCATATATCATTGTTGTTAAGTGTCTTCAATTTGGTTCTGACTCATTGCAAACCTGTATAGGTTTCCAAAGCTGTGTACATCTTTGCAAGCACAGAAAGTCTCATCTTTCCCTTGCGGAGCAGCTTGCAGACTCAAACCACTAATTTTGTGGTTCACAGTCCATTGTTAATGCAGTTAGTTACCATTCAGTTGGCCTGCGATTCCATGTATTAGAGTAGGACTGCTGTATAGTTTTCTTTTGGCTATAATGTTTAGGCAAGCTGTTAACCAGTCCTTTCTCCTTGAGTGGGTGTGAAGTGTGAAGCTTTAGATAAGTAGCTGATCACAAACTTATTGTACCAGTCAGAACCCTCATGTATGAGTTCAAATGGACAAATTCCAAAAATTGATTATCCAAATGTTCCAAGACAAGTAACAGAAAGTGTTATTCATTACTTGTTGTTACTGTTATGAGCTGTTGAGTCAGTTCTGACTCATTGCCACCCTGTATAGGAGCAGCTGGTGAGCTTGACCCGCGAACATTGAGGTTCAAACCGACTTTGCAGTCCAGTGCATTAACCCACAGCGCCACACCCAGGACTCCTATTTATTGTTGTTGTTGTTAAGTGCCGTCGAATCGCTTCCAACCCATAGCGACCCTGTATAGGGTTTCCAAGGAGCAGCTGGTGAGTTTGAGCCGTTGACCTTGCAGTTCAAACGACTTTGCAGTCTGGCTCATTAACCCACAGTGCCACACCAAGATTCCTATTCATTACTGCTGCTGTGAAGTGCCGTCAAGTTGGTTCCGACCCATAGTGACCCTGTATAGGGTTTCGGAGGTGCAGCTCGTGAGCTTAAACAGCAGATTATGCAGTTCCAATGGCTTTGCAGTCTGTCTCATTAACCTACAGCGCCACACCACAACTCCAATATACTAGTGAGATATAAAATGACACATCTATTTTGGAAGAAAATTTGGCAATTTCTTGCAAAACTAAATATAGTTTTATTATGTGATTCAGCATTTGCATTTATATTTGTTGTTGTTATTGTTAAGTGCCGTCAAGTCAGTTCCAACTCATAGCAACCTTGTATAAGGATTCCAAGGAGTACCTGGTGAATTTTATCTCCAATCTTGTGGTTCAAACAGACATTGTGGTCCAATGCTTTATCCCATAGTGCCACACCAGGACTTTTACCCAAAAACCTGCATATAAATTATTGCTGTTTTCTTCATAATTATTCAAAGCTGGAAGAGGCCATGATGTGCTTCATTAGGTACATCCATACACTGAAATATTATTCAGCAACAAAAATAATTGAACTATTTAGAAGATATGAAAGTCATGTTGTTGTTGTTAAGTACAGTTGAGTTGGTTCTGACCCCTAGTGACCCTGAACAGGGTTCCCAAATCTATAAATCTTTACGGGAGCAGAAAGCCTCATCTTTTATCTGTGGAGCAGCTGGTAGTTTCAAACTGCTGACCTTGCAGTTCGCAGCCTGATTCATAACCACTACGCTACCAGAGAAGCTTACATTATTAATTTTCTTAATTGAAAGTCTTTCTTAGTCTATATGTTGTTGTAGTTGTGCACAGCAGAACTAAACATTGCCGGATCCTAGGCCAACCTCACTACTGTTGCCACGCTTGACTCCATAGATGCTGCCACTTGGCCAATCCATCTCGTTTCGTTGGATTCTAGAAAAAGCAAAGTAATGAAGTTAAGTAGAAAAGCAGTAGTTGCCAGGGTTTCAAGGTGGTAAGGCAGGACACAAAGACGAATCATCTAGGACTGTTAGGCTGGTGAATGATTTTGTATGATATTATATTATTGATTATTTTGTATGCCATTATAATGGCTGTTGTTGAGTGCAGTCAAGTCGATCCTGACCCATAGTGACCATGTATAGGGTTTCCAAGGAGCAGCTGGTGAGCTTGAACTACCGACCTTGTAGTTCAAATGACTGCAGTCTGACATGATAGTCTGCATTTGTTAAAACCCATTTATTGTTATTGTTAAGTACCTTGGAGTAGGTTCCTACTCATTGCAATCCTGTATAAGGTTTCTGAGGAGAAGCTAGTGAGTTTGAACCACTGACTCTGTGATTCAAACCGATCTTGCATTCCAGAGTTTTATCCCACAGTGCCACACAATAGTGTGGACTGTGAATCACAAGTGCCACACCATAGTTTTGTTAAAACTCAAAGAACTGTACAAAATAAAGAGGGCACCTTAATGAAAAGTATGGACTTAATTATATGTCAATATTGGTTCATTAATTGTAACATTATAATTCTATAGACATATATAATTAAAAAAATAATACATAGTACTATAATACATATATAATTATAACATAATACTAATGCAATAAATTTATAATTTAGAAATTGTTTGTAATATAAGAACATACTGCACTATCTGCTCAGTTTGAAATATAGAGGCTCTGAAATAACCAATCAATATATTAAATTAGTTATGGGCCAATATTTCTTTTTTGAAAACAAAGGAAAGCATATGATTTATAGAAATTTTAGAGATTGAATTGTTATTGTTAAGTGTCATTGATTTGGTTCCCACTCATAGTGACACTCCGAGAAGACACTGTTGGGTTTGAACCACCAGTCTTGTGGTTAGCAACCCACTGTTTACAGTACAGCACCACAGTTTGTTGGCTTTTTTCTGTTAGGTGCCATCAAGCTGGTAGTGACTCTATGCACAACAATACGAAATACTGTCCTGGTCCTTTGCCAATATCATAATCATTTTGAGCCCATTGCTGCTGCCACTGTGCCAATCCATACAGCTGGGGGTCTTCCTTTTTTGTCTCCAACCCTCCATGATATCCTTCTCCAGGTTCTAGTCCCTATGTCTGAAATATGAGAGATAAGTCTGGCCATCCTAGCTTCCAAGGAGCATTCTGGCTGCACTTCTTCCAAGATAGATTGGATTGTTCTTATTGTAGTTCATGGTACTTTTAATATTCTTCTCCAACACCATGACTCAAATGCATCAACTCTTTTGTGGCCTTCCTTATTCATTGACCAACTTTCACAGGCATATGAGGTTATTAAAAATATTTGGCATGGGTAAGGCGCACCTTAGTCCTCAAGCTGACATCTTTGCTGTCAAACACTATAAAGATGTCTGTAAAGTAGAGTTACCTAATGCAATACATCTTTTGATTCCTTGACTGCTGCTTCCTAGAGTGTTGATGGCTGATCAGAACAAAATGAAGTCTTTGACAACTTCAATCTTTTCTCCATTTATATGGATGTTGTTTATTGTTCTAGTTTAATTTTGTCTTTTTTACATTGAGGTGCAACTCATATCAAAGGCTGTGGTCTTTGATCTTCCTCAGTAAGTATTTAAAGTTTTCTTCACTTTAAACACGCAAAGCTGCATCATCTGCATTATCACAGGTTTTTAATGAGACTTCCTCCAGTCATTATGACAAGTTTATCTTCACATAATCCAGTTTCTCAGATTATATGCTCAGGATACAGATTGAATAATTATGGTGAAAGAATACAGCCCCGGAACACATCTCTTCCAATTAAAAAAAAAAAAAAAATTGGTGTTTCCTCGTTTTGTTTGAACAACTGCCTCTTGATCAACGTACAGGTTCCCCATGAGCACAATTAAGTGTTCTGGAATACTCATTCTCCACAATGTCATCCATAGCGTATCATGATTCACACAATCAAAAGCCTTTGCATAGTCAATACAGCACAGATAAACATCTTTCTGGTTTTCTCTGCTTTCAGCCAAGATCCATCTGACATCAGCAATGATATCCCTCTTTTCATGTCCATATGTGAATCAGGCTTGAACCTCTGACAGTTCTCTGTCAATGTATGTTTGCAGCCATTTTTGCATTATTTTTGGAAAAATTTTACTTGCATGTGATATTAATGATATTGTCTGCTGATTTCCACATTCCCTTAGGTCATCTGTCTTTGGAATGGGCACAAAATGGATCTCTTCCTGTAAGTTGCTCAGGTAGCTGTCGTCCAAATTTCTTGCCATAGGTGAGTGAGTGCCTTCAGTGCTTCACCAGTTTGTTGAAATATTTCAATTTGTATTCCACCAGTTCCTAGAGTCTTGTCTTTGTCAATGACTTCAATGCACCTTAGAATCCTTCCTTGAGTATAATTGGCACTTTATCATATACTACCTTTTGAAATGTTTGAACATTGACCATTTCTTTTGCTTAGAGTGACTCTGTGTATTCTTTCCATCTTCGTTTGATGCTTTTAGCATCATTCAATATTTGCCCATAGAATCTTCCAATATTGCAAGTTGAGGTTTGCATTTTTTTCTTCAGTTCCCTCAGCTTGCGAAAGTTATTCACTTTTGGTTTTCTAACTCCAGGTCTTTTCATATTGTGTTATAATATTTGATTTTGCCTTTTCAAGTTGTTCTTTGAAATTCTCTATTTAGCTCTTTTATCTTCCTATTTCATCCATTTGCTTTAGCATATCTATGGTGGAGAGCAAGTTTCTCTTCTGACATCCATTTTCATCTTTTCCTTCTTTTTTGTCTTCTTAATGACCTTTCTTTAATAACAAAACCAAGCTTTTATTGTGAATTGAGTGAACGTTTACATGGAAGAACATTGGCTTTGCACTCATCCTATCATATTTTATTTCATTGCAGTGATTACAGTCACCTCCATGCATCACCATTCAGCAGTGTTTGCTTCTATTCCCTCTGTTTATTTTTGTTTTGTTTTGTTTTGTTTTGATGTACACAAAAACACTCAGGAATATATAACAACCCAAGGGCACATTCTGCAAGCCTGCCTCTTGGCTACTAGCACACAGCCTTTTTCTTTCCAGGAGTCTGGGGTCCTCAGCTGTTCCATTTCTCCATGTCATCATCTCTTCCTCCATCTCTGGTGTTGCTGCTTAATGACCTTTTCCTTTCTTCTTGTATTGTATTCTTGATATCATTCCACAACTCTTCTGTTTTTTGGACTTTAGTGTTTAATGCATCAAATAGGTTGTTGAGATGATCTCTATATTCAGGTGGGATATATTCAAGGTCATATTTTGGCTCTTGTGGACTTGATTTAATTTTATTCAGCTTCAGCCTGAATTTGCATATGAGCAATTGATGGTCTGTTCCACAGTCTGCGCCTGACCTTATTTGGGCTGATGATATGGAGCTTTTCCATTGTCTCTTTCCACAGACGTAGTCAATTTGATTTCTGTGTACTCCATCTAATGAGGTCCATTTGTATTTTCATATTTTCTCTTGTTTAAAATAGGTATTTGCCATGAAGACATCATTGGTTTTGCAAAATTCTATCATAAGTGCTTATTGTATAATAAATGTATTAAGAGGATTTATACATGTACAATTTGTTATCCTTTTTTCCAATATTTTCATGCAATACATTATATATTGCCTAAAATTATGTACTATACATTATATACAAGGTCAGTATTTCAAACTCACTAGTCACTCTTCAGAGACCCTATACAGAGTGGCTATAAGTTGGAACTGACTCAACAGCACTTAGTAACAATAACAAACTTATTATGTATCATTTCATCATTCCTTCAATAAATAGTTTTTATATAGTTGTTACTGTATAAAAGTCAAATTTGTTTGTTTCAAATTGATTCTTTTTCTCATTTATTTTATTTAAAAATTTATTCATATGTCATTATTTTTAATACCTATTAAAAATATTTTGTGACTAAAAGATAAAAATTACTTCAGTAGATCTTGATCACACATATAAGTAGGTCATTCTTTGGTTTTAAAAGAAAAAGAGTTGTATGCTTCATATTAAATTTTAAATTTACAAGAAAAATATTAATGCTCCTGGTTAAAAAATAGCCATAAACTTAGGTGAGAATAAAAGTGAATTTATTTAATAGTTACTTCAATCTTCCACACACTAAATTTTTGTGATTTTTTTATTCTACATAGGAAAATTAATTACCACAATTAATTTAGTTTTCAATGTTTCTAATATTATTCATTATGTCATTCATTGTACAGACAGTAGCTTTCTTCTATTACTTATTTTTAATTAAATTTTATTCATTTAACTGAGAGACATTCTTAATACTCTAGCAGAAAAACAGCAAATTTTAAATAATTAAATAAAAGACATATAAAGTTAGTGTAGTGGTTACAAATTGGGCTGTGAATTGCAGGATTAGCAGTTCAAAACTACCAGCTGTTCCATGGGAGAAAGATCAGGCTTTCTGCTCCCATGAAGATATACAGCTTCAGAAACCCTGTACAGGGTCACTATGAGTTGGAACCGACTCCACGGCACACAACAACAACAACCTTTTTATAGCTTAATGAACAACATATAGAATAATCCAAGTAAGATAAATATGCTGCAAAGCAATATTATTTTGGAGGAGGTGAATGGAAAATATCAGATTTATAATTTTATACGAATATCCCACATGTCTTGAGTGATCAATTTATTTCCTACCTGGATTTAATATGACTGATATCTTAATTGTTGAATTTCATTTAGGCAAAATATATACCTATTAAAGCTCTAAAAGATTTTGTACTGGTTAGTCTGAATTACTAACCACACATAGCAGAAATTTTAAACCAAAATGAATATTGAATTGTCTATTGCTAAACAATACTTCACTGACCTCTATCACTCTGAAGAGCCTTTTGTGCTTTTTTCCTTTTTAAATATAGCTCAGGGGCTAAGGATACTCACTGTCAAATATTCCTTGACTGCCAGAGGTTAAGAGAAAAATGAAGGTAGTCAAAGAGATGCCACTGCTCATGTGCCAGACTAGCAAGATTCCAGATTTAGGTTATGTTTATGTGACATCAAATAAGGAAGGCCAACCAGAATGATAAATGCTTTTCACTGTGTCTCTGCAGAAATGGGTTTATAAACAAGCACCTGCCATAAATCACGAAAACAGCTTTGTCCAAAGTCACTAGAGACCAGATGCATCTTTATAATTATCCAAGACAATCCTGTGACCTGCTTTCATATTTCCTACTCTACTCTCAGATCAACTCTTTGATCCTAATTTAAGTCTGATTTATTTACATCCTATTTGAAATGCAGTTTTAGGTCCAGAAGGCTTTTAAGGTAACACTTTGACTATTAAATTAGTACCCATAAACATGTCTGGATGTAATGGCTAACTGTTCCAATAATAAAATACCACTGATGAATCTGTTACCCTCTCTATCATTTTCCAGGTCCTCCTTCTTCAATAAATATCAGTCTCTCTTGGACCACTGCATTTGATCATTCCAAGTGTCTGCAGTAAGTTAGTGACTGCTAGACTTCAAAGGAGAATGGTTCAAATAGTTGGTATGTTTATCAAGATACAGTGAAATAATTTTATTTGGAAGTCTTAACCATATTAAGCAATAAATGTAAGAATAGAAAAACAAATGTTTAATAATATAAAAAGAACCAGAAGCATCAAAATGTCTCTTTTGAAACATGTATTATGTAGAATAGTAGTGCATAGAGTCCTAGCATTTTTTTTTTCTGATGCAATTATTATCAACCATTAAGAAATGGTCTTAGTGTAAGAATATACTCAGTTGCTAATAGATAGGCACAGCATAAAGCATGAAAGGTTAAAGGAGAAAACAGCCTGAACATAAAAGCAGATTGAATTTGACTTTTTTAAAAAGTGTATTTGTGTTACATCCAATGACTACACTACTTAATTGATACACAATTAAATTGATAGTGGTTTTTCATATTGGTTTACAAAAGAGCTTTGCAGTAATCATGAAATAGAAGTGCAGTTACACAATAAATGTCTCAACACTTGGGTCAGCCCATTTAATTTTCCTTTCAAATACAATTGTTCACCTGCTGGGCTTATTCAATACAAGTATACTGTCTGTATTTGAATGCACTGTCTGTGTCATTTGGGCACTGTCTACCTAGTGCCTGTGCCATTTCTAATGAGAGATGTCTCTTCCACAGCAGATCCTCAGAATATAAATCAGGTATATTTTCCCACACACAGTTTTTAGTTATTTAAATTGTGATATAACTAATTTATAATCATGGTATCGCTACTGGCTAATCAACTTATTATTTTTATAGCAGCTTGAGGAACAACATACACTGCCAAAGGGAATATTTTAAATTAGTCAAGTTAGTGAGTTATGTGAGTGGTTTGATAAATTATGAACAATTAAAAAAGAAGCATTTGAATTTCTATACATTTAATGTTGCCTACTCAGGTATCAGTTGATAAATGAATTAACATATAAGAAATATAATTATTCTTTTTCTGTAGCAATATTTTATCAATGACTTTTGTGACAACTTTTCAATCATTTTATAATAGATTTCTAGTATTTTTATAACTAAAAATTAAACTTCTAATCAAAGAGTAGAATTATTGACTATGATATCATCATTATTACTACATACCCCTATACTAGTGAGCAAACAAAGATCTATCTTTTTATTATTTAGATATTTTAGATTCCTATATGTATTTAATATTAAATGCAAACATAAATTCCCATAATATAACACTAAATAGCACTGAAGAAAAATTAAGTTTCAAAACTAACGAATAATGATATCTATCTATTTAAAAATACGATG
Source organism: Chrysochloris asiatica (assembly GCF_000296735.1). NCBI lineage: Eukaryota > Metazoa > Chordata > Mammalia > Afrosoricida > Chrysochloridae > Chrysochloris > Chrysochloris asiatica. The sequence goes on along the minus strand of NW_006408563.1, from coordinate 19,425,928 downwards.
TTAAATAATAGTCTTAAAACTGAAAAGCATTCTGGAAGCAAACTCATCATAATTTGAACTACTAAAATATTTTCTTTACAGATGCAGCAATGAATCACAGGCATTCATGCACTGACTTCCATAGAACAAACTTGATATAATAACTAGCACTGAAGAATATATGTATACATAGCTCTGGTAGTGTAATGGTTACAAATTGGGCTACTAACCTCAAGGTCAGCAGTTCAAAACTCCCATTCATTTTGCGGGAGAAGGATGAGGCTTTCTGCTCCTATAAAGAATTACATCCTCAGAACCTTATACAGATTTGCTATATGAGTTGG
>NW_006408563.1:19420808-19425361 GCF_000296735.1 Chrysochloris asiatica | reverse complement strand
GTGAACTGCACTCCCAATTTATACATTTGCATATATGTTGCTGCTAAGTGGTGTCAAGTCAGTTCCAACTCATAATGATCCTGTATAAGCTTTCTAGGATCAGTTGGTGAGTGTGAATTACTGGCTTTGTGGTTAGTAGTCCTGTGTTTATTGTACAGTGCCACACCAGGACTATACATCAATAGACTAAGCTGCAGCTGACCCAAGACATGGCATTCTTAATTGCCACATATGCTCATGAAAGCTGAACAATGAATAAGTAAGGCTAAAGATGAATTGATTCAGTTGAATTACAGTGTTGGTAAAAATACTGAAAGTGCCATGGACTGCCAGAAGAATGAACAACTCTGTCTTGGAAGAAAATCTTTGGAAGTGTGGATGATGAGACATTCATTGTGTTTGTACTTTGGATATTGTATCAGGAGGGACTAGTCATTTGGGAAGAATATCATGCTTGATAAGGTAGAAGATGGTGAAAAAGCTGATGATGTTCAATAAGATGAATTGATACAGTCGCTGGAACAATGGACCCTAAGAAAGCCAAGATTGTGAGGATGATGCAGTATTGGGTGATGTTTCATTCTGCTGTATATAAGGTTATTAGGAATATGATATGATAGGGTACCTAGATTTATACTGCTGCTATGGTTGCTAGTTGCCATTTAGTTGGTTCTTACTCATGGAGTTCTTGTATATAACAAACAAAACATGTGAATCCTATACCATTCTTCAGGATTTTTAATATGTTAAGGCCATTGTGTAAACCCATTTCATTGGTGTTTTTACTTGTTTATGATGAAATACTTTACCAAACTTGATGTTCTTTTCTACCAAATTATCTTTCTTAATGATTTGTCTAAATAAGCGATACTAATTTTACCATCATCACTTGTTAGGAGTATTCCAGCTGTATTTATTTGACAAGATGGATTTGCTCATTCTTCTAGCAATCCATGATACAATCATTATTGTCAATACCACAACTTAAATTCATAGATTCTGCTTTGATTTATTCCATTCACTATCTTTTTCTTATATATAAGGTGATGGAAAGACTATGGCTAGGATCAGATTCAGCTTTTTAAAACTTTATAGAGTTCTTTTGTAGCAGATTTGCCCAATGCAATGCATCCTTGGATATCTTGATTGCAGCATACGTGGTCATTGAATTTAGATCAAGTAGAATGGAATCCTTGACAACTTTGATTTCTTCACCATTCAGTATGATGTTATGTATTGCTCTTGTAAGGATTTTCACTTTGTTTGCATTCAGGTGTGATCTTACTCAATGCTAGGGTATTTTATCTTCATCAGTAAGTGCTTCAAGTTCTTTATTTTGGGGAATAATGTTTGGGCTTAAAAATGTTAAATTTTACTTTTTAAACTTAGTCATTGACATATGGATGTTCATTATATGCTATAATATTTCTTTATGTTTCATACATTTTGTAATAAATAATTTAAAAATACTGGTTGCAAAAAGTTAAATCAAGTAAGTACATAATTTGTATGTGAGACTTAAAACAGTAAAAAAATTGGAATAGCCTTGTGATGTCTCTGGGTTTTGAAAACAATTTGTTTGGCTTCTTGCTATGTCTCAGATCCACCCAAAAGTGCCTTGGAAAAAAAGGTGTGGTGATCTACTTCTTAAAATAAGCCATTGAAAACCCTATAGGCCAGCCTTTTACTCTGACATACAAGTGGTTGCCATGATTGGGATTGTTTCAGTGGCAACTGTCTTTCAAATTTTTTATTTAGTTAGTTATTTTGTATGGCTCTCATGATATTTTAAAATAGGGAATCAAGTTTTTATGTGTTGCCTGACCCAAATGTCTCTGAGGACTATGAAAGAAAAACTGAATTATGTAATGGTATCACATACTGAAATAACAGCCAAGTGAAATAAAAATTGTATTTGAAATTTAAAGTATGAGAAAAGTAAGAAGAGAAGTAAAGATTGACTCTTGATGATGTATTTCTTGATTAAGCATCAGATGATGCCTTTTTTATTCTGACCTAGATTTCCTTGAGGACTATAGAAGACACAATAAGAAATACGTCCACCTCAAAAATTTTGTGGAAACCAACCATTTTTGACTGGATAACATTTCCCCCTTAATGAAATCTGAGCATGTAACTTTCTTACAATGCACTTAGCACTTACATACTGGAATTATTGTTACTTTTTTACTTGACTTTGTATTTATCTTTTTAACAAAAAGTTAAACCTTGGAGAATCCTGAGGAATATATGATTATATTTAACATTATGCACAATCTCCCTCTCAAATCTCACCCAGAAAATTTTGTAGACTTGACATCCACTGGAATGTAGCCAGGGTATAAGAAATGAAATAATATAAAGTACATCTAAAAATTCTGGATAAGTGTACAGATTGCATTAAAAAATAATATTCCACAAAAATGTTCTATTGAGATAATTTTAAGCATTTGTATGCAGGATTATAGAGAAAGGTAGTTTATAAATGGCCAGTGACCATTTGCTGTGAAATCAGTTCCAGCTCACAATGACCCCATTGGTGTCCATATGTCAGATATAGAACTACGTGTCATATGATGTCTAAGTCTATGATATTTTGGAAGCAAGGTACCAAGACTTTCTTCCAAGGCACCTATAGGTGGTTTTGAAATTCAACCAAGTGGTTAGTATTCCAGCACTTAATCATTTATGCTAACTAGGAATTCCAATCTGTATATATGAAGAAATAATTGAATACAACCAAACTACTTTTTTTATTATAAAAAATGGACTTCAGAGTGTGTGTGTGTGGGGGGGGGGGGCTTCCGTTTGGTGCCGGGTGAAGCACAGACAGGTAGGGGAGGCTCCTTGGTGGAGGTGTGGATAAACCAGAGAAGACACTTCCCAAAGCGACCCCCAGAGTTTTGAGTCTTGTACAAGGTGCCAGATACCTGGTTTCCGCACCCACCGTTGGAGAAATCTGACTGTGAAAAGGAAAATATGGCGATTGCTGAATCGATCCAGACACAGGACGTGGGATGCTTCTGGGCTGAGATCACAGGCCGGGGCCACAGTCAGGCTGGTACAGTGACACAGCGCTAAAAACTGCAGAGATTCTGGAAAAAGATGTGTGACAGACTTTATATTTTTCTATCCTTCTCTCCTCTGTTGTACCCTCACTGCCCAACTTGGACAACTTCTGGGGAGGAGGTTCCTGTGAGTCCCATTCATCCTGCAGCCTGATTCTTTAGCAGCTTCTTATGATGTCTGACTCTGGGGCCCTGCCCTAAAGTTGACCCCGGCATGACACTTTATACCTGACTTACCTAGCAGGAAAAAAGCAGACCAGGCCATATAACAAAAACACATGTGCACCTTGTAAAACCTCAATACAAAAGGCAAGAGCCAACACCAACTATTATATACAAGAATGGAGCTATTTTGGAAAATTATGCTGTGTAGATGCAGATACCTAACTGACCTTCAGAGATAAAAATAACAGACAATCTTTCTTCCATTCATTTCTCAGTATCTATCTGCGCACCTCTATGGTGGTGACTAGAGGAAAGGCCTGAACAAATGGAAACCCCAATCTACTGCTGGAGGTTTCTACAGTGCATACACGCTGACTTGTGCAGCAAAGGTTACTGGACAACCGGCTATGGTTTTACTCTTGTTTTTGAGTGGTGGTTTTGTCTCGGCTTTTATATTGTTTCTGTTTTTTGTCCTTTCGGTCTCAGTTTTTTTCCTGAAGGTGGGACCTTTCTCCTTCTACCTTATCCAAAAAGAGTCAGCAATCGTGCTCATATAGTTAAGCTACAAGCACATCCCATAATAAACCCACCATCTGGCCAGGTGCCAATACCAGCTGCTAGGCATTACACATGAACAGGGAAGCCCATCTCTAGATCACATGCACCAGGAGACACTCAGTAAGCTTAATGACACAGCAACATGCATTCATTTAGTCATTAAAAACCCACATAACTAGTGAAAATGTCTAAGAAAAAACCACCAAAGGTTTTCGGCCCTTTTTCCATTCCGGAAAAGAGTAACTGAGACAAATGAGGTGGAGGCAGACATAGACTCTCCACTAGAAGAAGAGCAGGCTTTGGACCTGCCTGAGAAGGAATTCAGAACAATGATATGGAGACAAATTCAAATGTTCCACAGAGGACTGGAGGAAAATAAGGAAGAAGTTAGGAAAAGTTCTACAGGAGCAATCAAACAAGATAGATAAAGCATTGGAAACAATTCAAAACCTGAAAAAATAGGTCAAAATTATTAATAATAAAATATCAGAAATGGGCAATACACTGAAAAGAATTGAAGAGATGAATGCCAGAATGAGTGAACTAGAAGACAAATCTCTCAATTCTGCTAAGATAGAAGAGCAAACAGAAAAAAAGGATAAAAAAATCCAAAGACAGTCTAAGATTCATGCTGGATAACATGAAGAGGAATAACCTAAGAATTATTGGCATTCTGCAACAGGAAGAATTACACAAGTCCACAGAGGAGATAGTTGAGGATTTTCTGAAAGAAAACTTCCCTAACATCGTGTTGGATGAGAA
>NW_006408563.1:19418676-19419344 GCF_000296735.1 Chrysochloris asiatica | reverse complement strand
ACAATGAACCAATTTGACCTCAAAGATGTGTACAGATTCAACCCAACAATAGCACAAGACACATTGTTTTCTAGTACACAGAACATTCTCCAGAATTGACCCTGTGTTAGGTCACAAAGGAAACCTCCATAAATTTACAAACATCAAAATATTACAAAGCATCTTATCAGACCATAGTGACATAAAACTAGAAATCAACAATAAAAAAACAAGGAAATAATGTTGAATACATGGAAACTGAGTAATATCCTGCAGAAAAGCGACTGGATAATTGAAGAAATTAAATTACCTCACAAATTTCATAGAAACAAATGAGAATGAAAACACAACATACCAAAATCTTTAGGACATGTCAAAAGTGGTGCTCAGAGGACCATTTATGGGGATAAATGTGCACATCCAAAAAGAAGAAAGAACCAAAGTTGAGAGATTAACACAGTATCTCCAACAATTATAAAAAGACCAGCAGAGGGAATCTACAGTCACCAAAAGAAAAGAAATAATACAGATTAGAGCAGAAATAAATGAGGTAGAAAACAGAAAAACTATAGAAAGAAACAACAGGACAAGAAACTGGTTCTTTGAAAGGATTAATAAACTTGACAAATCATTGGCAAACCTAACGAAAGAAAAGAAGGAGAATACACAAATAACATTAGAAACTATAT
>NW_006408563.1:19406390-19407255 GCF_000296735.1 Chrysochloris asiatica | reverse complement strand
GCGCATTAACCTACAGCTCCACCCCAGGACTCCTGAATGAAATTAGTCAGTCACAAAGGAGAAATACTGCAGAAGACCATTATCGTAAAAGATTACGAAAAAGTGCCCACACTAAAAGGGGGGAAAATTCTTTGCTGGTTACCAGAGTGTATGGGGTGGGCTGAGGGGAGGGAGGGGAAGGTGGAGCATAGGCTAGGGAATAGACACAGGATAGTTTGGGTGCTGGGGAAAGCAGTACACTAGAAGCAGGAGAGCAATGTAAGAACAAGGCAGATAGGAGAACATTTAGGCAGGTTTGCATGGGCTAAGTGGGACAGAGGTAAATAATGTTGTGTACACAACCTTTGAACAACAGGGCTCTGGGATACAGGGATTGAGACATGGTTAGAATGGGGAGAAGAGGGGAAATAATGTTAAGATGTTTGGCTGTCTTTTGAGTCTTGGTTTTCCTTGCATTACATTATAAAATAGACACTGGAAGGGGAGAGAAAGGAATAACCAGAAATATCACCATAGAAAGCTTGTAAGTCCGTCTTCTGCCTATAGCTGATTGGAATACTTAAAATGGGGCTACAACATTCCCAGTGAAGGAGGCTTCCTGTGGAGCCTCTGCATTACATAAAACTATAGGTGGTATCCTGAACAGCATCCACAATCTTTAGAGGTGGTAAATTTCCACTTGAAAGGACAGACAGCATAGCTTGGAGCAGCTAGAAGAACAGAAGATACTTTTTAGAAGGAAGACTGACAGGAAAAATACAAAACAATAAAGGCAGACCGACTGATTACTACAAGAATAGGCATGTGGTCTTGCTGCTGAGCATGTTGGTCACCAATAAGTGGAAGTGGGGGAAAAACAGCAATG
>NW_006408563.1:19396036-19405898 GCF_000296735.1 Chrysochloris asiatica | reverse complement strand
AATAGTGAATTATTGCTATCAGGAATGATTGTGAGTGTTGCAAATGTAAAGGTAGATGTTTTGTAACAAAAGGAGGGGAGTGGTTGATCTTGCAGTCCAGGAGCAGAGGACCCTGGGACCATCAAGGGATAAGAGCAGAGTGCAGGACCCTATCCAGAGAAGCAGTGATGTCAGAGATGGAGGCAGAGACGATGATTTGGAGAGATGGAGCGGCTGGGGACTCTGGACTCAGGGAGGAAGAGGGGGTGGGGGTCAGGCTTGAGGGTATATCTTTAGGCTGTTTGATGATGCATAGGGAATTGTAATAATTGCAATGAAATGAAATAAGATAGGATGACCATAAAGCTAATGTTCTCCCATGTAAACTATTACATAATTCATAATAAAACTTAAAAAATAAAATGGACTGCCTCATTTAATGAGCAAAGAAAAATCTTTATTATCTCTTCTCAATATTATCACTAGTAATTGTTCATATTTATATCAGTACATACAAATATATCAAGTCCTGTGTGGTGCTGTGGGTTAATGCACTGGACTCCAAGTCGGTCTGAACCAGAAGGCCGGCAGTTCAAACTGACCAGTTACTCCTCAGAAACCCTATAGAGGGTCACTATGAATCAAAGCCAATTTGATGGCACTTAACAACAACAACATAAACATAATGAAGACAATTTTCTGTACTTTCAAAGAATATCAGACATTGAGTAAGTAATAGTCATTTCTGTGTTAGTCAATGTCTTCATAAAATTTAGTAAAAAGTATTTCTATACTAATAAACTGATTTGTTTCTCCCAGGTGTAACAACAATAGCAAAAGTAATATTTACCATTTCCACCCATATGTCTATGCCTCAATGATAAAATTGAGCTAATTTAAAGACAGTGGTTTGTTTATATCCATCATTAGAATATTTTTAAAATATCACAGATTTTTGTCTAATAGAAAAAAATATATTTTTTATTAGACAGATTTCTGTCTAATAAAAAATAGTTTGTTTATATCCATTATTAGAATATTTTTAAAATATCACATATTTATGTCTAATAGAAAAACTTCTTTTCAAATCACTTAGTCCTGAGACTCTCTTTTATGGGGGGTGACAAATATACAATGATATTACTGGATTTTAAAAACAATAGTAAACAATAACATTAATTTTAGTTTAACCTGCAGCATTTCCTCCTGATAAAAAATATCTTAAAATTTTGCTTCCTTTTTTTTTTTTTTAATTTTAAGTATCTATACATAAAAAGCACGTGCTGTTTTATGGAAGGCAGGATGCATATCTGTTAAAATCTTGCTTTGGGTATAATTAACGATTAAGGATATAAACAACTGAAAGAATTTTTGTGTTATTGCTAAGGCAGCAAATTCTGCCTGACATTTCTACAGCATATCTTCCAATTAAGAAGGCAGCTGTCATACTGACTGAATTGATAATGTATTCACATGTCAGCAGAGAATGAGAGGGCTCAAGATTAGAAATTTATGTTTCTTTGGATTTTTGTCACTGAAAACAAGAAAAACAATTCATCTTGATTGTTTTTGTGGCTTTGGAAAGATAGTCTTGTTTCTGCAGATCAGAATTATTAACACTGGTAGGAGTCCTGGTATTGCACTGCTGGATAAGCACTGGACTGCTCATGGCAAGGTCAGTATTTCAATCCACTACCTTAAGGACCTCTGGTAGCGTAGTGGTTACGAGTCGGGCTGTGAACTGCAAGGTCAGCAGTTCGAAGCTACCAGCTGTTGCGTGGAAGAAAGACGAGGCATTCTGTTCCCTAAAGATTTAAAGCCTTGGAAACCCGGCACATAACAACAACAGCGGCTTCTTGGAAATGCTATACAGGGGCTCTAAAAGTCAGAACTGACTCGACGACATACAACAACATAGGTTAAAGGTCTTTAAAAAATACTAAAGTAACAGCATAATTTATTGTCTGTTTTCTGACCTTTAGATAGATGGGGGTGAGAAGGTTGGGATATGTGATAATGCATCATAGTTGAACACAAATGCTAATAAGCAGGCTTGTGAATTTTTAATCATTTCATAATTGATTTTAGAAATAAAGCTAAACAAATTGATGCAATAGTAAAATTAAAAAACCCTCCTATTCTCTGCAATGGTTTACCAAATGTCTTTGTTCTCTATTTTCATTGTCTTTCCTTATGCCATTGATAGTAAACACCGTGTCAGAAAACACACATACACACTGAAGTAAAAAAAATTAAGTTGGCTATTTTTGTATGATTTGTTATACATGCAACATTTACTGTTTTCTCTTTACTCTGTCCTTTATCTCCCTCTTTCTCTCTTTATTTATTAGTGTAAAACCTAATTTTGGTATTAATGACAGGAGGGATAAGGTAAAAACGACAACAATAACAAAACAAAACAAAAAACCTGTAATGATGGGAAGTCACATATGAATGTGGATAGAAATGGCGAGAGAGAAATATAAAACTGGATCAAAAAGGCAGAAAGAAGAGGAAGTAGAAAGAGGCTGTAAGGAAGGAAATAATGAGGATTAAAAAGTAGAGACAAAAAAACACTGAAAAACCTGTGTTTTCCCAACCCTCGTTTGAGAAATTGCTAATGTTGTAGTTAATGATCCTCAAATTGATTCTGACTGATTGAACCTAACCCACTCACCAGCACTTAACAACAACAATGGTATCCTTGTGTAGTGCTGTGGGATAAAGCTGCTCAAACTTACCAATCATTCCTCGGAAATCCTACACAGGGTCTCTTTGAGTTGGAACGTATTCAATGCCACTGAACAACAACAATGGTGAGCCAATGTGTGCAGAGTGAAACTGTTCCATTGTGTTTTCAAAGCAGTGACCTCAGAAGCAGACTGCCAGACCTGTCTTCAGAGGCACATCAGGGTGAGTATGAATACCTAAACTTTTGGCTAGTAGTTGAAACCTAATTTTACATGACAAAACTTTTAAACTAAAATTGTATTGGGCTTGAGAATTTCCCATTGTTCTTTCTTAATATTTCAGTATAGTAATTCCCTTAATATCAATTTTCCCCATTACATTTCTCCCTATATTTGAAATGTGTTTATGTAATATAAACACATTTCAAATATAGGGAAATATAAGAATTGAAATTGAAAATCAATGTTAAACGTTAACTTTAAAAGAGAAATAGGTTTCTACTTCGGGCTTAGTGAAAGTGAAATTTAAAAAATGCATTTACATGATAAAACCAACATTTATTAATAACAAGTGAAAGTTAAAAAGCTACAAAACTAAAAAGTATGGCTCCAATAATATAAGCAGAACTGAAAAGACATTTTAACCCATGGAGCCATGAGGAACTTAGCACAAGGAACCTGTCATCATGACGTGAGTGTGAACGAGTATTTAATGAGTATTTAACCTGTTCTTCTGGCTGAATCCAGAGGTGAGCAGTAAGGATGTGACATGAGACCCCAAAATGTTTATGTAACATGAGTTAAGAAAGGCCACAAAAGTTTTTGGCTTGAATAGCTGCAAGGAATGAACTAGTATAGAAATCTCTATACTTTTTTAGAAAATATATTAACATTAGAATAGTATATCATTAGACATATGGTAACAAAGAATTCTGCTATTTTTGAGGATTATGAATTGGACTGCTAACCACAAGGTCAGAAGTTCAAATCTACCACTCAGTGGGATAAAGATGAGACTTTCTGCTTGTTTCAAGATTTACAGCCTTGGAAACTCTACAGTGGATCTCTATGGGTTGGAACCAATTCGACAACACACAACCACCACCACCATACATATGGTAGCATGTTGTTGTTGTTATGTGCCATGGAGTCGGTTCTGACTCATAGCGACCCTCTATAGGGTTTCAGAGGCTGTAAATCTTTACAGGAACAGAAAGCTTCATCTTTCTCCTGTGGAACAGCTAAAAGTTTGGAACTGCTAACCATGAGATTAGCAGCCCGATTCTACCAGAGCTCCTTGTACAAGTTGGGATCCTAACCACAAAGTCAGCAGTTTGAATCTACCAACCTCTCAGTGTGAGGAAGATGAGGCTGTCTACTGCCATAAAGATTTACAGCCTCAGAAACCATATACGGAGGTCGCTCTGAGTCATAACTGACTCCAAGGCACATCACCATCAGCACCATATATAAGGAATCCTGGTGTGGCACTGTAAGACAGGCACTGGATTGCTAACTCCAAGGCTGACAATTCAAACACACCAGTTCCTCCTCAGAAACTCTATACAAGGTCTCAGGACTGAGTCAACAGCACTTTACACTAACAACAAAAACATACAAAAATATATAATAAAAGCAAGTTACATTTTCCCTGTTCTTATATACTTGTATTTTAAAATTTTATTGGATATCTATGAAATTTTAGGTGAAAGCAAGTAAAAATAGTGGTCCTATTGTATTTTCCATAAAGTAATGTTTTACTGTGATGACAGATAATCATCCAACCGTTGGAGTGCGCTACCATGTCGGAACTACACTGCATCTAACATAGATTTTGCTCAATCCCCAACGCAAGAAAAGAGACAGATGGAGGACCATTCATGAGTTATTTTATGAAGTTTTCTTCCCATCACAGAGACAACAATTGGTCACGTGGGTCCATCTAATTGAAGGGGACTGGGAAGTACTGCGGAGGTCTCAAGCAAAATTACGATTGATCAAAAGCCAACGTGGCCTCTTCCATAGAAAACAACACTTCTGTAAACAACAATTCTGTAAAATTAAACAAGTAAAAAAAAATTCTACTTAGATCTCTTGCTGAAAAGCATTATTAATTGCTACGTAATTGCCTGCAAATCTCTTTTTTCAATAGAACTTAATTATTTAATGCTATAGTTAATGGTCCTTTAGAATCAGCATTACATCCTACCATAAAAGTAATCATATTTAATAAATGTATATACTAAATAATTTAATAAAATATATTAGGTAACAATAGAATAACATTGGTTACAATAAATCTGATATGTATCCTGTACTGAAAAGTCTCATAAATACTTAAAACAAACAAACAAATAAATAAACAAACAATACTACTATTCCTGTTGTAGACCTCTGGATGAAAATGTATTAACTGCTTTTTATATTTTCTTCACATTAACAGGACAACAATGTTCACATATTCTAACCCAACAAAAGCAGTCATTTATGTGCCATCTGACCACGTTACAATTTTCATGGTACAATGTGTCTTTCAGCTAAATGACTTGTATATTACTTAACCAAAGACCTAATTGGTGAAATTAAACTCAAAGCAGTAGGCATTAGTACACTTACTAGAGAGTAGTCTTAATTATATTGGCATTATTAGCTCAGGCAACTAAATAGACAAATTTCTCCAAAGTACAAATATTTAAGGAAAACAAATATACTGCCTTTAATAAAATTAACCACTTGTGTTAATTCGGTATTCATTAGCCATAATAGCTATTAGTATTGTTATACTGTAGTTAAAACTCTGACAGGCTGTTCAGTATAAAACATTATTCAGAGAAGATTAAAAGCTTCATTTTAAATAAACTCTGGACTGAACCATTTTATCACTATCTGCTTACCCACTGCCATTGAGTAGATTCTGACTCACAGCCAGCCCACATGACATAGTAGATCTGGTCCCTTGGATTTCCCAGGCTGTAAATCTTAACTACAGCAGAAAGCCTCATTGTTCTTCCATGGAGAGACTGGTGGGTTTAGACTGCAGACCTTATGGTTAGCAGCCCAGCACATAGAACTCACTAGACCACAAAGGCTCTATCACTAAATACAGGGACATTAAATAGTAATTCACTCCTAGTATGGTGCTGTAGGAGTCAATTTACTATTTAATGTCACTGAATTTAGTGATAGAGTCCTTGTGGTATAGTGAGTTATGTATTGGGCTGCTAAACATAAGCTCCTGGTTTGGTGCTGTAAAGGAGCTCTGGTAGCATAGTAGTTACGAATCAGGCTGCTAACCTCAAGGTCAGCAGTTCAAAACTACTAGCTGCTCCATGGGAGAAAGATTAAGCTTTCTGCTCCTGTAAAGTTTTGCAGCCTCAGAAACTCTCTGCAGGGTCACTGAGTCGGAACACACTCCATGGTACTTAACAACAACATCATGGTACTGTAGGCTCAGCATTAGAGTTTGAAGCACAAGGTCAGCAGTTCAAACTCACTAACCACTAGCTACACCTAGAAAAACCCTATACAGGGTCACTATGAATCCGAACAGATCCCATGGAATTTAACAACAACAACAAAACAAATATTAAATGTTCAAAATTTACTGGGCCATTCTCCCTCCAAAATCCATGGACTCCATAGCAATTTTTAAATTAAAAAAATGCTTTATGCATTCTTTAAAACTTAAATAATGCAGGACATTTACCTTCCAGTACTCTCTTGTGTGTGTATGAATATATGTGGGCATGTTTACAGAAAAAAATTAGGAAGAGTTTGCCTTACTTTTATGGCAAACATAAACAACCAACCCCATTAAATAGGAGATACTTTTATATTTGATACTTTGCCATCATTCTCTTGCCATGTTTTGTTTGCCATTAGAGTTTTAAGTCTTAACTTCTCCTGAAGTAAACTGATTGGCTATTCATTCCTATCTTTAAAATATTTGTATTTTTCCATAATCTATTAATTTCATTGTTAATTTTCATTATTTCACTTTATATTCTCTAAGTCTAATACTCTATATGTAAGAATTTTGGGGGGGAAAGACCAACTAAAGCAGAACTATTTTCATTTGTTTCTTTGTATACATTTGTGCTTTTTTGTAACATTCACATATACATTTCTGTATATATAAGCCATTGCAAATAGGAACATCTGAAAGTATTTTGGGATTTTTGATTCCATATAGTGAAAGTATTTTTCATCATAGAGAATTGTGAGATATATAGCTAGATGTGAATATATTATACAAATATTGTTTTTGTTTTAATTATTGAAAAAAAATTAAAAGAGGTAAAGACATCATACACTAAGAAAAGCACAAATATGAACTACAATGTGTAAAGCAATTTGATGGTCAAAATGCAAATAGAAAAATGAGACAGAGTTAAGATTCTGTCCATCGAGGACTGATTTGTTAATTGGTTGAGTTATTTAAATATCTTTAAAAGTGTGAAATACACATCTAATATTAAGCAAAATTTATCTGAACTGTGGTGGTTGTGTGTTGTGGAGCCATTGTGGACTCATAATGAACCTGTGTAGGTTTTTTGAGGCTGTAAATCTTTACAGGAGCAGAAAGCCTCCTCTGTCTCCCATGGAACTGCCGGTAGTTTCAAGTAGCTGACCTTCAGATTAGCAGCCCATCTGGTAACTACTATGCTACGAGAGCTCTTTATCTGAACACTTGGAGCTAAAAAACTAGACTACATCTATTCTGAAGAGAAATCATTATTTAGACACTTAATTCTATTGAGCTGGAAGGAGTCATAAGCTAGAAAATAATGAATTGAAATTCTCCCAAATGTGAATAGACTGAGCATATTTGTCATTTTTAGATATACATTAAAAGAAATTTAGGAGACTAAAGCTATGACTGGACATAAAAGTAGATTAGAACAAACATAGTTAGAAAATCGTAAGCAAATTTTATAACATATAGATATAATATTGGAGTCCTTGTGTGGTGCTGTAGAATAAGCAATGGACTGCAAGGTCAGCTTGAACTGAAAGGTTGACAGTTCAAACTCACCAGCTTGTCCTCAGAAACCCTATACAGGGTCACTATGAGTTAGAACTGACTCCAAGGCACTTAATAACAATAACAACAAGATATAATATTGAAAGGAAAATTATTTAGTAAGTATGGACTCCTGGTGTGGCCCTCCTGGTGTAGGATCTGCACTGAACTACAAACCACAGAGTTGTCAGTTCAAACTCACCATTTGCTTCTTGGAAACCCTATACAATGTGGCTATGAGTAAGAACTGACTCAATGGCACTTTACAACAACAACAAACACCAGTAAATTATATTCTCAATACATTTCAGTTCATGTGGCTATAAAATGAGATAATCATATAAGGGCAATATAATGTTTGACCAAATTCTACACTCTCACTTACAGTAAAACTGTAAATAGAAATGACAGGCACAGGCTTAGTGGATGTGGGAAGGAGAGTGGCAGTATACCTAGAAATATACAAACGTCTTCAAAGGCTATTTGTACATGGTCATTTACCATTTCTTAGAACATATGAATGAATGTTGTGGAGCATACAGGGAGCGAAGTGATGGAAACATTTTATACATTACCAAATATTTTGAGGGAGTAAGTTTCTGGGCCTGGGAGCTCAGAACCATAGTCTCGAGGGCACCGTGATCAACTGATGTAGTATAGTCCACAAACATGAATTCCTGCTGAGAAGTCATAGGATAAGAAATGTTGGTGGTTCAAACCCACCAGCTGCTCCTCAGAAATCCTATACAGGAATCTCATGAGTCAGAACTGACTTGACAGCACATAACAGAAACAACAGTCCACAGACACAATATTCTGTATTCGACTAAGGTGAATAGCAACTGGGATCTTAAGAACTCATGAGCGGTCATTTAAGGTGCAATGATTGGTCTCTGACAGTCCAGAAGAAAGAAGACTGAAAAGATTAAAGATGCTTAGAAATAATTCTTCCGATGGACTTAATGGTCCACATAAACATTAGTCTCTATGGTCCTGAGATAAGAAGAACTATTAGCAACTGCTCTAAAAGGGATCGCATTCTTTAGAAGGTCCTGGATACAGTGGTAGAAAAGGTGGAAAAACTCTCAGTCATAAAAAAGACCAAGTTTACTGGCAAGATAGGGATTGATGGAACCCCAAGACAATAGCCCTTGACCACCCTTAAGGAATTGAGCACTCTCGTGGCCCAATTTACAGCCAACCAATAGATGGGTTCATAGCAGAACAGCACCATGAAACGATGAAGCATCTAAGATAAAAGGCAGCATTTAGCTGTGGACAAAATTCAGAAAGGTTGGGAAAGAAGATGGAATAGAAACAAGAATCACAGAGAGGAAGTTGGATAAATGATATCAGATTGAGGAAATTGCAATTATTGAGATGAAGCAAAGTATATGACTTGTTTAATGTAAAACTGATGATGACCAATTTATAAACTTTCACTCAATTCACAAGAAAAAAATCCAAATCCAAAACAAAAATGTTAACAATTATATTTTAGGGGCATAGTTTTATAAAGGAGAGTTCAAGTGATAAAACTATTGCTAAAATTCTTATAGATTGCAATGTCAGCAGTAGAACCTAAAATTATATTCATTTGATTACAAAATTTGACTTTTAATCAGTATGAAAACCCACTGACATTGAGAAGACTTTGACTTATAGTTCCCTACAGGACAGAGTACAATGGCTGCCTAGTGTTTCTTTGTTTATACAGAGTTATAGAAACAGATTGTCTCATCTTTACTCCAGTGAAGAGACAGGTAGGCCCAAACTGCCAATTTCTCAGTTAGCAACCCAACGCTTAACCCACTGCTCTACCAGGGTTTCTTTTAAACCATTACATAAAAAGAAAATCAGTCTAACATTCAACTTTAAAAATATTTTAACAATAATAAAATAGGAGAGTCCAATAATAGGAACATTGTTTTTATGTGAAATTTGAGTTTCATTTGCAATATTTTGCAGTATTATTTAGAGATGGATCAAAGGAAATTTGAAAAACGTATTTATTCACTTAGCAATTCTGACAGGTCACTATAGCTAACTTAAATCTTTACAGTATCCCAAGCCTGAATATTGTAGACAAAGTTAAATAATTATTTAAATTCACTTTATTCATGTTGTGTTTAGTCTTCCTGTTGTTTTTGTTAGGTTCCATCAAGTCAGT
>NW_006408563.1:19391755-19394637 GCF_000296735.1 Chrysochloris asiatica | reverse complement strand
AGCACAAATGCAAGATTATGATGTTCTCTAGAGTTTCCAAATAATTTTCTTACTTGAATTTTTTTTTTAAGTTTTCCAGTTGTATACAACTCATTGTGGCATCATAGTCAGCAAAACTCTGCACTATAGGGTTTTCAATAGCTGAATTTTCTGAAGAACTTCTTCAGGTCTTTCAGAGGAGCCTTGGGGTGGGCTCAAACCTAGAATCTTTTAGTTTGTAACTTCAATTATTTGCACAACCTAGGGACTCCCATTAAGAACACTGATGTCATTGTGGGTAAGGTTTTTGGCTGCTAACCATTAAGTCAGCGGTTTAAATGCACTATTCACTCCCCAGGAAAAAGACGGGACTGTCTGCTCCTATAATGATTTATAGTCTCAGAAACTCTTTGGAGGAGGTCTATGCTTGCTTATCAGTAAGAATGGGAGTTGACTCAACAGTAATGGACTGGGTTAGGGACGTCCTTTATAAAGTACCCCTGTGTATATGAGTATAGGTTCAACTGAAGAGTCTTGTCTCAAATTTATATTATTACAGGCTTGATTGGGACACACTCATATAAAGAAATATAAACCTGTGCATAGTGCAGGCCTTTGAAAGTAAATGATTTTCTATTGTAGAAAAAAATAAAAGGAAAGATTAAAGTTATGAGTATACACTTGTTGGTGTGACATCAATGAAAAAGCAGCACTGTTGTCTGAAGGAAATCAGAGCAGCATCTTCAGGTGGCTCAGGAATGAGATCATATTTAATTCACTTTGAAAACAGTAGATGAGAAGATAAAAATGGGAGTTCATCCACACATCAGTTCTGACTAGGGAGAGCTCAGCTGAGCAGTCTATGTCATTGTAGGTACAAGCTGGCTCCTGTGGTCTTAGGACACACAGTGGGGGACACAGTACAGCATAAGTGAAGTTATTTAATCCCCCTTTGCTTCAAATTTTATAAACAAATAAGTAATGATAGTTAAAAATTAATAAATTTTAAATCTGTCATATAAAATGAAAACCCTTGAACAATGCAGGGGTTAGAGGTAGAGATTTCCCATGAAAATTCACATATAACTTATAGTTGATCTTTGAACAACAGGGATTTGAATTGTGCAAACCCACTTATATGAGAATCTTTTTCCTGTTGCTATTGCAATGAGCACAAGTGTTGTGAACATCCTCTTAATGCTGTGTGATGCTAATCATCTCTGTGTGAGCACTTTCTGGAGCGCCAAACTACTGACACAAACATGATTGAGTCATAGGGCAAATGCTCAAAACACACATGTGTCATTAGACTTGATGGCACTTAGCAACAACAACTATGTATAATATATATATTATATAGAATCATAAAAGCACATTAAGAGGTTCTAGTGTGGTACTGCAGGATAATGCACTGGACTGAAATGTCCATTTGAACTGCAAGGTCAGCAGTTCAAACCTACCATATACTCCACGGAAACCCTATACAGAGTCACTATGGGTTGGAACTGACTCAATGGCACTTAACAACAACTATATATAATCAGAAAATATAACTATGGCTATACTTCTGTTTACAATTATGCCTTTATCTATGCTCTGTAGGATAAACACTGGACAGTTCAAACCCACCAATGTATACTAAGAAACCCTATACGGAGTTGCTATGAGTCAAAGCCAACACAACAACAGCAATCAACAACAATATATTTATAAACTGCTTCTGAGGATTGGCTGGTGGGTTTGAACTGCTGAACTTGCAATTAGAAATCCAGCGCTTATGATATACCTCCATACTAGGACTCTTTTATGAAAAGCAAGCAATATATATATACAAAATCATTGCTTAATAAATATTCATATTCTAGATAAAACTAATAGTATGTATACTATTACTATACAGAGTTTCCAAGGAGCAGCTGGTGGGTTTAAACTACTGACCTTATGGTTTTCAGTATATATATATAACGCAAGTTCTTCAATAATTACATATAAGATAGTTAAATTTCTCTGCCAATGATTCTACTGCATTTACAATAAACCATATGCTTGGTAAGGAATTATTTTCAGTGTCAGCAATAGCATTTCTAATACACAAACACATACATATACACAGGAGGAGGCTTCAAAAAGTCAGTGCAAAAATTTGATAAACTGAATTCCATTTTGCTACAAACACATCACATATAAGCCCATCAAATATTATTAGCACGCTATGAATAGTATATAGTTTAAGTGCAATTTTTATATAATCATCACAAATAAATAATCAGATCCCAATAACCATTCCTTGTCCAGTCTATGTCTACCATACTGCTGAATTTTGTCTTTATTATATTTTTGACAGAAGTAAAGGATAGAGAATAATGCAGTCTTTAAACTTCTTGTCTGAAAGACTTCAGGGTTTATCCAGCAAATTCATGATATTCAACCTCTCATCACATGAACCTGCTTTGCAATAGCTTAGGACACATTTATTTATGGTTGAATATATGAACGTCAACCATGGAATATCCTTTATATACTATGCACTGCATTAATGTAACAAACTGTTAAAATCCCATGTTTTTTTTTTTTTTTTTATATATATTTTTAAGTGCCTGACTTGGGCTACTTAGTTTCTGTGTGTGTAGTCAGATAAGTGGTTATAATTTCACAGTCAACTAGAATTTTTTTTTAGTTTCTACAAGAGAGAGCAGGAAGAAAAGCAATAGTATGGACTCTTTTTAAGGAGTTTATATATATAGCCTAGATCCAATATATTGCTAAAATATTCAATGTTAAAATATTAGGATACAATTTGTATTGATTGATTTTTAGTTTTTATTGTGAATTGAGTGATTGTTTACCTGGGAGAACATCAGTTTTGCACTCATCCTGTCATTGCAATGATTACAATCTCTTCC
>NW_006408563.1:19389257-19390905 GCF_000296735.1 Chrysochloris asiatica | reverse complement strand
TCCAAGTTTGGGCATTCTTGTGCATCTCCCCCTCACTTCATATCAGCTGGATGCTTCCCTCTCAGCTCTAACCATCCATGGCTATGTCCTTGTCCATGGGCTTAGGTGTCCCAAGTTCTCACCACACTTCAGACCAACCAGCCCTTCCACTTCTCTCTCTCATCTCCAGGTCTATGGGAGTCTATGGAATGTGGTTGAACTCAGCCCATATATTCATTGCTGCTGTTTATTATTTTTGCTATCTAATTACAGTTATTAGTAAAATAAATTTTAATGCTTTTAATATGTTCTTGCTGTTGAGATTCATTACAAAATTTAAAAAATATCTTACCAGTTTAAAATGTATTATCAATTAAAAGTAATCATTAAGGTAGATTATAGATATCACTTCATGGAATGATAGGATTATTGGTGGCACTGGACGATAAGTTCTGAAATTCTAGCTGCATGGATGGCATTTCAAACCCACCAGTTGATCCGAGAGAGAGAGAGAGAGAGAGACAGAGAGAGAGACAGAGAGAGAGAGAGGAGGAGGCTTTCTGCTCCCATAAAGATTTACAACCTTAGCTACACTGACCTATAGAAGTGGGAATAGGCTAGATGGCAGTGGACGGGTACCTGCTGAAAGAAGTAGCATATATTATGTTTTTACTACCTTCAGCATTCAGAGTGTTTTTAAGATCTGGACCCTTTCTTTCTGACTTTGGACTCCATTGTAAATTCTTAAGTGATAAGAAATTCTCATTTTGAATAATATTTTGATTATACTTCTCAAACAATTGTGAGTTTAGCAGTATCTGAAACCCATTGCCCTCTATTGATAATAGTATTTATGATTCATGTGCCTAGAGTAGATGATGTTTCCTACATGAGGTCTGAGTAGAAAATGTCAGAAATTATACATTGTTTTCATAATGGCTATCAGAGTATGACATATTCCACACCAAAACAACCTTGCAGAGTGAAAACAAGGTTACAATAATAATGAAAAGATGTTGTTGTTATTGTTGTTATTGTTAAGTCCTGTCGAGTCAGTCCTAACTCATAGTAACCCCATATAGGACTCCCAAGGAGAGGCTGTTGCATATGAACATCATTTAGTGAGAATGGTAGGATCTCACCATTATTTTAACATGGTTCCCTCATTTCATTTTACTTGTTCAATCTTCAGGCTGAGGAAATTATCTGAGAAACTGCACTATATGAAGAAGAATGTGGCATCAGGAATGGAGGAATTGGCAGTACTGATGCCACATTAACCACCTGCAATATTTAGATGACACAAACCTTGATTGCCGAAATGAAATTTGAAGCACTTATGGATGAATATGAAAGGATATAGTTTTCAATGTGGATATTTTCTCAACATAAAGAAAACTCTCAACAATGTCTCAACATAAAGAAAAATTCTTGCAGCTGCACCAATAATCAGCATTACTATAAACAGTATCTGCTGCAGTTATCAAGTATTCAACCAATGTTCATGGAAGCAGAGTTAAGAAACCCAAGGATGTATTGCATTAGAAAAATCTGCTGCCAAAGATTTCTTTTAAGTGTTGAAAAACAAAGATGTCTTTTTCATGATTAAGGTGCACTTGAACCAAGTCATGGTATTTTAATCATTTCATAAGCATGGGAAAACTGGACA
>NW_006408563.1:19349952-19365657 GCF_000296735.1 Chrysochloris asiatica | reverse complement strand
CAGTCACTGGAAAAGGATATCATGTTGGGTAAGGTGGAGGGTCAGAGAAAAAGAGGAAGACCCCCAGTGAGATGGATTGGCAAAGTGGCAGCATCAATGGGCTCAAGCAGAGCAACAATAGTGAGGTTGGCCCCAGATCAGGCAGTGGTTGGAATCGACTAAACGACACTTAACAACATATGAAAGTTGGACAGTGAATAAGGAAGAACTTAGAAGAATTGATACATTTGAATTATGGTGTTAGAGTTGTTATAACAGACCACTATGATTTTCTTGAAGACGTCAATAAATTAAAGGAACTGAAGTATTTTAGTGATGAGGGAACAGGAGGTCTTTGTGAACCTGAGATGAGAATGAGATGTGTTAAAATATTGAAGAGTAAAGAAAGAGATTTTAAAACAAATCAATTAAATGATGAGATAAGCCTAGTTACTTCACAATTTTAGCTTGGTCAGAAATTTATTACCAATAAAAGTGTGAAGAATATTTTCTATAGAAATAAACTCAAAGACCCAACACAGTACTAAATTTCAGAAAAAATTATAGAAAGAAAGTAAATTTAGCAGATAATAAAAACACCGTGATGTGGTACTGTAGGATTAGCACTGTACTGCTAGCTGCAAGGTCAGTAGTTCAAGTCCACCCACTACTCTGGAAAGGTTATACAGGGTCATTATGTGTTGAAACTGACTTGATGACACTTAAGGACATCAAAACAGAAAAAAGTTGGAACTCTTTGAAAAGAGTTTCATTACAGGTCCATACATTTGTCCTAGTGTCATAGATTGAAATGTGCCCCTCTCCTACCCAGGAATCAGTCAAATTGGTTGGGCCATGATTTTCAGGGCTTTGACAGTGATGCAATTACAGTAATGAAATTTAGCATTGCAAAGTAACGGTATGCATGTTATGTAATGAAGTAATGGGGCAAATATATAATGATCCCATAGTATAGTCTGATGTGATAAACCAAAGAGAGGTAAGATGTAATACCCTTAATCCTAAAAAGCCATGTAAGGATAGTTTCCCTGCCGTGTAACGAGCAATACCTTTTATCTTGCAAGAGATAAAAGGAGAGAGGCGAGTATGGAGAGACAAACCTACCACCAAGAAAGAGGAGCTTGAAGTGGAGCATATCCTTTGGTCCCAGAATCCCTGCATGTGTAACTCTTAGAATCAAGAGAAAATTCATGTCAAGAAACATAAATATCGCTATGAAACATCAGATGCTCAGATGTTGAAAGGACCCAAGGGCCTTTATCCAGAACAAGAGAGAGAAAGCTTTAGTCTAGAACTGACACTCTGAATGTGGCCTCCTAAACTTGAAAGAATAACTTTGTATATTAAGGTCGTTCACTTACAGTTTATCTGTTGCAGCAGCACTGGATGACTAAGACTCCTATCTAAAGAGAAATTAGTCTAAACCTGAAGTAGGTAACTCTTGGCAGATTTGTGTACTTTTTAGGATGCAATTATATAAAAACCTTTCTCCAAAGTCACCTAGAAAATACTTAAATGACAACCTACTGGTCTAATCTACTTTAAAGCATGTGAAAGTCTCATTCATATGCATGTGAAAGTTGGACAATGGATAAGGAAGACCATAGAAGAATTCAATGCATGAGTTATGATGAATATTAAAAGTACCATGGACTTCCAGAAGAACAAATAAATCTGTTGGAAGAAGTATAGTCAGAATGCTCCTTAGAAGCCAGGATGACCAGACTTCGTCTCTCATACTTCAGACATACTATGAGGAGGGACCAGTCCTTGGAGA
Organism: Chrysochloris asiatica; assembly: GCF_000296735.1. Taxonomy (NCBI): domain Eukaryota; kingdom Metazoa; phylum Chordata; class Mammalia; order Afrosoricida; family Chrysochloridae; genus Chrysochloris; species Chrysochloris asiatica. The sequence goes on along the minus strand of NW_006408563.1, from coordinate 19,363,880 downwards.
AGGATATCATGCTTACTAAAATGGAGGGTCAATGAAAAACAGGAATACCCCCAATGAGATGGCATCATGGTAGCAGCAATGGACTCAAATGTATAAATGATTTTCAGATTGGGGCAGGACCAGGCAGTGTTTCTTTCTGTTGTCCATAAGGTCACTATAAGTCCGTACTGACTCAACAGCGCATAACAACAACTGATCTAACCACTTCACAGCCTTCAAGTGTGAAATTAAAAACATGAAAACTGAAAGCATGCTATATTCTCTAGTATTATGCAACAAGTGACTCAAAGCCACCCTGTATAGAGTTCCCAGGAGCTCCGGGTACATTTGAATTGCCTGCCTTGCTTACCTTACAGCACCTCATAAGGTCCCACACAATCCAGTGCTTATCCTACAGAGCCACATCAAAGCCCACACCCAAATTTAGTGACTGAAAACAACAAATATTTATTACATTACAGTTGCTATGGATCAGAAATTTCCACATGGCCTTGTCAGATTAGTTGGGTACTTCTGGTTCAAGGTGTTTTCCTAGACCACAGGGAAGTCACTGTGTAGGGCATTGATATTATCTCATACATATAAGGGAGAAAATCTACTTCCAAACTCAAGTATAAAACAGTTGGCTGACCTGAGTCTCTCTCAGTTTTTGTAACAGAGGTCAGCTCTTAAACATATGGGCCTATCCATTGAATTGCATATAACATGGTAGTTTACTCTCTCCAGAGAGAGGAATTCAAGAGACACTGGCCAAGAAAGACCTAAGACAAAAGCCACAGTGTTTCAGTAATCACAGAATTGACATATAACACTTGGCCATTTAGTATTCATTAAGAGACACCAAGTCGGTTCTAATTCATTGAGATCCTGTATAGGATTTCTGAGGAAGAGCTGGTGGGTTTGAGCTGCTGATCTTTTGATTGTACAATGCCACACCAGGAGTCCATTGTATTCATTATTGTTGTTGTTTGCCATTAAATCAGTTCTGACTCAAAGGGACACTGTATAGGGTTTCTGAGACTTTGAATATTAGAGGGAGCAGAAAGCCTCATCTTTCTCCTAAGGAAGCAGCTGGTGGGATCAAACCATGGACCTTGTGAGTCACAGTCCAGTGTTTATCATATGAAGCCACCATGCTCCTATTGTATTCACTTGTTGTTTGTTGTTAAGTGCCGTCGAGTCGATACTGACCCATAGCGACCCAGTATAGGGTGTCCAAGGAGCAGCTGGTAAGCTTGAACACCAATTTTGCAGTTCAAAAGGCTTTGCAGTCTGATGCATTAGCCCACAGTGCCACATTAAATGAAGACCAAACTCAACAGGAAAAGCGTACACAAGGAACTAAATTTTCTGGAGAGAGATCATTGTATTACATTTTAGAGTCTGTCTGCCATACTTATAAACAGTAACAAAGAACAACAAAATATTGGGCTATTATTTTAATCACACCTTTGTAGGATGGGCTTTCATGTTTTAAAGAATTTAGGATAGGAAGCACAAATATGAATTATAATTTTAAGAAGCATTTTAGGTATCTAGAAATATTTTTGCTTTCCTTTCTGTTCATTTTCATACTTCCTTGGAACATTGCACTTGCCAAGAGCTTTGCTTACTGCAATCAGAGCATTTTATCATGGCTTTCAGAAAGAAATTACCTCTAAATTATGCAAATCACTTTAATCAACTGGATAAATATGAGTGTGAACAAAACGTGAAGTGTTGTTGGAAATTCATTGATATGCATGTTATCATATCCATCATTCTTATTGTTAGTGAATGGACAATGAGAGCCCCAGGAGAATACGGGTTTTCTGTTTGAATTTCTGTTCTCTGGTATTTATCTATACTTTGTTGTTTTATTATTGTTGCTGTCAGTCAATCTGACAACGATGTACATAAAGCATGAAAAAAATAAGTAGGTGTAATGTTGTCCCTTGACTAATTATGGGAAAAAGCAGTTTGATGATTTTTCTTTTTACAGTATTTCAGTATTGCTGATAAACACTGATCTGACTTTGTTTTTGTTGTTATTGTTTTGATAAGAAGAAACACATATACACAAACACAACAGAAAGAAAGAGAGAAAGAATGTAATTTAAAACTGTCATCTATATATTAGTAAATGATTACTTTGAAAAACAGGCTATATAAGCTGATTAAAGACAAATAGGGACTAAATGAACATATTTAGTTTGATGGATTGAGCAAAATATTCCTTGGAATTGGAAAAGATAGTTGCTGTTGTTAAGTGCTGTCAAGTTGATTCAGACTCACAGCAACTCTGTATAGGGTTTCCAAGGAGAGGCGGGTAGGTTTGACCTACCAACCATGAAGTTAGCTGTACAGTGCTTACCCTACAATGCTATTCTCTCCAATTTGACAAGCATATGTTTAAAATATATATATATCATGGGTTGCCAGAAGAACAAACAAATCTGTCTTGAATGTAGTATAGCCAGATGTTCCTTAGAAGCCAGGATGGCAAGACTTTGTCTTGTAGACTTTGGACACGTTACCAGAAAGAACCAGTCATCTGGAAAACACCATGCTTGGAAAAGTAGAAGGCTGGTGAAAAAGAAGACCCATCATGAGATGGATTAATGCATTTGAGAGCAAGACTGCATAAATATTCTTGATGCAACATATTTCCTATCATCTTACAGAGAATGAGTGTATTATCTTAAAATCTCCTAGAATAGATGATTGATTCTATCAATAATTTTTTTAACATCTTCTCTCACACATCCAAACAAATTTTTATAGAGAAATTGGAATACACCTATCTGTACTCTCCATTTTATTGTCCCAATATTTTCAGTCTCTGAATGCTTTTTTCTCACCATCACTTGAAAGATTTTATTATCACCTACCACTTACTTCTTGGATATTAATCTCCATTAGGAAGTGTATTTTTATACAAGAGCCTACTCTGCTTTTTAAAATATCACAAATATATTATTTCCCTGAATCTAAAAATTTCTGAATATTTAGTCACTTTCCATGACACTATTTCACAAATGATTGTTGCTTAACATAAAAAGACAAAATAAAAGAAACAAACAAAGATCATTGCTGTTGCCTTATGGAGGACCCCATGGGTTACAGGGTAGAATTACATAATAGGATTTGTCTTAGTGTGGTACTATGGTCTAATGCATTGGACTGCAAAGTCACAACTGCAAGGTCGGTGATTCAGAATTCAAAGGTATTTAACAACAACATGTATGGAAGCAAAGCACAGGCACTTTTTTCATGATGCCACTTGGTGGGTTCCACTTTTATGTTTTTGTCAAACCCAAATCTTTTAGGTCATCTAGGGATTTTGTTTCATGGTGTTATTCTTTTCCTTGACTGCCGTCAACTTGGTTGCCATGAATAGCACCCCTGTGTAGGGTTTCCAAGAAGCAGCTGGTAGGTTTGGACCATTGACCTAGCAATTAGTAGTTCAGTGCTTATCTTATAGTGCCACATCAGGAATCCCAATGTTGCTGTTGTTGTTGTTGTATGACAGTTCCTATTTAATTAGTTCCCCGTGAATTAGTTAAAATGAACAAATTTTGATATCCATAGACAAACATTGTGTTCAATAAGGATTTTTTTTTTTGAGCTATCATTACTTTTTAATCAGAGATCCAACCATGTTGTATTTTAAATTTCAGTACAAAGAAAAAGTTCACATGTTGTACACAAGGGTCATTTTCACTCTACATTTTCCTACAGTAACATCCACTGCTGACTTACGCAGATGAAAACTGCATTTGCCAAGAATTGCAAACATTCAGAAATTTTACAGGAAGTCACACATATTCCAGCATCAACAGAATACATAATACATACCAAATAGTCTTGATGAATAAATTTGTTTCCCAATAATTTGATTTAGTCAAACTATTTATGCAAAACTATATTTTCTTAACTTATATCTTTATTATGCATCTTTTTCTAAGATTGTATTTTTAAAACCTCTTTCATTCAAGATTTCAGTTTTCATGCTAGTATACAATGGTTCTATGAACTCCCAGTTTCTTAATTTAAAACACCACCATTCTTGTTTTCAGTTTGTAGCACCTGGCTTATGACCTTATTTAAAAAAAAAAAAAAAAAGTTAAAATTCACTGGATGCATTGATTATAATTCACATTGTTTCCTTCATGAAAAAACATGTTACAATCGCCAGATTATCTATCAGTCATGGATGTAAATCATTTATAACTGGCTAGCAGAACTTTATTCATGTAAACTATAGCTGGAACTCAGTCTAAAAGTCTTCCCAAACATTGACAAAAACTAATGTAGTGATACATAGCATTAGTGTCATTGAATTGTACACGGAAAAAATGTTGAAATTGTAGGACTTTTCTTATATTTTTACCACAGAAACAAAAAAAGTGTAAGATTTGGGATCTGTCCCCCACTTAATATTACCAAACCTGTTTCCAAGTACCCTTGGAAACCCTTGGATTAACACAGTAGCTGTAACAATGCACTCAGGCATACAAATGGTTGTGAGGCTAGCAGACCAGGCAGGGTTTCGTTGTTGAGCATGGATGGGGTTGCTATGCACAGCAACGGACTCAACAGCACCTAACAATATTCTACTACACAATGCACGACAATTTCTTTAACCATTCCTCAACTGTTCATTATGTCATTTACATTTTTATATTAGGAATAATAGTGTGATAAACACTCATTTTTCAGTTTTATGCAAGACTGTTTCCATAGGACTATCTAAGAAGTAGCTTACTGGGTTAAACAGTGCAGCTTTATTAGGACTTTTATTCTACCCAATAACTTCAAAATAGTCTGAGCAACTCTTACATCAAAAGTGAGAGAAGGTTTCAAAGTTTGTGAAAAAAATCCATTATCTTTTAATTCTGTTTTTCCATAAACTTTTTGAAGCCCCATCAAATATGACTTCACCCTCCAAAGGATTTTTTTTTTTATAACAATGAAGCAAATTCAATCTCAAGGCTATCACACCAAGATGTCTTGAGACAAATATCACTGATGTGGAAGGCAAATTCAAATTATTTCTTAACATGATTCAACATTAAATTGGCAAAAATAATTAACAGAAATACTTTCCATAAAAGGTCCATAGTGTTTCTCCAAAAAGAAAAGTTTAAAAGAGTGAGAGAAAAGTCAGTACCAAAAGACCAAAGATTTTTATTTAACTAAAATCTATTTCATGAGCCAGCATGACAGTCTCCACTGTTTCTTATACTTTGGCAATTAAAAAACAAAAAACCAAGCAGCCTTTAATAGACAGTGAAAATGCCAAGTACAAGGGTAGTGTACAGTTTTGCTGTAGGATAAATACATATATTTTTTTAAAAGGCCTCCCTCTATTTGGCCATCATCAACTCTCAGTTCAGATCGTTAAATAGAGACATTTTTTCAAAGTCACTTCTTCACTTCTCCAAGATCTTCAATCATCCATCTCTAGTCACTTCTCCTGAATGGCATCAATTATGTCATCTGTAAAGTCTCCCTGAATGATGATATCATCCTCTCCTGTTACTGAGACATCACAGGAGAATTTTTGAGCAAAAAAGTTTTGTGCTTCTTTAAGATCAATTTCAAAAGTAGCAAGGCCACACACACATGTTACATATTTCTTCTTTGCTCTGGGGATTTGGGCTATCTGTACCTTTTGTGGTACAATCTTCTTTTTCTTTTCCACCTCTCTTTTGCTTTTTCTTCTCCTCTTCTACCCCTGCCGTTCCTTGACCATCGATAATTCCAGCTTCTAGTTTGGGTGAATTTCCTAAAAATTGTTAAGTTTTGCAAACTCCTTTGGAAAATTCTTCTCTAACCATTTGTCTACATTTAGCAACATCCGACATATATTCACAGTACTCTGTTGTTAATGGACAGACTCCACAATAAAGGACTCGGAGTGAATAATCTGTATCTAACTTGGTACTTCTCTTCGGCTCTCCTTTCCAATCATGCACACTGGACTCAGAAAGGTCAGCAGACATCTCATAAACCCTGGCGGTGGCATAGCTCTCACCACCTCCACTCCCACTGCTCGCACCAGCTGAAGTGACACATGCAATTCTTCATCTCCTCAATAAGGATCTTGATGGTTAAAAGTTTGCATGTAATCCTGGATCTGAAAAATAATTCAAAATGCATAAAAATTTTAATGGCAGAATTCTAGTATAATATAAAATGCCAACAACATGTTACAGTAATGAGAAAATGAAATGAGGATAGGGTCAATTGGTAGGTCTTGAAATGGACTGGATGAATGAGACAGGACAAGGAATTATTAATTGCTCTGAGGTTTCTAACTGACTGGAAAAAATTACGTTACTTGAACCAGGGTCATGCACTTTATACATATCAAAATAATTTCTCCTTCTGGAAAAAGCTTCCAAATATGTATCTGCCATGGAGTACCCATCATGTGCCACTATTGCAACTTATGTATTGCACACACTAACAGTATATTCAAAGATCAAGGCCCTTGTTCAGCAAATTTTGCTGGGATATCAGCATTGTGTAAGTTATCACTGCTCCTGACAATTATTAGTATTGGCTTCTACCTCTTGGAAATACATGTTTTATATTGTTTCTTGATAAAATATTTGACATGAGAATAGACTTTTTTCCTCTAGTTTGAAGCTTATATTGAGTATTTCAATTACTGAAACAATAAAGCTAACAATAAAGTAGATGAGATTTTTTTGAAAATCAACATTTTATATAAAATATAGCCACAGAAAAACATATTTGTTTTTCTTTTTGAAATTGTATCAGACATAATGCAATAAATTTGAAAGCGAGAGGAAATAGTAAGGTAAGGTGAAAAAGAGCAACAAACTTATAAAGCACAATTTATAGACTACTTTGAAATAGTTCATGAGTATACTCTATTTTTGGCTGAAAATCAATCTAGATTTTGAATAATTTAATAATTGAAAATGAAGAGGCATGACAAAACACTATTGCTATCGACTTGATCATCAGCAATTTATAGTTATCCAATAGCATTTTGCAAGACTTCCCATTTTTTTGGACTGTCTTAGGTTAATAAGAAAATTAAAAGAGTATCTCCAGTATTCAGAGATAAGATGCAAATCAAGACAGTTTTTTGTTTTAATATGATTCCCAAATCTTCATGCAAATGTATGGACCTTTAGGAACTGTTGTGGTTAGGTGCTGTTGAGTGGGCTTCGATTCATAGAGACACCATCACACCATACACAACAGAACAAAATACTTCCTGATCCAGAACCATACTGATATTTGTTTCTATGCTTGAGTTCATTGCTGCTGTCACTGTGCCAATCCCTCTCCTTGGAGTTCTTCCTCTTTTTCAATAACCCTTTTCTATACCAAGCTTGATATCCTTCTTCAGGGACTGGTCCCTTCTGATAATGATTGGTCCCTACTGATTACATGTACGAAGTATGAGAGATGAAGTCTTGCCAACCTGGCTTCAATGGAGTGCTCTGGCTATATTTTTTTCAAAACAGATTTATTTGTTCTTCTGGAAGCTCATGGTATTTTTCATATTCAGCACTGACACAATAACTCAAATGCATGAATTCTTCTAAGGTCTTCGTTATTCATTGTCCAACTTTCACATGCATATTGTTGTCATTATTAAGTGCCATGGAGTTGGTTCCAACCCATAGTGACCTTGTATAGGATTTCTGAGGAGCAGCTGGTTGTGATTGAACCACCAACACTGTTTGCAATTCAGTGCATTAACCCATAGCACCAGGATTCCTCACATGCATATTGTTGTTGTTATGTGCCATGGAGTCAGTTCCGACTCACAGCGACCCTGTGCAGTGTTTCCAAGGTTGTAAATATTTATAGGAGCAGAAAGCCTCATCTTTCTCCTGCAGAACAGCTAGTAGTTTCGAAATGCTGACCTTGTGGTTCACAGCCCAATTCGTAACCACTATGCTACCGGAGCTCAGGCAATTGAAAATACCATGGCTTCCATCAGATTTGCCTTAGTCCTCAAACTGATATCTTTGCTCTAGAACAGTTTAAAGAGATCCTATGCCATCACTCATATATATGTCAGTTTGTCATACCATGATGGTTTGTGAGTTTCTGTGATTCTGGAAGCTATGCCACCAGCAGGGTCATACATGGTGGATAGGTTTCAGATGAGCTTCCAGATGAAGACAGACTAGGAAGAAGGAGTGACGAATGACTTCCGAATATTTAGTCACTGAAAACTTTATGAATAGCAGAGAAACACTGTCAGATATAGTGACAGAAAATGAGCCCTTCAGGTTGGAAGTCACTCAAAATGTGACTGGGGAAGAGCTGCCTCCTCAGAATAGAGTTGACCATGATAACGTGAATGGAGTAAAGCCTGTGGGAGAAAAGCCATGGGACCTTCATTTGCTGATGGGGCACAACTGAAAATGAAGGGAAACAGCTGTAAATATCCACTGAAAATCAGAACATGGAATCTATGAAGTATGAATCTGGGAAAATTGGAATGTGTAAAAAATGAAATGGAATGCATAAATATCGATATATTAGGCATTAGTGAGCTGAAATGGACTGGTATTGGCCATTTTGAATCTGACAACCACATGGTTTACTATGCCAGGATTGACAAATTGAAGAGGAATGGTGATGCATTCATTGTCAAAAAGAACATACCCAGATCAGTCATGAGGTACAATGCTGTCTGTGATATGATAATATCCATGCACATAGAGGGAAGCCCAATTAATACCACTATTATTCAAATTTATGCACCAACCACTAAAGCCATTGAGGATGAAATAGAAAAATTCTACCAACTTCTTCAATCTGAAATTCATCAAACATGCAATCAAGATGTCTTGATCATTACTGGTGATTGGAATGCAAAGCTTGGGAGCAAAGAGGAAGGATCAGTAGTTGGAAAATATGGCCTTGGTGATAGAAATGATGCTGGAGCTCGCATGATAGAATTCTGAAAAATCAATGATTTGTTCATTTAAAATACCTTGTTTAGTCAGAGAAAAAGAGGAAGACCCCCAACGAGATGGATTGGCCAGGTGGCAACATCTATGGACTCAAGCGTGGCAACAATAGTGAGATTGGCCCAGGATTGGGCAGTGTTTTGTTCTGCTGTATATAGGGTCTCTATGAGTTGGTACCGACTCAATGGCACCTAACAACAACAACAATGCTGCAAATTTGCCGAATGCAATATGTCATTTGACTGCTGCTTCAGTGTTGTACTTCAACACAGATATTTAATTGTTCTTTTTGATGATAAATGCTATGCCATTCCTTTACAATTTTTCATTCCTAACAAAGTAAGCCATGTGATTGTCAGATTCAATACAGCCAATATCTGTACATTCATCAATACTTATATGTTCCATTTCATTATTGACAACTTCCAATTTTCCTTGATTTATACATTTCATGTTCCAATAATTAATTGATGTTTGCAGCTGTTTATCCTCATTTTGAGTTGTGCCCCATCAGCAAGTGAAGTCATGAAAGCTTTACTCCATTCATACCATCACAGGCAAATCTATTTTGAGGACGCAGTTCTTTCCCTCTAACATTCTCAGTGCCTTCCAACCTGAGGACCTTATTTCACAGCACTATTGGACAATATTCTGATGCTATTCATAAGGTTTTCAGTGGCAAAACCTTCAGAAGTACTCTGCTTTTCCTTCTTCCTAATCTGTCAATCTGGAAACTCTGTTAAAGCCTGTCCACCATGGGTGACCCTGTTGGTATTTAAAATACTAGTGGCATAGTTTCCAAAATTACAGCAACACCCAAGTCACCCCAGTATGACAAACTGACAGATGAATGGTGGTTTATTGGTCTAGTCATGAGTAATTTTTTTAATATATTGAAGGTTGGAGGCTTTGATATTCATCATTAAGTGCTTCAAATCTTTGCTCTCAGCAAGCAGAGTTGAGCCATCTGCATATTGCAAACTGTTAGTTGCACTCATCCTTTTGTTATTTTTTTCATATAATAAAAACTACTTAGATTAATTTTTCAGCATACAGATTGAATAACTAAAAGATATAGTCCTGACATATACCTTTACTGATTTTAAACCTTGCAGAATTCCTTTTTTCTGTTCAAACAACTACTTCTTGTCCTATGTACAAGTTTCCTATGAGCATATTAAATGGTTCAAGTATCCCCATTCTTTGCAATGGTATCCAAAATTTATGATTCACAAAGGTCAAGACCTTTTATAGTCAATGAAGCACAGGTAAACATCTTTCTCGTATTTTTGACTTTCCACCAAGATCAATATAATATCAGCAATGGTATCTCCCTTTCTATGTTCTCTTCTGAATCCAGATTGGATTTCTGGCAATTCCTTGTCTATGCATTTCTGGAAATGTTTTTAAATTATGATGTAATAAATTTTAATGAGTATGCTATTAAGGATAATATTTTATTGTAAGTTCCATATTCTGTTAGATCAACTTTGTTGGAATCGACAGGAATATGCCTGTCTTTCAGACAGCTGGCCAAGTAGCTTAACCCTCTTTGAAATGTCTAGGCATTAGAGAAGTGCTGTGTTCCAATACTACATCCATTTATTGAAATATCACAATTGATATTTCTGCCAATTCCTGGAGTCATGTTTTTCATCAGTGACTTCAGTAACACTTGGACTTCTCCCTTCAATAAATTGATTCTTGATCATATGCTACCTCTTGAAATGGTTGATTGTCAACCAATTCATTTTATTACAGTGAGTTTGTGTATTGCTTCCATCTTCTTTTGTTGCTTCCTATATTTTTTCAATATTTTGCCTATGTTGATGTTGCTGTTAAGTGTTGTTTAATGGCTTACAATTCTGAGAGATCATGTATAGGATTTCCAAGGAGTGGCTGGTAGGTTTTGAAATGGCCACATTGTGATTAACAGTTCAGTGCTTATCCTACAGAGCCACATCAGGACTCATAGAATCCCTCAATATTTCAATTTGAGGTTTGAATTTTTGTCCCCAATTCTTTCAGTTTAAAAACTATTGAGTTTGTTCTACACTTTTGGTTTGCTTGCTTCATGTCTATGGACATTTAGTTATAACATTTCAGCTACCCTTTGAAATCTTCTGTTTCATTTCTTTTACTTCATCATTCTCCCTTTTCATTTTGCTATTTTTGTTTCAGAGTCTCTTTGAATATATATTTTGCTATTTTCTCTCTTTCTTGCCTTTATAGGAACTTTTTGGTTTCTTCATATATGATGCTTTTTATGCACTCCCACAACTTGCCTGGTCTTCAGTCCTTAGTGTTCAATGTGTCAAATCTGCTATTGAGATGGTTTTCAAACTTTCATGTGTTGTTGTTGTTTTTAGGTGCCAATTTTAGAATTGGTTTCAACTCATAATGACCTTATGTAAAACACAATGAGACACTGCATGGTCCTATGCAATCTTCACAATCATTGCTAAACTTGAGGCCATTAATGCTGCCACTAATCCTTCCTAATAATATGTACAAAGTATGACAAATGAAGTCTCATCATCTTGGCTAAGGAGAATTCTAACGGTACTTATACTAACACAGATTTATTTGTTAATTTAAAAGTTCATGGTGCCTTTATTATTATTCACCAACACCATAATTAAATGCCTCAGTTCTTCTATGGGCTTCCTTCTTCACTGTCCAACCATCACATGTATATGAGGGTATAAAATATACCTTGGCTTAGGTCAGGTGCACCTAGTCCTTAAACTGGCATCTTTGTTTTTTAACACTTTAAAGAGGTTTTGTGTGGCAAATTTGCTAGATGAATTATGTCTTTGGACTGCTGTTTCAATGAATGTTGATAGTGCCCCCAAGTAAAATGAAGTCTTTGGCATCATCAATCTTTTCTTCATTTATCATGATATAATTTATTGAACCACTGTTGAGGATTTTTTATTTATTTATTTTTTGTTGTTGTTGTTTTTATTTTTTTCATTGAGGAGCAATCCATACTGAAAGCTATGATCTTTGAAATTCATCAGTAAGTATTTTAATTCCTCTTCCCTTTCAGCAAGCAAGTTTGGTATCATCTCCACATTGCAGGTTGAAAATGACTCTTTCTGATGTCACGTTCTTCATAGAATCCAACTTCTTAAATGATTTGTCCAGCATGCAGATTGATTAAGTATGGTTAAAAAATACAATATTGGCACACACATTTCTTAATTTTAAAACATTCAGTGTACCCTTGTTCTGTTTAAACAACTGCCTCTTGGTCTATATACAGGTTCCTCATGAACACAGTTAAGTGTTCCAGAATACTCATTCTCCACAATGTTTCCATAGCTTGTCATGATTCACAAAGTCCAAAGAATTTGCATAGTCAATAAGGCACAAATCAACATCATTCTGGTATTCTCTGCTTTCAGCCCAGTTCCATCTAATGTCAGCACTAATATCCCTCTTTTCATGTCCTCTTAATATGACTTGAACATCTGGCAGTTCCCTCTCAAGGTACTGTTGCCACCATCTTTAAATTATACTTAACAAAATTTTACTTGCATGTGATATTAATATTGTCCAATGCTTACCTCATTTCATTGGGTCACCTGTCTTTGTAATGAAAACAAATACTGATCTCTTCTAATCAGTTAGGTAGCCATCTTCTAAATTTCTTAACATAGATGAGATGAGTGAGTGCCTCTAGTGCTGCAGCACTGTATGAAAAGATTTCAATTTGTATTCCATCAATTCCTAGAGCCTGGTTCTTTGCCAATGTCTTTAGTTCACCTTGGACATCTTCTTTCAGTACCATTGGCTATTAATCATATGCTACCTCTTAAAACTGTTGAACATAGACCATTTCTTTTCAATACAATAATTCTGTGAATTCCTTCCATCTTCTTTAATGCTTTTGGCATCAGTTCTTTTACTTCTTCCTTTCATCCATTTGATCATCTCTGTGCTGGAGAGCAAGTTTCAGAGTTTCTTCTAACAATCATTTTGGTCTTTTCCAGTTTTCTTGTCTTTCCTTTCTTGTCTTGTCTTTTTTGCTTTCTTCCTCTATGATGCTCTGGATGTCACCCACAGGTCTTCTGGCCTTCTATCATTAGTGTCTAATGCATCAAATCTGTTGAGATAATTTCTAAAGTCAGATGAAATTTGGATATTGTCAAATTATATCTCTATGGACTTGTGTTAATTTTCTTTAGCTTCAACCTGAAATTGCATAAGAACAATTAATGGTCTGTTCCACAGTCTCTTCCTGGCTTTGCTTTAGTTGATGATATGGAAGTTATCTCACCAACAGATGTAGTCAAATTTATTTCTGTGTATTCCATCTGGTATGCATAGGACCCTATGCATAGTCATCTTTTATTTTGTTTTAAAAAGTGTATTTCCAATGAACAAGTCATTGGTCTTACAAAATTCTAACATGAGATCCCCAGCATAATTTCTATCACCAAGGCCATGTTTTCTGACTACTGATCCTTCCTCTTTGTTTCCAACCATTGCATTCCAATCACCAGTAACTATAATTATCAATGCATGTTGATTGCATGTTTGATTAATTTCAGACTGAAGATTTTGGTAGAATTCTTCCATTTCATCATCATTGACTTTGGTGCAGACATTTAAAAAAGTGGTATGAACTGGACTTCCTTGTAGGCATATAGATATTATCCCATCACAGAAAGCATTATACTTCAAGTTAGATCTTGAAATGATCTTTTTGATGATGAATACAACACATTCTTATTCAATTTTTCATTCCTGGCTTAGTAAACCATATTACTGTTCAATTTCAAATGGCCAATAATAGGAATTTCATCTTCTAATGTCTAGGATTGGAGGAAGGCTCATGAATAACCTGCGATATTCAGATGCTACAAAATTGCTTGCTGAAAGTGAAGAGGACTTGAAACATTTACTTATGAAGATCAAAGAGCACAGCCTTCAGTATGGATTGCATCTCAATGTCAAGAAAACAAA
>NW_006408563.1:19320184-19343192 GCF_000296735.1 Chrysochloris asiatica | reverse complement strand
TCAAGTGTGGCAGCGGTAGTAGGTTGGCCCATGATCGGACATTGTTTCGTTCTGCTGTGCATGCGGTCACTGTGAGTCGGTTCCGACATGATGGCACCTGACAATAACAACAACAATGCCTAGGTGATCTATCTTTAAGAGTTTCATTTAATTTAGACAATTACAAATTTTCCAAAATACATTCTTCCTACAGTCCATGTTCTGATTATTAATGGATGTTTACAACTCTTTCTCCTCATTTTGAATTGTACCCTGTTGGCCAATGATATTGAAAGCTTTGTTTTATTCTCATCATCACACTCAACTTTGAAGAGGCAGTTATTCCCCAGTCGTATTTTGAGTAACATCCAACCTGAGTGGCTCATCTTCCGGCACTATATCTAACAATATTTTGGTGCTATTCATGATGTTTAAGTATTCAACATTCTGGTGCTATTTGACAGTACTCCACTGCTATTCATAAGATTTTCAGTGGCTAAAATCCAGAAATAATCTATCTCTCCTTCTTCCTAGTTTATCTTAGTATGGAAGCTCAGCTGAAATCTGTTCACCATGGTTGCTCCCTGCTGGTATTTAAAATACTAACATAGTATCCAGCATCACAGTAACACACAAGCCACCACAGTACAACAAACTGACAGATGATTTCTGGAAATTTTTAACTGTAATAGAGGTTAATTTTTCATATGAATGTTTACTGAGTTAAAACAAAATGTACAAATAAATGTACAATGATCTTTGTGTTGTTAGGTGCTGTAGAGACAATTCTGGCTTACAACAACCCTGTATAGGATTTCCAAGGAGTGGATGGTAGGTTCGAATCACCAATCCTATAGTTAGCAATCCAGTGTTTATCCTACAGCACCACACCAGGACTCTTGTGAAATTAAAGTTGTTGTTCCAACCCATAGCAACCTTGTATAGGGTTTCCAAACTATAGCTGGTGAGCTTGAACCACCAACCTTGCTGTTCAAACTGACTTTGCAGTCCAGTGCATTAACCCACAGCACACACCAGGACTCCATAAAATGATTGTTGTTATTGTTGAACCATAGCGACCCTGTATAGAGTTTCTAAGAAGTGGCTGGTGAGCTTGATCCTCCGACCTTGTGGTTCAAAGGGACTTTGCAGTCCAGTGCACTAACCCACAGCGTGATTGTTGTTGTTAAGTACCCTGGAGTTGGTTCCGACTCATAGTGACCCTGCACAGGGTTTCCGAGTCTGCAAATCTTACGGGAGCAGAAAGTCTCATCTTTCTCCAGCAGAACGGCTGGTAGTTTCGAACTGCCGAACTTGAGGTTAGCAGCCCAATTCGTAACCACTACGCTACCAGAGCTCCTTACAGCATGATTGTTGTTGTTGTTGTTGTTAGGTGCCATCGAGTCGATACCGACTCATAGAGACCCTGTGCACAGCAGAAAGAAACACTGCCCGATCCTGGGCCAACCTCACTACTGTGCCACGCTAGAGTCCATCGATGCTACCACCTGGCCAATCCATCTCGTTGGGGGTCTTCCTCTTTTTCTCTGCCCCTCCACCCTACCAAATATGATATCCTTCTCCAGCGACTGGTCCCTCCTGACAATATGTCCGAAGTAGGAGAGACGAAGTTTGGCCATCCTGGCCTCCAAAGAGCACTCTGGCTGCACTTCTTCCAACACGGATCTATTGGCTCTTTTGGCAACCCATGGCATTTTCAATATTCTCCTCCAACAGCACTAACTCAAAAACATCAGGTCTTCTAAAGTCTTCCTTATTCACTGTCCAGCTTTTGCATCCATATGAGGTCATTGAAAATACCATGGCTTGGGTCAGGCGCACCTTAGTCCTCACGCTGACATCTCTGCTCTTCAACACTTTAAAAAGTTCCTGTGCAGCATATTTGCCTAATACAACACGTCGTTTGATTTCTTGACTGCTGCTTCAGTGAGTGTTAATAGCTGATCCAAGAAGAGTGAAGTCCTTGACAACTTCAATCTTTTCTCCGTTAATGAGAATGTTGTTTATTGGTCCATTGGTGAGGATTTTTGTTTTCTTTACATTGAGTTGTAATCCATACCGAAGGCTGTGTTCTTTGATCTTCATCAGTAAATGTGTGCATAATAAATTCTTGTGCATTATTTTACCTAAAGTGATAATAATCAAAACTGATCATGTTGAGGAATCTTTCTAGACAGATACATGTTAATACTAATTAAAATATGTGTGTACATAAAAGACCCACACCCTAATACTCAAGTCTCTAAAAAGTTTTTGCTGAAAGTTTAAGAAAATAATTGACTGGCTCTACTATTCAAAGCTGGTAAGCCTGAGAGTATATCTGGTCAAATGTGGTGCCTGATTGTCTGTGCCCTCTGCAAGTTAAGGCACAGAGGCAGAAGGAGAAATGTTCTCCAGGTTTCTAAGTCTCAGTAAGCCCTGCCTACGCTGTCATTAGTGTCTTTAATAAAAGTCAATGTGGCAGGATGGTGTACATATAATCTAATGGAATACATTTTCTTACACCACTAGGTGTTTAACGACAAATCCTCTCCCAGCAGTGCAACAACAAACATACATCACATCCTGCAGTTCACCACAGAGCAACTAAATAACAGACTCATTTTTGTTTGAAAGTGCCTGGTTCTATTCAGGGTTTGCTGTGTAGGTAATCAAATTCATCTTTGATGTAGTGAACCAGAAACTGCCAGAAACAATTCTGAGGCATTTTAACATATTTATCTGAATAAATGCCCTCTTGCTTTTGCCATGGACTTTACAACAAAAGAGTCAGCTGCCAAAACTTTGTTGTTGTTAAATATCCTTGAATCTGTTCTGACTCATAAAGACCTTACAAGGAGTGGCTGGTTACTTTGAACCTTCGACCGTATGGTTCAAACCAACTTGCTGTCTAGTGCTTTATCCACAATGCCACACCAAGACTCAGTTTAAAACCTTTCTCAGTATGAAAAAAATATTTTACATGATTTTTTCAAAAGTTTCATTCCTTTTGCTAAGATTTACAAAACTTTACTTAAATGTGAATCCTAAAATTCTGAAGGCAATCAATGAAAAAATAGGGACAAATGTGAAGGCTCTATTTCAGGGCATACACAGACTACCAAACATTTTGAAAACTACACAAACAAAAATAGACAAAATAGATGATTGAGACATACTAAAAATTAAAAAGTTATGTGCATCAAAAGACTTCACCAGAAGAGTTAAAAGGGAAAACCCAGAATAGGAAAAAATCTTTTGCAACAACATATCGGATAAAGGACTCATTTCTAAGATATATAGGAACCTACAACACCTTTACAAGAAAAAGACAAATAACCCAATTAAAAATTGGGCACAGGACATGAACAGACACTTCACCAAGGAGGAAATCTGGGCAGCCAACAAACATATGAAGAAATGTTCATGATCACTAGCCATTAGAGAGATGCAAATAAAAACAACAATGCGATATTATCTCACACCAGCAATAACAGCAAAGATAAAAAAAAGTAGAGGACAATAAATGCTAGTGAGGATGTAGAGAGACTAGGACACTCCTGCATTGCTGGTGGGGTTGCAAAATGGTCCAACCTCTCTGGAAAGCAATACAGTGCTTCCTCAGAAGGTTGGAAATAGAAATACCTTATGATCCAGCAATTCCTCTACTTGGTATTTACTCACAAGAAATACAAGCCATAACACGAGTAAATATATGCATATCCATGTTCATAGCATCACTATTTACAGTAGTAAACAGATGGAGACAGCCTAAATGCCCAGCAACTGAAGAATGGATAACAAACTATGGCACATACACACAATAGAATATTATGCTACCTTGAAGAACAACAAGGAAGCTGTAAGCTACTACAAAAAATGGATGTACCTTGAGGATATTATGTTGAGTGAAATTAGTCAGTCACAAAAAGATAAATACTGCACAGGACCACTACTGTAAAATATTAACTAAAAGAACCTATGCTAAAAGGGTGGGGGGTGCATAGCTCTTTGCTGGTTATCGGGATGAAGGGGTAGGGTGAGGGGAGGGAGTGGAAGGTGGAGCACAGGGTAGGTAATAGACACAGGATAGTTTGGGTGCTGGGGAGAGGGGCAATACACAAGAAGGGAGAGGAGAATGGAAGAACAAATCGGATAGGAGAACAGTTAAGCAGCTTTGCATGGACTAAGTGGGACAGAGTTAAATAATGATGTATGCACAACCTTGGAACAACAGGGCTCTGGGATATAGGGATTGAGGCATGGTTGGAATGGGTAAAATAATGTTAAGATGCTTGGCTGTCTTTTGAATCTTGAGCGGAAGGAAAGGAATAGCCAGAAATATCACCATAGAAGGCCTGTAAGTCTGTCTTTTGCCTGCAACTGATTGGAATACCTAAAATGAGGCTAGAACTTGCCCAGTGAAGGAGGCTTCCTGTGGAGCCTCTGCATTGCATAAAACCATAGGTGGAATCCTGAACAGCATCCAGAATCTTCTGAGGAGAGAAATTTCCACTTGAAAGGACAAGCAGACCAGCCTGGAGTGCCTAGAAGAACAGAAATTACTTCTTGAAAGAAAGACCGACAGGTAAAATACAACACATTAAAGTTAGTCCGACTGACTACTACAGGAACAAGCAAGTTGCCTGCCCAGGATACATCAAGGAAAGGGGTTGGGTCCCCTCAGGGCAAACCCCCTTCCAAGACTAAGACACAATGGGAATACACAAGCAGACACAAGTTCAGACTGTGTCCAACGACATTCAATGGACTCCTGTGAACCTGGGTGGAGACCTGGTTGCCCAGCAGTTTGGCAGGAGAACTGGGGACTCCTGGGCCCAGAGTCAGTGACATAGCCACAGAGGACTAGAGTTGAGAATGAAGCATCTAGTGGGTAAGAAGAGAGGACATATACACAAGAACACCCACACTTGCAGATAATACCCACTTGACCTGGCTTCAATGGCTGTATGATCAGAGCCGAACTAGAAGAAGAAAGTATAGGAAAAAAAGAGTAATCTGATACAATTTGATGAATTTGACCTACACCTATGGATGCAATAGCTCCAAAGCGGGAATAAATCTTTACAGTGAGTATCATTCCCACCCCCTCAATACACAGGATAGACAAGGATGGGCAACTTGGACATTGGCTACTCAAAATGGGGGAGCTACAAAGGTAAGAAGTGACTGGCTTACAAGCTTTCAAGAGGGAACCTAGATCCAGAGGGCATGAGGGAAGGTAGAATCTCCACTGAGTATAATCCAATCTATATGTGTAGGACTGATGAAAGGAGATGGGGATAGGTCTCTTGTGGTACAATAGTAAATAAATATTATCAGGACTGTCTGTGAGGATTGGAAATGTAAAGGTAGACGTTTTGTAGCAAAAGGAGGAGAGTGGTTGACTTTGCAGTCCAGGAGCCTTGGGACCATCAAGGGAGAAGAGTGGAGTGCGAGACCCTACCCAGAGAAACAGTGATGCCAGAGATGGAGGCAGAGATGATGACATGGGGAGATGGCTCAGCTGGGAACTCTAGACCCAGAGAGGGAGAGGGGCCATGTGCTGGCAACCAGGGGCAGGATTGCGGGGTGTACCCTTTGGTTGGTTGATGATACATGGAGGGGATTGTAACCAAGGGAAAAAGAAAAGTAAAGAAAGATTTACAAAACTTTAACCTTTGTCAGAAACAAATGTTTTTGAGCTTTTTTACATCATAAATATTTGGAATACACTATTAGAAAACATCCCTTATTAAAAAACATAATTTTAAAAGTGCAGAGCTGAGATGTAGAGAGTAAAGTTGTTATTTTCTCTTTGGAAAATAGGAACACTAAAGGGGCTCATGCACTGAAAGAAAGAAAGAAAGGCTCATCTGTTTCTCCTACACTTTGTTTTATAGTCTTTGTTTCTGGACAGGTTTAGAAAATTACAAGTAGGAAAAAGTGAGTAGATTCACTGTTACAGCAACCTAACTCTTAATATTGCTTATATTTAACTAATAACTGTCTTTTAGTTAAGTATTTACTGTAAAACATCATTTTACATAAAAAAATCAGAGTTTCCTTAGAAATATTTTCCAAAGATACCAAGCTCAATTAGAACAAACTTATTGCTAGTAAGATAGTTTGTTAGTCAGATATGTAACACTTAGTGTTGTTTTTTTGACTTGTTTACTTTGGTATTATCATGTCCCTTTTTCAAGATATATTTCAATTTTCTTAGAATCAGTTGTCGCTATTTCTTTTGTATTAATATATGGGTGTGGAATTTGTACATTAATTTCACTCAAAGATATATTTATGTTTTAAAAGAACTGACCAACGATTTTCAAAGTGGCTTTCACATTTACTATCTGTACTAACAATGAGCGAGAATCCTATTTATTCCACCTTAAACTGAACTTAATATTATTAGTGTTTTAAATATTACCCTTTTTATTCAGTGTTCAGTGAAATTCATTGAAGTTTTAATTTATATTTCATGATATATATGATAATTAATAGTTTTGACCTTTTAATTGCTAATTGTTGCTTCATACAACATTTTTCTATTATCTTTTCACTGTTTCCCCCCCAATTTTACTGAATTGATTGTCTTTTTGTTATTAAGATATAAAAACTATTTATGTATGCTGGATACAAAGGTCTTTAAATCCACTGTCTTAATTTTTAGTCTGGTGAAATCTAATTTGTCATTTAAAAATATGTTTTAAGTATTTTGCTTTTGATTCAAACCTAAGAACTCTTTTCTTGACAGTTCACTCAATGCCATCAATTCATTTCTGATTCATAGCAACCCTATATAGGGTTTTTAAATCTGTCAGTCTTTTGGGGAGCAGATAGCATTAATTTTATCCAACAGAGTGGGCAGGCGGGTTTGTACTGCTGGTCTGTGGCTAACAGTCCAGTGCTTATCCTACAGTACCATCTGGGCTCCCCTTCCTAAACATCATAGTTTCTGATATATCTTGTAAGATGTCCAATAAGAATGTTGTGAAATTACTATTTGCTTTATTTCAAATGTTAGAAAGAAATCGCTTAATCTTTTACATTTGAGTATGCTGTAAACCCTGGATTACTATCCACAAGGTCAGCAATCCAAGTGAACCATTCACCCCTTGGAAATCCTACATGGATACTCAGGGTAATGAATTGTTGTTGTTGTTATTTTTAAATGTCATCAAGTCAGTTCAGATTCATGGTAACTCATAGGATATTGGAGGAGTAGTTGGTGGGTTTGAATCACTGACTTTTCAGTAAACAGTGTAGTGCTTATTCTATAGCACCATATCAGGAATATATTTGGTAATTAATTTGAACTGGAATATCTATAAGAACTCTTGTTTGACTATAGTTATAATGACTACCTATATAAATGGACTTATGGTGTGGCACTGGAGGATCAGTACTAGACTGAGAAATACAAGGTCTGCAGTTCAAACTGAGCAGCTTCTCCTCAGAAACCCTGCAAAAAACCCTGTAAAAACCAAAACTGTGAAAAACAGCATATTTGAATTGATGAGCTTGAACTACTGACCTTGCAGTTCAAGCTGACCTTGCACTGCAGGACTTGAGAATAGAGGAAACTATTAATAATAGTGGAAACTATTCACAGGGGAGTATATTGGAACTTTCTGTATTACCTATTCAATTTTTCTTTGTATTAATTTTTTAAAGCCATTGAATAGCATAATCATGCAACTAACATTGAATCAACATGACATTGATTAAAACAATATAGAATAATGAATTCAAAAATATACACTAAATATTACGAAGCCATTTTTTAACATTTAAATGTTTGTCAAAGTATAATTATCTTAATGGTTAGTGGTTACTATCAACATGGTTATTTCTTATGATATCGACATGGATTTTACTTTCAAATTTAATCACTTTTTTTCCCTTCAAGCCTAAACTATTTAATAGACTACAGTAATAATTAGTGCCTTAAGGAAGTTTAACACTCAGTTTCTTTCTGCAAGCTAATTGAATAGAATTTAACAATAAACTTTTATTTAACACTTTGTTAAAATAAATCATTATCTTAATTAAAATATAATCTGCTTCTAAAAGAATAAAAAAAATGAGGCTTTAGAAACATCTAAAGATAAATCTAACTCTTCTGACATATAACGTGGCAATTATCGTTGCAAAGGATTAAATGTGGCATGCTTTATTACACATAAATAAAAACCTATAATCTATATATTCTTTAAAAGTCTGAATACAGTAATTTTTTTTTTTTTTTAATGTCAGTTTAGGCCACATTCAGATAGTTATTTTTGTTCAGTGACTTCATAGCAACCCTATATAGGGTTTCCAAGGCTATAAATCTTTACAGGAGCAGAAACCCTCATCATTCGCCTTTAGAAAGATTGGTGGAGTCACCTGTCCACCTTGTCATTTGCTGTCCAGTGCTTATCATACAGACTGCTCCCCTTAGATTGCTATTGTTGTTTTTGTTAAGTGCTGTTGAATGAGTTCATACCTTCCCTCAATAGACAGCTATTAATACTCTGTAATTATTAAAATAATATTCAGAGAAACTAATAGAAGCTAAGGACTCCTGGAGTGATACTGTAGGGTAAGCACTGGGCAGTGAACCACAATGTCAGTTGTTCAAACCCACTAGCCAGTCCTTGGAAACTGTATACAGGGTTATTGAGCCAGAAATAAGCCTTAAAGATAAAGTTTCTGAAGATAATTCAAAAATGGTTTGCAACAGAATATTCAAAGGTAACTACTGGAAATTCAAACTAGATTCAGAAGAGAATGTGGATCTAGGGATATCATTGCTGACATCAGATAGATTTGGTCTGAAAGCAGAATAGCAGACAAATGTTTACTTGTGCTTTACTGACTATACGAAGACTTTCTACTATGTGGATCATGATAAGTTATGGATAACATTTCAAATGGGTATGCCAGAATACTTGATTGTGCTCATGAGGAACCTCTGCATAGAACAAGAGGCAGTCATTAGTACAGTACAAGAAGATACTGAATGGTGCAAAACAGGAGACATGTTAGCCAGGGTTCTATTCTGTCACAATACTTATTCAATCTGTATGCCACTTAACAACAACAGCATACAGATCTAATTAGTATGGTTTAGACTCATAGTGACCCTGTCCAAGGTTTTCAAGGAGTGGCTGGTGGATTTGAACTCCTGAACTTGTGGTTCCCAGTCCAGTGCTGATCACACAGCACCATATCAGAAGTCAATCTGTATGCTGAGCAAATAATCTGAGAAATTGAATGACATAAAGAAGAACAAGGCATCAGGATTTGAGAAAGACTCATTAACAACCTTCAATATGCAGATGATACCACCTTGCTTGCGGAAAGCAAAGAGTACTTAAAATACTTACTGATGAAGTTCAAAGACTACAGCCTTCAGTATAGATTGCAACTCATGTAAAGAAAACAAAAATCCTCACAACTGCAATAATAGACTGCTGTTGTTGAGTGCTGTAGAGTCTGTTCCAACTCTTAGCAAAACTGTATAGGGTTTCCAAGGAGCTGACCTTGAGGTTCAAGCCAAATTTCCCAGTTCAGTGCATTATCCTGCAGTGCCACACCAGTTCTTCAAACTTATATAGAACATCATGGTTGTTGTTGTTGTTAAGTGCTATCGAGTTGATTCTGACCCATAGCAACCCTGTATAGGGTTTCCAAGGAGCAGCTGGTGAGCTTGAACCACTGGCCTTGCAGTTCAAAGGACTTTGCAGTATGACTCATTAGCCAAAAGACTGAAGTTGTCAAAACTTCATTTTACTTGGATCCATAATCAACACTCCTGGGAGCAGCAGTCAAGAAATCAAAGGACATATTGTATAAGGCAAATATGCTGTAAAACAAGTCTTTAAAATGTTAAAGGGCAAAGATATCTGCAGGTCTATCTTTCAGAAAGAATATTCAGTTCTCTCAGCTATTCTGGGTTGGTCTGCATATCTTTTCAAATGCAAATGTACCAATTCAAAAGGTTCTGGGTGGACTCAGGATTGGAACTGAACTAAAAGTGAGTGAGAGAAATCTGATAAACAGATTTCTGTTTATCATTTCTTGGCTTCTAAGGAGCATTCTGATTGTATTTCTTCCAGCACAGATTTGTTAGCTCTTCTGGCAGTCAACTTAGTCTTCTCCAACACCATAACTCAAATGTATCAATTCTTCTACGGGTCTTCCTTAAAGGCTACTGAAAATACCATGGCTTGGGTCAGGAGCACTTTAGTCCTTAAACTGGTGTCTTTGCTCTTCAACACTTTTAAGAGGTCTTTTGCAGCAGATTTGCATAATGCAATATGTCTGTCCTTTAATTTATTGAGTGCTGCTTCCTGGCATGGTGATGATGAATCCAAGCAAAAAGAAGTGTTTGCAACTTCAATCTTTTTCCATTTATTGTGATGTTATTTATTGGTCCAGTGGTGAGTATTTTTGTTTTCTTTACATTGATGTGCACCATCCTGAAGACTGAGGTCTTTGATCTTCATCAGTAAGTATTCTAATAGTTACTTGAATTGTTAAGTGCCATGGAGTAAGGTCCAATTTATAGAGACCCTGTACAAGATTTCTGAGGAGTACCTGGGTGGATTTGAACTGCTGACCTTGTTATTTGCAGTATAATGCTGATCCTATAATGCCACACCAGGAGTCCAACTTGAACAGTAGGTTGCATATTGTTTTTATCATTATCTTTACTATAGATAATTACCACTTTTACATTATGTTCATTGGCACTTTTAAAATTTATTATTGTAAGCATTAGACAATTCTTTTGGATTGTGGTCAAATTTAGGAAATACTCTATCAAATTATTTTTATATATATGAGCTGTATGTGATCTTTTTAATTCAAATTGTTTAAGTACTTGAACAGGAAAAGGTAAAACCATTCACTGTCCTCTCTGCCCAGGAGACAAGCTAAAATGTTAATCAGGTTACTGAGTGGGAACAATCTACCTCACTCAGGAGACAAGCTAGAATGTTAATCAGGTCACTGAATGAGACCAATCTCCAGGTTTCAGTCTTGTCCTCAAACATGTCTGTAGTCTGGCCCCTCCTCTACTCTGACCCCATATAGGCCTGTGATGCGCTCCATTTGGGGATCTCAGAATCTGGAGAAATTAGTTTCTCTGAGCTAGCCGGCTTAATAAAATCTGAAACTCTGCGTCACCTCTCCAAGTGGCCTCGGTTTCTTCTACTATGGATACAGAGCTACTGTGGCATTCTCGGGCTCAGAGTTGCTATGACACTCGTGGGCCTAAGAGGCTACTGTGACACTCACTGACCTAGAGCTGCCATGATACGCACAGGCCTAAAGCTGCTGTAACACTCTCAAATCTAAAACTGCTGTAACATACTAATTTAAATGCTCTTTGAATTGATAACTTTCATTAACTAGCTTTTTAATTGATGTTTCATTATAGAGTGGAGTACTATCATTTTATATTATAGTTAGTATTTTGTGTCATATCATCAAGATATTTAAAGAATTCTCAATGTTTAAGTGTGATCTAGTATTCATTATGCTAATTTATGTCTTAATTTTATCAATTACTGCTTCTGATATGATATGAACATCATTTTGTTACAATTTTTTTTTAAAGTTAAAATACCTATTTTTACATTTCTGTTTATCATGTCTGTTTCACATTTTCCCACTAAAGTTTTACCTGAAAATTTCTCTCAACTGTTTCTTAAATAAATGTAGCAATGAATAAAGACTATATCATCCATATGTATACAGAATATTTTTTTAATTTCTCACTTCTTTTGTTAAAGTATTCCAAAATGTCTTGCCTAATTGTTCTTTTTTTAAGTTTTATCAGTGACTTAAATAGACTTTTGAATTTAATTTGCATTTGTGTTTTTCTTCCTAGTTTTTAAAAATACAGGTTGAGTCTTTAAAATGTTACTTTGTGCATCAAGTAAGGCTTGGAGAGCATTATGATATGCAAATTATATCATTACCTTTACCCATCAAAAATCATATCCAAGTGTGTTTAAAATACTACATCTATCACTGAACTGAAAATAACACATAATTATTTCAAAATACCAACCTAGTCAACAGCTTCAGGAGGTGTGCATTTTCTTCAACAAGATTAAGGCAATGATCTGTGCACAGCACATATTATGCATAATTATTAAAGTTTTAAATATATACATCAGTCCTCTGTTTTTAAAAATAGCTTTGTTGTCATTTCTGTGGCATTGATATTGTTCAAGGTCAGGTTATAGTCATACTGAATGTGTTTCATTTTGTTGGATCCAGTCAGATTGATAACTTTAATTATATTTTCAAATTGTGCATAGTTTTCCATTATAATAGTAAGCTACGCCAGCCACCAACTGGTATTTTGTGCCCAAGGTAATTTGCTTGATTTTATTTATTAATTCACTTTGTGAATATTTTCCCATTCTTGTAATTAATTCTTCACTACTTTTGAGTGGCACTGTGGGTTAACTCACTGGCCTGCAAGGTTGGTTTGAACCACAAGGTCAGTGGTTCAAGCTCACCAGCTGCTCCTTGGAAACCTTATACAGGGTTGCTATGGGTTGGAACTAATTCAACACCATTTAACATCAGCCACAACTTTTGAGTTAAACAAGTACTTTTTATTTACATTTTAACATTTTCTGAAATGTTCACTTAATAACACATTGCATTTTAAGTAAATAAATGTCACTTGTTTAAATTAAATTTCTGTTATTCGAAAAACACTACTTTTGAAAAGCTTATTTTACATTTCAACAGAAAAACTAATAACTGCAACAAGTC
Organism: Chrysochloris asiatica; assembly: GCF_000296735.1. NCBI lineage: Eukaryota > Metazoa > Chordata > Mammalia > Afrosoricida > Chrysochloridae > Chrysochloris > Chrysochloris asiatica. The sequence goes on along the minus strand of NW_006408563.1, from coordinate 19,330,424 downwards.
CCCTGCCCCCAACCACAGGATTTTTAAATAGTGCTGAATGTTCTGCTTTATTTGTTCTTGAAATTTCTATGCTATCAATTGTTTAATATTGTGATTCAAGGTAGAATTTTCCAAAAGTGTTTATAATCCAGAAGTAATGTTAGTTTTAAGCTCAAATATAATGCTATAATTATGTAAGAACAAACATTTCCTTTGATTTCACACTTTCATTTAAAACATAAATGTTATATTCTATAAAAATTTAAACACACTGATATAAGCATACCTAAACTAATGTTTTAAATCAAGTTACCGTTTTATCATGAATTCAAGTGGTGCTGTGGGATACCGCACTGGACTGAAAGCTTGGTTTGAACACAAGGTGGGCCATTCAAATTCACCACCCACTTGTCTACAACCCTATATATGGTTGCTCTGAGTTGGAACTGACTCGAAGGCACTTAACAACAACACATTTACTATTTTTATAAATGGGTAAATATTTCCATATTTAAAATAAGAGAATCACCTGAGATATAGTCACACAAACTAATTTTTACAAACTTGTTGGAAGGTGCTATGCATCGTTTCTCACTCCAAGCCATCCAGTGTACAATAGAAGGAAACACTGCCTGGTTCTGCAACGTTCTCACAATTGTTACGTTTGAGCCCATTAATGCTGCCACTGTGCCAATCCAGTTTGTTGGGGAGGTCTTCCTATGTTTCATTGATGCCTCACTCCACCAGGGCTCTACTAGCATAGTGTATAATAACTACTGGGCAACTAATACATTGGTCATCTGACCGCAAGGTGGACAATTCAAATCTACTAGTCGCTCTATGGGAGAAAATTGAAACTTTCTGTTCCCTTAAAGATTTATAACCTCAGAAACCTTCTGCAGGGTCACTATGAGTCAGAACTGTCTCCATGACACACAACCACCATCACTTCCACTCTACCAAGCATGATGTCCTTCTCCATGGACTGACATGTGCACAGTATGAGAGGTAAAGTCTCCCCATCCTCACTTCAGAGAGGAATGTTCTGACTGTACTCTACCAAGATAGACTTGTTTGTTCTTGTGGTAGTTCATGGTACTATCAGTATTCTTCACTAACTCATAATTAAAATGTATGGACTGGCTTCCTTATTCATTTTGCATGCATATAAGAAAATTGAAAATATTATGTCTTAGGTCATAAACACATTAGACCATAACACTTTAAAAAACTCTTTTTTAGCAGATTTGCCTAATGCAATACAGAGTTTGATTTCTGAACTGCTGCTTCCATGAGTGTTGATTGTGGACCTAGGCAAAATGAAGTCCTTGACAACCTCACTTTTTTTTTTCCCTCCATTTATCATGATGTTATTTACTTGTCCAGTTATGAGGGTTTTTGTTTTCTTTACATTGAGGTGCAATCCATACTGCACTTTGACAAACTACTAACATATTTATTTTGAGGTGATACTATTCAATCCATAATAATGGGAAAACACTTTTGTAGCAGTGTGAGCAGCATAAGTAAAATTTATAAGGCAAAAAAATTACCATGTTCAAGCATAGTTATAGATTTGAGTAAGTCAGCAGAAGAGAAACCTAAGTGATAAATGGGTCTACTCCATTTGCATTCTGAAACTAATTAAGGAGTCAGCTAATACTTGGCCTGGATGACTATTTTTATGGGCATTAGTTATTTCTTTAAAATGTTACCTACCGTTGAGGGATGTGAGCAAATAATTATCAAAGTATAATTGTACCTATACAGTTGGATTTAGAATGTAGAGGAATCAAAAGTAATTCAAGTGCGTCTCTAAACACAAACCAACACTCTGAAGAAATACAACAATGTAAAAATACAATGTTCAGGTTTCACTGGATATACAAAGAACAGGAAAATATGTCACTTAGGCTATTTCTTATAAATTTAATGCCCACTTTCTTTATAACCCAACAATTTCACTACTGTATATCTACACAAAAGAAATAAAATTTATTCACACACAAACTTTTGTCATAATTCAAATGCATTGATTGTTCTAGGTATTTCTTATCCATTGTCCAACAATCACATGCATATGAGGTGATCAAAAATACCATAGCTTGGGTACCATCACTTTAGCCCTCAGACTGAGGTCTTTTGCAACAGATTTGCTCAAAATAATATATCATTTGATTTCTTGAGTCCTGATTTCAAGAGCATTTATTGTAGATCCAAAATGAAGTCTTTGACAACTTCAGTCTTTCCCCATCTATCATGTTGTTATTTTTTCATCCAGGATTTTAGTTTCCTTTATATTGGGGGGCTATTCACACTGAAGGCTGTCAGTCCTTGATTTTCATCAGTAAGTATTTAAGTCCTCTTTCTTCCAGAAAGTAAGGTTGGGTAATCTGCATAAAGCAAGTTGTTAATGTGTATTCTTCCAATCCTCATTCCATGTTCTTCTTCACATAATCCAGTTTCTTTGATTACTTGCTCGGCATGCAGATTGAATAAGTATGGTAAAAGGATACAACCTTGACACACATTTCCTAATTTTAAAATATTCTGTATCACCTTTTTCTATGTACATGTTTCATATGAGCACAGTGAAGTGTTCTGGAATTTCCATTTTTACAGTGTTATCTATCCATAGTCTGATGCACACAGTCAAATGTCATTGTATAGTCAATAAAGAACAAGTAATCTTCTCTCTAGTTTTCTCTGCTTTAAGTCAAAATTCATTTGACATCAACAATACTATATCTAGTTCCATGTCCTCTTCTGATTCCAGTTTAAATTTCTAGCAGCTTCATGTCTATGTTCTGTTGCAAGAGTTTTGGTATTATCTTCAGCAAAATTTGACTTTCATGTGATATCAGTGATTGTTTGATGATGTCTACATTCTACAGGGGAAGCTCTGGTAGCGTAGTGGTTGCGAGTTGGGCTGCGAATCTCAGAGTCAGCAGTACAAAACTACCAGACAGCCTGTGAATGAAAGATGAGGTTTTCTGTTTCATTACACTTTTAAGGAGCTCTGGTAGTGTAGAGGTTATGAGTCGGGCTGCTAACCTCAAGGTCAACAGTTCAAAACTACCAGCCATTCTGCAGGAGAAAGGTGAGGCTTCTGTGAAGATTTATAGCCTCAGGAACCCTATACAGGGTTGCTATGAGTCAGAACTGACTCCAAGGCACAGTACACCACCACCACGGCATTCTACTGGGTTCCATTTCTTTGGAATGGGTGCAAATATGGATCTCTTTCAATTAGATGGCCAGGTAGCTATCCTCCAAATTACACGGCATAAAGGAGTGAGTGCTTCCAAATGTGCATCTGTTTGTTGACACATTTCAATGTGGATTCCAAGCTGCTGAATACATTAAGTATCTTTCTTCTCCCGTATCACCAAGCCCACAGCACTGAAACAATGGTCTTTCCATATTTATTCCTCCTTTAATTAGTAGTTAAATAACCTCTGTCAACTTCAATGTTTCACAAGATATGGATAAAGGATTTTTCTTTTGCTTTAATATAACTAATTTTAGACATTATCAATTATTCCCTTCAATGTCAAAAGCTCTGACAAGGTTTATTATGACTAGAAAATTTGTCAAAAACCCTAAGAATTTCATTAGTGTCATTTTTTTCATTTCTGTTGTTTGTTGATAAGTGCCTTCTAGTTGATTCAAAGTCCTATCAACCCTTTGTAGGCTTTCTGAGGAATGACTAGTGGGTTTGAACTGACCTTGCACATAGAAGTCTAGGGCTTATCCTACAGTGTTAACCAGGACTCCAGACAATCATGTTGGAAAGAACTCGTGTTGTTGTTGTTTGTGCCATCGATTTGGTACCGATCTATAGTACTGCCCAGTCCTGGGCCAACCTCACAATTACTGCCACGCTTGAGCCTATTGATGCTGCTACTTTCCCAATCAATCACACTGCAGATCTTCCTCTGTTTCTGTCACCCTCCACCTTACCAAACATGATATCCTTCTCCAGCGACTGGTCCCTCCTGACAATCCGCCCTAAGAATGCGAGATCAAACCGCCATCCTGGCCTCCAAGGAGCACTCTGGCTGTACTTCTTCCAAAACAGATCTGTTGGTTCTTTTGACAGCCTGTGGCACTTTCAATATTCTCCCCAACACCATAACTCAAATGCATAAGTTCTTCTAAGGTCTTCCTTATTCACTGTCCAGCTTTTGCATGCATATGAGGTTATTGAAAGTACCATGGCTTGGGTCAGGTTCACCTTAGTCCTCAAACTGACATCTGTGGTCTTCAACACTTTAAAAAGGTCTTGTGCAGCAGATTGGCCTAATGTTATATGTTATTTGATTTCTTGACTGCTGCTTCCATGAGTGTTGATAGTTGATCCAAGAAGAACAAAGTGCTTGACAACTTCAGTCTTTTCTTCGTTAATAAGAATGCTGTTTATTGGACTAGTAGTGAGGATTTTTGTTTTCTTTACATTGAGATGCAATCCATACCAAAGGCTGTGATCTTTGATCTTCATCAATAAGTATTTTAAGTCTTCTTGAGTTTCAGCAAGCAAGGTTGTACCATCTGCATATCGCATACTAATGAGTCTTCCTCCAATCCTGATGCAATTTTTTCCTTCATATAATCCAGCTTCTCAGATTATTTTCTCATTTTACAGCTTGAGTAAGTATGGTGATCCTATGCTACCTCTTGAAACAGTTGAACATCAACATTTCCTTTTGGTACAGTGACTCTGTGTATTCCTTCCATCTTTTCTGGAGGCTTTCTGCACCATTCAATAATTTGCCCAGAGAGAGAATTCTTCAATAATGAAAGTCAAGGCTGAATTTTTTTCTTCAGTTTCCCCACCTTGAGAAATACTGAGCATTTTCTTCACGTTTTTGTTTTCTGACTCCAGATCTTTGCACATTTTGTTGCAATATTTGACTTTATCGTCTTGAGCTGACCTTTAAATTTTTCTGTTTAGCTCTTTGTTGTTGTTGTTGTTAAGTGCCGTCGAGTCGGTTCCGACCCATAGCGACCCTGTACAGGGTTTCCAAGGGTGTAAATCTTTACGGGAGTAGAAAGCCTCATCTTTCTCCCGCGGAGCGGCTGGTGGTTTCGAACTGCTGACCTTAAGGTTCGCAGCCTGATTCGTAACCACTACGCTACCAGAGCTCTTGGACCTCCTCATTTCCATTTGTTTTAGCATCTCTACGTTGGAGAGCAATTTCTAATGTCTCTTCTGACATCTATTTTAATCTTTTCCTTCTTTCTTGACTTCTTAATGATTTTTTTGCTTTCTTCATGTATGATGTTCTTGACGTCATCCCACAATTTTTCTGGTCTTCAGTCTTCAGTGTTTAATGTATCAACTCTGCTTTTTGGATGTTCTCTTAATTCAGGTGGGATATATTCAAGGTCATATTTTGGCTCTTGTGGACTCGTTTTCATTTTCTTCAACTTCCATTTTAATTTGCATATGAGCAATTGATTGTGTGTTCCACAATCTGCCCCAGCCTTGTTTTGACTGACGATATGAAGCTTTTTCATCATCTTTTTCCACAGATGTAGTCAGTTTGATTTCTGTGTGTTCCTTCTGGTGAAGTTCGTGTGTATACTCATCTTTTATGCTGTCTAAAGAATGTATTTGAAATGATCAAATCATTGACTTTGCAGATTTCTATCATGTGATCTCCAGCATCATTTCTATCACCAAGGCCATGCATATTTTCAAACTACTGATCATTCCTCTTTGTTCCTAATCTTTGTATTCCAATCACCAGTAATGATCAATACATCTTGATTGCAGGTTTGATTAGTTTTAGATTGAAGAAGTTGGTAGAATTTTGCATTTTGTTCTCACTGGCTTTAGTGGTTGGTGCATAAATTTGAATAATAGCGGTAGTAACTGGTTTAGACAGTGTTGTACCTCATGATTGATCTGGATATGTTCTTTTTGACAATGAATATAACACCATTCCTCTTCAATTTGTCATTCCCAGTATAGTAAACCATGTGGTTGTTAGATTTAAAATGGCCAATACCAGTCCATTTCAGCTCACTACTGTCTAAGATATCGATGTTTATGAGTTCCATTTCATTATTGACAATTTCTAATTTACCTAGATTCATACTTCATATAATCCATGTTCTGATTATTAATTAGGATGTTTACAGCTGTTTCTCCTCATTTTTGACTTGTGCCTGTGGCAAATGAAGGTCGTGTGGGCTTACTCCTAAGAGCTTTACTCCATTTGCATCATCACTCTTCCCCATTCATATTTTGAGTGCCTTCCAACCCGAGGGGCTCATTTTCTGGCATTATATCTGACAGTGATTCTCTGCTATTCATAAGATTTTCAGTGACTAAATATTCAGAAGTAGTTCGTCACTCTTTCTTCCTAGTTTGTCTTTGTCTGGAAGCTCATTTGAAATCTGTCCACTGTGGTTAACCCTGATGGTATTTAAAACACCTGTGGCATAGCTTCTAGAATCACATCAACTCACAAGCCACCACAGTACAACAAACTGTCAAATGAGTGGTGGGGAAGAACACTAAAGGCTATTTAAAAGAAAAACTTGCTGACATCTTTTTTTTCATTTTAAGATAAGACATATTTATACCAGTGGAGATAATATTTTATGAGGAGTTAGCAGATATTCATTTACAAAATGTTAGTAGTCTCTCACCTCCCCTAGATTATTCTTGAGATGGAAAATATAAAACATAAGCTGAATAGTTAAAATCTTGAGGTTGCCTGGGTGATGTTCATCTTATTTTGTCAGTACGTAATGTGACTAATTCCTTTTTTTCAAAACAATAATTTGTAGAATAAAATATTGTTTACCAACAGTAAAATAGTTATCACCTCAGTCTGTCTCCCCACTCCATAGTTATTGCTTTTCATGTATTCATTTACATGTGTACAGGCATTTTGTAATAGAAAGGGGTGTTATTTTCCATGTTAGATGTTTACGGATAATGACTGTATTCAAACCCTTCTTTTCCCAAGCCTTAGAAAAAAGGGATGATGCAAATATCACCTCCCAGAAAAAATTAACGTAGAATAACTTAAATTATTGAGTACAAATGAATCAATATAGTGAATATTTCAAAGACACTAAAGGGGAAAATATTCAAGAAAAAGAAAGGCACTATGTTTAAAACAGTGTTTTCTATAATAGAATGAAATTGTGTATACGGTTACATTGTCCCTGAATTGTTATTGAAAATGTACAAAGCAGATAAAATTAGCACACCCTCCTTTTTTCACACAGAGTATTTTTGGAATGTAATGTATTTTTATACACAGTATTCATTTTCCTTCATAAACCATGAATCACACTTGATTACTCAATCACCACATTCAATCAGAATCAGACATTGTGGCTCCTTCATTTTACTAACTAAACATCTCATCTATCCCCAGTCAGTTCTTACTTTCTTTGTGTCAACATAGGCACTATTATATTTATCACATTTATAACAGTAACTTATTTTTTTACTTTCCAATATCTTGTATAGCTAAAAGTCAATCTTTTAAACATTGAAAACAGCATAAATTTCAAATACTTTTCATCACATGACTCTCAAATAAATACACTTGTTTATACTTTCCATAAAATAACTCAATATTTTTCATACTATGATAGCTAGTACTACTTAATAACAATAAAGAATGTTTGTAACTCCAAGTCTTAACTCTTTAATCCACAGTGTTTTACATTCTCCCTCCATATTTAGAAGTAATAATCTTTTGCATTACTTGTTTCAATACACTGAGCTGAGTCCAGTTATCCCAACAAGGTATTATGTTTGTCACTAGGGGTCATGCATTTATGAAAAAGACTAATACATAAACATAAATTTAGTATTTTTTTTTCTTGGAGGATAGCATAAATTCATAAATTTTGAGCTAAGAAAGTATTGGACTGTGTTTGAAATGAGCCAAGTTAAGAGAAGTACTATTCTAATGCATAGATAATGTGTTAAGTAAGAGTTATTAAAACATGGTGCAGCCAAGCTGCTTGTATGAAGGGTCTGGTCAGTGATGTTTCCATGTTTTTTGTGATAAGGCTTTTACGACTATTATTTTCAGAGGTTTTGACTACTGCACAAACCATGACCATTAGAAGGACAATAACTTTTAGACCATGATTTGAAGTCTTGCAGGACTGTGTTTACTTGTTTAGTTTATCATAATGATAGCCATGTAAAGCAAAGCTTTCAAAAATTTACTTCCAAAGAGAATCATATATAGCTCAATAATGGTAAAAGCTCCTGTAATTGTATTTCAGGATTTTATTAAAAAACAAAACAAACAAACAAACAAGTAAACTTCTGATAAATGGTTGGGCACTGAATTAAAAACAAAATCTGATACATCTTTTTACTCAACAGAAAAAAATAATACTGCTTCTTGGGAATCTTCTGAACTGTTTTTCTCTGAGGATATTTACTATAAATGATTGACATTTTAATATATAATTTGTAAGAATAGTTTTGATAAGAAATTAATTTCATTGTGATACCATAAACAAATACTAAATAATTTAAAAGTATCCCTATCTGATGTAAAAATTTCATACACAAATTTGTTTTATTTTTCAAATAATCTGAAATATGGAGTCCTGATGTGGTGTATCAGGATAGGCACTGGACTGCTAAATATAAGGTTAGTAGTTTAAACCTAGGATCAGCCACTCCTTGAAACCCCTATACAGGGTCACTTGATGGCACTTAACAAGAGCAACAATAGCAATATATAAATAGTTTATTATTTCTAAATAGCAATATATACAACCTACACATTATTTTTGAAAACAAACAAAGTCAAGGTGTATGATTATAATTTGAGATCATGGCAAATAGATGTAAATATGTTAGAAATTACATAAAAATCAATTCATTTATCCATGCATTTTTATATTCACTGAAGAGATACCATTATTAGAGGCAATATTATACTAACAATAATATTATAATATGTTTTCAATGAGATATGGTGAAAGGATACAATCCTGATGCAAACATTTTAATTTTTTAAATGATTAAAATTCAATCCTGATTTTAATCATTCAGTGTTTCCTGGTGCTTATCTAATGGCTGACTCTTCAACTATATACAGGTTCCTCATGAGTATAATCAGAGTCCTAGTGTGGCGCTGTGGGTTAATGTGCTGAATTGCAAGTCACTTTGAACTGTAAGGTTGGTGGTTCAAGTTCACCAGCTGCTTCTTGGAAACCCTATATAGGGTTGTTATTGGTTGGAATCAACTAGATGGCAATTAACAACAACAACATGAGTACAATGAAATATTCTGGGATACCCATTCTTGAAATATTATCCATAGTTTGTTATCTACACAACTGAATACCTTTGCATAGTCAATGAAGAACAAGTCAATATCTTTCTGGTATTCTCTGCTTTTTTGCCAAGATCTATCTGATGTCAGCTATAATATTGCTCTTTCCACGTCCTTTTCTGAATCTGGTTTAAGTTTTTGGCAGCTCCCTATGTGCAATCAATTTTGAATTATTTTCAGCAATATTTCACTTGCATGTGATGTTAATGATACTGTTCCATGATTTCCACATTTCTTTGGGCCACCTTTCTTTGGAATGGGCACAACTATGATCTTTTCTACTCAGTTAGTTGGTCAGGTAGACAAAACAATTGGAGGACAAGAAAATTGTCTTCCAAATTTCATGGCATAGACAAGTAAGCTCCGTGAGTACTACATCAGTACAGCTGATTACAGGAAGAAGAATGTGGCATCAGGATTGGGAGAACACGTACTAGCAACTTGCAATGTGCAGAAGACATAACATTGCTTGATGGAAGCAAAAATAACTTGAACTATTTACTGTCAAATGTCAAAGACTATTGGTTTCAGTATGGATTGCACCTTAATGAAAAGCAATTAAAAATTATCACAACTGGACCAATGAATAGCATCATGATAAGTGGAGAAAAGATTGACATTGTCAAAGATTGAATTTTACTTGAATCCCCAAATAATGCTCTTGGAAGCAATTGTCAAGAAATCAAAAACATCTTGCATTGGACATATCTGCTACAAAAGGCTATTTAAGTTAAAGAACAAAAATGTCACTTTGAAGACAAAGGTGTGCCTGACCCAAGCCTTGGTATTTTCAATCGCTTCATATGCATATGAAAGTTGGACAATGAAAAACAAATACCTAAGAAGGTATTCTTATCAATGAGAAAAGATTGAAGTTGTCAAGGACTTAATTCTTCTTGGATCAACTATCAACAGTCGCGGAAGCA
>NW_006408563.1:19316644-19319365 GCF_000296735.1 Chrysochloris asiatica | reverse complement strand
TCTTGAAATGGTTGAACATCAACCATTTGTTTTCGGTACAATGACTGAGTACTTTCCATCTTCTTTTGATGCTTTCTGTATCATTCAGTACTTTTTCCATGTTATATTTGTTGTTAAGTACCATTGAGTTGATTCTGACTCATAGTGACCCTGTATAAGGTTTCCAAGGAGAAGCTGGTGAGCTTGAACTGCTGACTTTGTGATTCAAACTGACTTTGCATTCCAGCGCATTAACCAACAGTGCCAAACCAGGACTCCTATATCTGTTGAGCTGATGTAGCAAACAAAACAACTTTTAAGATGAAAGTAATATAATCAAGTCCCATTGATAAAAAATACTGCATATTCTATCAGGATAAATAAAAATATGTATATGTCATTCTAAAAAATAAAAAACATTTTCCAAATTTACATTAAATATATCATAAAATTTGCTTCACCAGTTCAGACACCACAGCTTTGGTTATAGTGAATGTAATGATTTATAAAACTAGAGACAATATTATGGTTTTCAAGAAGAATAATGTGATGACTTCCTATAGTGAGGTGTTACCACTGTTGAGACCCTATGAAGACTTACACATTTTCTCTTTGCATTGCTCTGTTACTAGCACCTCTTGTCTGTAGTCGGATTTTCACACATGCTTGAATTGTTCTGTCATCAATTGGAAACTATAATAGGCCTATCTTCAGGAATAAAATGCTGTAAAAAGCTTTTGGATTTGAGTGAAAGTACTTTATGGGCCATGTGGTTATATAGAGGAAAGATTGTAAGTCACCATAAAAAGGTGAAAAAAGAAGACTCAGTTCAGGGTAACAGTGACAGCATGTCTTAGACTATGTATCCTAAAGAAAGAAAAACACATTTTTCTCAGGAAAAGAAAAGGACTAATAAATACAGTGTTAAAGAATTGGTAGAAACTGATATTCTTAATATCCATAAAGGTTGGGGTCACCTTATTTAATATTTGACAAATACTACGCCTCCTCCTTTTTTACATACATACAGCATAAGGATGATTCAATTGGCTTTGACATAAAATTTCTCCAAAATAGGTTTCAGCGTCAAAAATCATTAACCTATGTTATCTATGACATAACTCTTGATTTCAAGAAAATGTTTGGGAAATTTAATGAGCTTTCAGTTTGTGGGTTTTTTTGTTTTTTTGTTTTTTTTTTTCTGGACTATTATTCTTAAATTGTATCATGAATTGTTCTCAAATTAGTCATCAAAACTAATGGCTGACATTAATTAGAATAAGGTGGTAGTGGTATGCCATCTAGTCAGTTCTGACTCACAAGAACCTTATATAAATGTTTCAGAGGCTGTACATCTTCATAGATGCAGAAAGACTCATCCTTCTTCCAGGGAGCCTTGGTGGATTCGAACTGCTGACATTTCAGTTACTAACCCAACAGGTAACCAGCTATGCTACCAGGGTTACTTAATTATATAGCAGCATTAAAAACTACTCACATGCATACAAACAACTATGGACTTCTCCTTTTAAAGTTTTTTTTTTTTTCCTGGATTTTGTTTTGTAGTTTTTTCTATTCTATTTAGTAACTTCTTTGATCATACTACAGCAGGCTATATAATTGTTTTAAATTTATAAATTTTGGTTTCCTAAAGGAGCTCTGATAGCGTAGTGGTTATGAATCGGGCTGCCCACTGCAAGGTCAGCAGTTCAAAACTATCAGCTGTTGGGCGGGAGAAAGATGAGGCTTTCTGCTCCCATAAAGATTTACAGCTTCGGAAACCCTGTACAGGGTCGCTATGAGTCGGAAACAACTCCACAGGCACATAACAACAACTAACATTGTATGGAGTTCTGGTGTGGCGCTGTGGGCTAATGCGTAGACTGCAAAGTCATTTAAACTGCAACGTCAGTGTTCAAGCTCATCAGCTGCTCCTTGGAAACCCTATACAGGGTCGCTATGGGTCAGAATCTACTCGACAGCACTTAACAACAACAAAATATTGTATTGGGGTCCTGGTGTGGCGCTGTGGGTTAATGCACTGGAATGCAAGGTCGATTTGGACTACTAGGTCAGCAGTTCAAGCTCACTAGTCACTCCTCGGAAACCCTATACAGGGTCGCTTTGAGTCGGAATCATCTGGCCAGCATTGAACAACAATAACAAAACATTGTATTACTCCTTTACTCTCACGGGCATTTGTAAACACCACTGAAATAGTTTATTTGGAAACCATTATCATGTCTTTCAAAACATAAATTGTTTTTGTTAAGTGTCCTTGAGTAGGTTTCAGACTCAGAGCGACCATAAATAGGGTTTCCGAAGAGAGGCTGGTGAGCCTGCACCACCGACCTTGTGGTTCAAACTGACCTTGCAGTCCAGCGCATTAATCCACAGAACCACACCAGGACTCCAAAACATAAATGTTGTTGTTGTTGTGTGCCATCGAGTCGAATACTTTTAAATAAAAAATATGTTGTTTCAATCGTACTCTGTCATGACTCCAAAATAGCTGCCTTATTGAGAAGAATTACATTGTGTTCCCTAAGTGAGCTCTTTATATTTTTATCATTTTCATAACATTTTTCGCTTGCATTCACGTATATTTGATTGTGCTTGTGTTTATATGCATGTATGTGTATTAACTTTTATTTTTTTGTTTAATCAGTTCACGGTTTGTCTCAGTTTATAAAAAATCCTGCTTAGCACAAGCGGAATGCAAGACCTTATCCAGAGAAGCAG
>NW_006408563.1:19314687-19316333 GCF_000296735.1 Chrysochloris asiatica | reverse complement strand
AGTTTCGAACTGTTGACCTTGAGGTTCACAGCCGGATTCGTAACCACTACGCTAACAGAGCTCCTTAACTTATGGTACATGAAAGGATTTATAATCATTGTAATGAAACAAAGGCTATGATTTATCGAATGTAAAACTGATGATTTTACCTGTAAACTTTCACTCAATTCACACACTTAAAAAATAGAAGGAAAAGAAAAGATACTGCTTAGAACGCAAGGATAAGTACTAAACTGCTAATCATACCGTGGGTGGTTCAACACCACCAGTCTACTCCTAAGAAACACTGTACAGAGTAGCTATGAGTGGAAACCAACTCATCGATAGTTAACCTTTGGAATTACACATTTAAGTGCAGAGTGCACTTTATATCTTGACTGTTGTTGTTGTGGAGTGCCATTGAGTTGCTTCCAACCCAAAGTGACCCTTTATAGGATTTCCAAGGAGCAGCTGGTGAGTTTGAACCACCAACCTTGCAGTTCAAATGATTTTGCAGTCTGACGCGTTAGGCCACAGTGCCACACCAGTAATTTTGGGTCTTGTACATTATTTGCATTTATGCATATTTTAAGTTTTTATTGGAAAACAGGAGTAATTTAAAATCAATAAATTGTTACATAAAAGCAATTTCAACACATACTAGGAACTAGCAAGCATTCAGAAATATATGTTAGCATTGTTACTATTAAGCATTGAGGAAAATATAATGTAAAAATGTACTTAAGCACAGGATTGGATTGGTGGTAATAAAGAGTTTATTTTTTGTTTTCATCTCCTAAAAACTAATCACTTTTAGGTTCGTATCACTTTGGGAAAGAGGTATCTTTGCGAAATAAGTAATTTCTCTTTGTTTTAGTACCCTGGTCCACACAACTATGACATGTTCAAGGAAAGGGAAACCTCCAATTAGGCCACAGTGTCATTGCAGAGTCTTAAAAAAAAAAAAAAAAAATTGCAGAAATGTTACCAAGAGAACTCACAAATTCTCTTTTATAGACTCTGTATGGCATGCAGTTCTGCTGTGACATTGTATGGTAAGCACTGAACTGAACCGAAAGGTCAGTTTGAACTGCAAGATCTGCAGTTCAAACTCATGAACCACTCCTAGGAAACCCTATACATGGTTGCTATGAGTTGGAACCGACTTAAAGGTACTTAACAAGAGCAACAACTGCATGACATTCAGAATGTAAAAGACCAGCCCATGCGCAGGCTGAAATTAAAGGATCCTGAGATGATGGAAAACTCAGTAAGTGATTTGTAATACTAAATAAGATAAAAGTGTAAGGTTGTTGAAGTTATTGAAATTAGAATTATCAGAATTCCTGGTATGGTTTTGTAGTCAGCACTGGATGACAAACATTATATCAGATTTATATCAGAGAGATTGAAACAGAACAGAAATCTCCATAGACATTCAAGTTTTTCTTGAAGAAGCTCTATATAGAAAATAAGCTATATAAAGAAAAGCAGAGTATCTACCCATATGCGATAATAATTTACTTTAGAGTGATCAATGTGAGTCTTGTCCTCGTGAGGTAAATATTAAAAGCATCCCAAATATCCAGCTTTTCTAAAGTGCAATATTGTTGCTGTGTGCCATTGAGTTGGTTCCGACTCATAATGATCCTGTATAGGGTTTTCTA
>NW_006408563.1:19295469-19308865 GCF_000296735.1 Chrysochloris asiatica | reverse complement strand
TTTTGATTTTCTGATTCCAGATCTTTGCACATTTTATTATAACATTTGGCTTTATCTTCTAGAGCTGATCTTTGAAATTTTCTGTTCAGCTCCTGGATCTCCTTATTTCTTCCATTTGCTTTAGCATCTCTACATTGGAAAGCAAGTTTCAGTGTTTCTTTTGACATCCATTTTGACCTTTTCCATCTTTCTTGTTTTCTTAATGACTTTTTGCTTTTTCAAGTATGATGTTCTTGATGTCATCCCACTACTGTTCTGATATTTGGTCTTTAGTGTTTAATGTGTCAAATTTGTTCTTCTGATGGTCTCTAAATTCAGGTGGGATATATTCAAGATCATATTTTGGCTCTCGTGGACTTGTTTTCATTTTCTTCATCTTCAGTTTGAATTTGCCTATGAGTAATTGATGGTCTGTTCCACAGTCTGTCCCTGGCCTTGTTTTGAAAGATGATAGGGAGCTTTTCCATCGTCTTTCCACAGATGTTGTCAATTTGATTTCTATGTATTCCATCTGGTGTGGTCCATGTGTATAGTCGTCTCTTATGCTGTCTAAAGAAGGTATTTGAAATGAATAAATCATTTATTTTGCAGAAATGAGGGATATTGGTCTATAATTTTCTTTCTTAGTGGTGTCCTTTCCTGGTTTTGGTATGAGGGTTATGCTGGCTTCATAAAAAGTATTAGGAAGTTTTCTGTCTTCTTCTATATTTTGGAATAATTTGAGTAGAATTGGTGACAACTCTTCCCTGAATGTTTGGTAAAACTCATCAGTGAAGCCATCTGGGCCTGGACTTCTTTTGGTTAGGAGTCTTTTGATGACCTGATCAATTTCTTCTTTTATTATGTGTCTGTTCAGGTTTTCTACTTCACGCTGTGCAAGTTAAGGTCGTTTGTGTTTTTCTCAAAATGTATTCATGTCTACTGAGTTTTCGAATTTGTTGTAGTACAACTCTTCATAGTAATCTGTTATTATCCTTGTGATTTCATTTGGTTCCATTGTGACATAGCCCATGTGGTTTCTAATGCGAGTTATTTGTGTCTTCTCTCTCTTTCTTTTGTTAGTTTTGCCAATGGTTTATCAATTTTATTAATCCTATCAAAGAACCAGCTTCTTATCTTATTGATTCTTTCTATAGTTTTTCAGTTTTCCATCTCATTTATTTCTGCTTTTATCTTTATTGTTTCTTTTCTTTTGGAGACTGTAGGTTCCCTCTTTTGGTCTGTTTCTAATTGTTGGAGATGCTGTGTTAATTTGTTAATTTTGGTTCTTTCTTCAGAGCTTAATCTGATTTGCTTGCCTTTGTAAGTAACATTTCTCTTTTCCCTTGCTGCTTTTAAGATTCTCTCCTTGTTTTTGATTTTGGAGAGCTTAATTATTATATGTCTTGGTGATTTTCTTTTGGGGTCTATCTTCCTGGGGTATGTTTGACTTCTTGAAATTTTTTCCTCGTTTTTCAAGATGTTAGGAAAATTTTCTTCCAGAGGCTTTTCAACTATCTCTTCTGTGGACTTCTCTGATTCTTCCTGTTCCAAAACACCAATAATTCTGAAGTTTTCCTCTTTATGAATCTTAGACTCTCTTCAGATTTTTTAATCCTTTTTTTCTGCTTCCTCTTCTATCTTAGCAGTATTGAGAGATTTCTCTTCCAGTTCACTGGTTCTGGCTTCCATCTCTTCAATTCTGCTCTTTTCCCCTTTCAGTGTATTGTCCATTACTGATATTTTATTATTAATCATCTGGACCTCTTTTGGCAGGTTTTGAATTGTTTCCAATACTGTATGAATCTTGTTTGATTGCTCTTGAAGTACTTTCCTGACTTCTTCCTTTTCTCCTCCACCCCTTTTTGGAGCATTTGAATTAATTTCCATATCATTCTTCTGAATTCCTTCTCAAGTAAACCCAAAACCTGCTCTTCCTCTTCTGGAAAGCCTTTGTATGTCTTCAGGTCATTTGTCTCAGTTACTCTTTTCTGGTTTTGGACATGTTTTGAGATTTTTTTGTTGTGTTTTCTTGGTCATTTCCAGTAGTTATTTGGGTTTTTAATGCTTAAATGGATGTTTGTTGCTGTGTTATTAAGTTCACTGGGTGTCTCCTGGTGGATATGACCAGGAGCTAGGCTTTCCTTTTCACATGTAATGCTTAGTAGCTGTTATTGGCTCTTGTCTTAGTGGTTGAATATTGTAGGGTATGCTTGTAGCTTGGCTATATGGCCTCAGTTGCTCACTCTTCTTGGGTAATATAGGGAAAAAAACTCCCACCTCCAGGAAAAATGTGTGATCAAAAGGCCCCAAAGCAGAAGCAATATAAAAGCAGAGACAAAAACCACCACTTTGAAACAAAACTAAAGCTCTGTCTGACTGGCCACTTGCCTTGCTGCACAGACAGTGTGTCTGCACTGTAGAAGCCTCCAGTAGTGGGTGGGGGTGTCCACTCACTAGGCCTCTCCTTTGGTCACCACCATAGAGGTGCGTAGATAGATACTGAGAAGTAAATGGGAGAAAGATTGTCTACTATTTTTGTCTCTGAAGGTCAGTTAGGTATCTGTGTGTGCTCAGCGTAATTCTTGAAATAGTTGTGTCTTTTTATGCTTGGGTTTTACAGACTATTCATATGGTCTGCCATTTACCATTATTTATATGGCGTGTCAAGCCAACCTGCTTTCTTTCTTGCTGGATAGGCTGGAGTAAAGGGTCTCACACAAGTTAACTTTAGGGCTGGGACCCACAAGCAGAAGTCAAAAGCAGCAGCCAAAGACTTTGTCTTTGGACCAATGGGGGCTCTTTCTCTCTGTGCTGTGGGAAAGCTGTGGTCTCAATGCTGGACTTTTTTGGGGGGTGTGCACCCACCCACCTGAAGGTGTCCATGCTAGACCAAGAAGGCATGACAGGTAAGAGGAGGAAAAATGTGTAGAATCCCCCATATCTTCTTTTGCAAAAGTCTCTGCACCGCTTTTAGCCCCAGTCCCCTGTGCCAGTCTGCCTATAGGCCAGCCCTCTGAACTCTGTACAGGAAGGGTAGCCACAGAGGGTGTCCCATGTCTACAGTGATTCCTAGATCACAGTATTTTCCTTTATACCATGATATTTTTCACTGGTGTGTGCCAGAAGCTAACACCATGCCCCTTATGCTAGATCCAGATCTCTGGTGCTGTTTGGTGAAAGCAGCATCTCTGGGCTTTCAGTTCCTCTCAAACAGAGCCTGTCCTACCTGACTCTGCCTCAGCCACCACCAGAACTGGAAGTAGCAGATAAGTTTCAATTGTTGACCTTGAGTTACCAGTCCAGTGCTTATCCTACAGTGCAGCATCCTGGTATCAACCACTACTCTTCCCCTCAGTAGTCTGCTCCCTGTACCAGTACCCCACAATTCACCACATTTTCTCACAGAACTCAAGGATCATTGAACAAGTGGCCCACATAGCTGTGGAGGCTGGCAAGTCACAAATCTGCAGTTTAGATTTCAGTATGAAGGATGCTCCTTCCTCATGCAAAATTGGACCATTGAGTCACATGGTTGTGGATGCTGGCAAATTAAGTCAGGTTGTTGGTTCAAATCCAAAACTGGTGATCAGACAGAGGCAAGTTGGCTACACACACACAGTTCACTTTCATAACTATGATGGCTCATTTTAATCCCAGCAGTATGGCAAAATTATCAAAATTATCAACTGGCTCTTTAAATTTCAGTTATTACAACCACAATTAACCCTCACCACATAATCCTATCAGCATCTTCACCCATCTTCTCTTACCTACCCATCATGAAAAATTGCTTAGTGGGAGTCACAAAGACATTGCTGGAAGAGATATATTAAATATTTCACTGTCCTGAGTCATGCTAAATATTATTTATGAACAACAAATACATATCATTTACTACAGAGAAATAAGTTTAAAAAAGTATTGACTGAATTTTTCCCTTGTCTGAAACATTTGAAACATGAAATCACTTGTCTTTTCATTTTCCTGTCAAGTTTATTTTCACTTACTTAAAATTGATCTCTCAATTTCCAGTTCCCAAAAGAGTTTGGTGTTCTGGATGAGAGAACTACATAAAGCTCTATTCAAAATTCTGCAGTTTTCCAGGCTCAGAAGTTTTGAGAAGGGGTTCTCGATGTTTTGAGAAGGCACAATGCCATCATCGTTTGGAGGGCAATATGGGAGAAGGGAAGGAATAAGATGTCTTTGCATCTGCCATTAATAGGATCCTTTTAATGCAAATTTTCATCACTTCTACCAAGTGCAATTCATTCATGGCCATGGAGAGCTAGCATGGCTATGATAATACAAACTTTCCCAAATATAAAGATAAATTGCTAATATCAGGCTCACTATGGATATTTAAAATGATAAGGTTAAATTTAAAAAATTATATATATTTTCAAATATTTTAATTTTGATGTATATATTTCTTAAATGTTTTTTATTTTTATATCGTTAGTATAGCTATACTTGTTATTGTCTCAGAATAGAATTCAGTGATGTTAACATAATGCCTGGTAGTGTAATGGATTATGTATTGGGATGCTAAGCACTTTGTTGGTGGTCCAAATATACCAGCCACTTCATGGGAGAAAGATGTGGCTTTCTGCTCCTATAGAGATAACAGCCTCAGGATTACTATGAGTCAGAACTGACTCAGCTGCAGACAAGAACAACATACAACCTGAACCATAACAAATTAATAAATATGTTTTAATTCAATGACTAAATGAACACTTTTATGTATTATTCCAGGCATTAATGACCATAGTGAAAATGAATAACATAAAAACTAATAAAACAGAATAATGAATTAATATTATAAGTTCTATGATACAAAACTATTGTTGTTAGGTACTTTTGAGTCAGTTCCAACTCCATGGTAGTTATGTAATATAGAGTTAGTTCTGACTCATTGCAACCTTATATAGGGTTTCAGAGGCTATAAGCCTTTGCAGGTGCAGAAAGCCTCATCTTTCCTCTAGGGAGAAGGTAATGTGTTTAAATTGCTGACTTTGTGATTACCAATGAAGTTTGTATCCTAAATATAAGCACTCTGGATAGCATTTAGCAAAGGTATTGAGAAAAATGCCAAAACTGCTTATTTACATCATTAAACCATTGCACTTTGCAATACATAATAAGTATTTTTGTATTACATGCTCCCTCCTCCACATACTGTATGTACCAAGAGCTTATTAAAGTTTGATATTGTGTCCATGGCGTCTTCTATCTTCACTGCATTTTGCATAGCATGGAGTAATAATTTTATTAGTGATTTAATTAATGGATAAAATGAACACAACTATTATAAAAGATAATGATACCAAGCCTTAAAAAGGAATCAGCTTTCTTGTACATTGTTTTGTTTTGTTGTTGTTGTTAGGTGCCATCAAGTTGGTACCGACCCACAGTGACCTTATGCACAGCAGAACAAAACACTGCCCGATCCTGGGCCAACCTGACTACTGTTGCCATGCTTGAGTCCATCGATGCTGCTACTTGGCCAATCCATCTCCCTGGGGGTCTTCCTCTTTTTCACTGACCCTCCACCTTACCAAACATGATATCCTTCTCCAGTGACTGGACCCACCTGACCAGTATGTCTGAAGTATGAGAGATGAAGTTTGGCCATCTTGGCCTCCAGAGAGCACTCTGGCTGCACTTCTTCCAAAATGGATATTGCTTCTTTTAGCAGCCCATGGCACTTTCAACATTCTCCTCCAACATCATAACTCAAAAACATCAATTCTTCTGTGGTCTCCCTTATTCAGTGACCAGCTTTTGCATGCTTATGAGGTTATTGAAAATACCATGGCTTGGGTCAGGCGCACCTTAGTCCTCAAGCTCAAATCTTTGCTTTTCAACACTTGAAAAAGGTCTTGTGCAGCAGATTTGCCTAATGCAATACGTCATTTGATTTCTTGACTGCTGCTTCCGTGAGCGTTGATAGTTGATCCAAGAAGAATGAAGTCTTTGACAACTTCAATCTTTTCTCCCTTAATAAGACTGTTGTTTATTGGTCCAGTGGTGAGGATTTTTGTTTTCTTTACATTGAGATGTAATCTATACTGAATCCATACCATATCAAAAGCTGTCCTCTTTGATCTTCATCAGTAAATGTTTTAAGTCCTCTTCACTTTCAGCAAGCAAGATTGTATCATCTGCATATCTCAGGCTGTTAAGGAGTCTTCCTCTAAACCTGATGCCACATTTTTCTTCATAGAACCCAGCTTCTCATATTATTTGCTCAGCATACAGGTTGAATAAGTATGGTGAAAGAATACAACCTTGTCACACACCTTTTTTTAATTTTAAATCATTCAGTGTTCCTATGTTCTGTTCAAACAACTTCTTCTTTGTCCAGGTACAGATTCCTCAAGAGAACAATGAAATGTTCCAGAATACTCATACTTTTCAATATTGTTCATAACTTGTCATGATCCACACAATTGAAAGCCTTTGTATAGTCAATAAAGCACAGGTAAATATTTTTCTGATATTCTCTGCTTTCATTGCTTTATTTGGGAATAAAATAAGGTCAGAAAACAAATTTAGCATATTAGGAAGCATTGAATGTATATATTGTACAGTTACTTCTCCTCTTAGGTACATATCCTGGAAAGACTATGCCTTATAAACAACAGGAGGTGTGTATTTATAAGCATGCACATAGCAACTCAGAATTTAGGAAGTATAAGGAATTCTGTTCTGTGTTACATGCGTTTATTTAGAATTTAACACAATATTAAGGGTTAGTTATTATGTATTTTTAACAGATTTTGTTGTTGTTAGGTTCCACTGAGTCTGTACCAACTCATAGTGACCTTATGCAAAGCAGAACAAAACACCGCCCGATCCTGGGCCAACCTTACTACTGTTGATATGCTTGAATCCATCGATGCTGCCACTTGGCGAAGCCATCTCACTGGGGGTCTTCCTCTTTTTCTCTGGCCCTCCATCTTACCAAACATGATATCCTTCTCCAGCGACTGGTCCCTCCTGACAATATGTCCAAAGTATGAGAGACGAAGTTTGGCCATCTTGGCTGCACTTCTTCCAACACAGATCTGTTAGTTCTATGGGCAGCCCATGACACTTTCAATATTCTCCTCCAACACCATAACTCAAAAGCATCAGTTCTTCTACAGTCTTCCTTATTCACTGTCCAGCTTTTGCATGCATATGAGGTTATTGAAAATACCATGGCTTGGGTCAGGCACACCTTAGTCCTCAATCTGACATCTTTGCTTTTCAACATTTGAAAAAGGTGTTGTGCAGCAGATTTGACTAATGCAATATGTCGTTTGATTTCTTGACTGCTGCTTCCATGAGTGTTGATAGTTGATCCAAGAAGAATTTAACAGATAAGGACATATTGTTTTTAAAAAGATTATTACTGTATGCTCGATTACTTTTACTCTAGAGTCCTACTCTCTGGATTCAGAGTTAATTATACTATTCTCATTCAAGCATTTTAAGTGCCATTGATTCAGTTCCAAATCACATCAACTGTGTATAGGTTTCCAAGGTGCAGCTGGTGAGTTTGAACTACCTACCTTGTGGTTAAAATTGACTGTGCAGTCCAGGGTTTTATCCCACAGCCCCCATATACAGCCACATAATTTTGGATATATATATGTATATATATAGCTTGTGGCAAGTAATATAAATAAAAAACAAAGCACAATTACACAGAATGGAGAAATTATCAGAAAATAACTTTAATATCAGATGCAAGTAAGACTTTACTAATGATAACTAAAAAATGGCTGCAATAATACATTGACATGGAATTGCCTGATGGTCAAACCAGATTCAGAAGAGGACATGGAACGAAGGTTATCACTGCTGATATCTAATGGTTCTTAGCTGAAAGCAGAGAATGACAGAATGATATTTATCTGTGTTTTATTGGCTATGCAAATGATTTTGACTGTATAGATCCTAACAAGCTCTGGATAGCATTGCAAAGAATTGATATTCCAAAAAGAACACTTAACTGTGCTCATGAGGAACCTGTACATATAATTAGAGATAGTCATTCAAACAGAACAAGGGGACACTGAATGGTTTATAATTAGGAAAGGTGTGTTCCAGGGTTGTAGTCTTTTACCATAGTTATTCAATCTGTATGTTGAGTACATAACCCAAGAAACTGGATTATATGAAGAAGATCATGGAACAGGATTGGAAGAAGACTCATTCACAACTTATGAAACATAGATGATACAACCTTGCTTGCTAGATGGGAAAAGGACTTAAAATACTTTCTGATGAATACCAAAAGACCACATTATTCAGTATGGGTTGCACCTCAATGTCAAAAAAAAAAAAAAATCCTTACCACTGAGCCAGTAAATAACATCTTAATAAATGGAGAAAAGATTGAAGTTGTCAAAGACTTCATTTTACTTGGATCCACTATCAACACTCATGGAAGCAGCAGTCAAGAAATCAAATGATATATTGCAATAGGCAAATCTGTTGCACAAGACTTGTTTATGTGTTTGAGAGCAAAAAATGTCAGTTTGAGGAGTAAGGTGCTCCTGATTTGATCCATGGTATTTTAGTTGTCTAATATGCAGGTAAAAGCTAGATAATGAATAAGGGGGACTGTAGAAGAATTGATGTATTTGAGTTTTGGTGTTGGAGAAGAAGAATAAAAGTTCCATGGACTGCTGGAAGAAAAAACAAATTTGTGTTGGAAGAAGTACTTCTAGGAATGTTCCTTAGAAGTCAGGATGTGAGACTTCTTTTCTAATATTTTGGATATATAATCAGTATGGCACAGTTCCTGGAAAAAGACATCATGCTTAGTAAAGCAGAGGGTCACCTAATAAGGGAAAGACCTCCAAAGAGATGAACTGGCACAGTAGCAGCAGCAATGGACTCAAGAGTACCAGTCATTGTGAGGATAGTGCAGGATTGGGCAGTGGTTCGTTCTGTTGTGCATAGTGTCACTGTGAGTTAGAAAACTTGAACGTTACCTAAAAACAATAACAACAACAACAACTTGTACTAGGACAGTGAATTTCACAAAGAAAAATTTGAGAGTTACTATGTATTTATGCATTCTATGCCTTTGACAAGTGGACAAGTCTTAATTGCAAATCATTCATCATGATTTCTCTTTTTTGCATCATTTAATATCATGTATAAATCAGAAAAAGCAGGATAGATACTAAGATGCCAATTACGTGTATCACTTAATGAGGTAGTATTATTATTTTAAATAAATATTTCAGTTTAACAAGTAATCAAGCACAGCCTTAATTAGATCTACATCCTTTTCTGGTCAATTAATTATTTAAGAAGAGCATTTGTTGGGATTTGTATTTAAGTTCCTAATTTATTTTCTTACCTATATCTATATTATCTTGTGTTTTTTGTTTGTTTGTTTGTTTGTTTTGTTTTTTTAATATTCGGTCAAATTAATCTAATCCATTATACCGTTATTGCATTAAATAGTCAAATTGTAATTAAACCGTTATTTTATAAAATAAATAACTTTAAGTATTTTTCATGTCCTTCCCAACAAAGTCATCCCTTGCCCGTATAACAGCTATTATCACAGATACAAATCTAGAGTAAATCTGTTAGTTCTAGAATTCGAGTTTCTTGTAGGTATTGCTATGCTCAACCTCAAACTACAAAATATCAGTGAAACCATCTCCCAATGGATCTTGTATTCAAACACTTACCAATCTCCACCAAGTGGCTCCGTAGGATAAGTACTAGATTGCAATTTGATCCCACCAGCTGCTCTGTGGGAGAAAGATTCGGCTGTCTGCTTCAGCGAAGTTTTGGGGTCTCAGAAACCCTATACAGGGTCGCTATGAGTCTAACCGACAGAACAGCACTTAACAACAACAGCAACCACCAAATAAAACTGTGCTAACGCTTCCAATTCCAGTTAAAAGTAGATGTCTATAACGCTTATAAGGAGCTCTGGTAGCGTAGTGGTTACGAATCGGGATGCTAATCTCACCGTCAACAGTTTGAAACTACCAGCTGTTCCAAGGGAGAAAGATGAGTCTTTTTGCTCCAGTAAAGATTTATATCCTTGGAAACACCGTACAAGATTGCTATGAGTTGGAACCGACTCAATGGCACAGAACAACGACAACGACATAAATCTTACACTGGCTCTGATAAGGCCTTAACAATTAGAGCACTTACACAATTGACTTTCCGTATATCTCCTATTGGTGTTTTCCCTGCACTATTGTATCTAAGAACCCAGTCCATTTTCTCTGAGCTATTACTGACTTAACAACCTGTAATAGCATGCTGATTTACTTTTCTTGGGTAAAAAATGCATGTTATTTTCCATCTTTATTCCCTAGCAATCAACATATTGAATTTCTTTATTATTTTCATAATATAAATACTGCTATCCATTCAGGACATTTGCCATATGTTCCCTTTCTCCTAAAATAAAACTTCTTCGTAATCAATTTCTGCCAATTCTTCATATGTTTTTTCTCTGTTAATTGCTATCGATTTATAATTCAATTTTTTTTTCTAGTTGGAGACTATACGCTGCATGATTTCTTTATTTTTTAATTAATTGAGGCTTGTTTTATGACATAGCATAATGGCATTTTGTCTATCCTAGAGAATTATCCATATTGTCTATACTGGAGAGTTGTCCATGTATGCTTGAGAAGACTATGTATTTTCCAATTTAGGGATAGAGTGTTCTTTACAGTTTTATCAGGTCCAATTGTTTTATGGTGTTATTTAAATAGCTGTACTTTTGTTGATCTTCTGATGAGTTGTCCGATCCTTATTGCAGGTGAGCATATTGAAGTTTACAAGCAGTATTGCTCAATTTCCTATTTCTTCCTTCATTCTGTCAATTAATGCATCATGCATCTTGGGGTTCATGTGTTTTTAATTGTTACATATTCTTTGTTGTTGTTGTTACATATTCTTGATGATTGAATTATTGCATTATAAAGTTTCTGTATTCCTCTTTAGCACTATTAATTTTTTTCTACAGACTCTATTTTGGAAATAACTAGAATCACTCTAGCTCCCCTATTATTGCTTCTTACAAAATACAGTATTTGCAGCCTTTTACCTTGCTAAGATATGCAGATGACATAATTATGCTTGCTGAAATGAAGACTTAAAACATTTACTGATGAAATCAAAGACTACAGTCTTCAGTATGGATTATAGTTTACCATAAAGAAAACAAAAACCTTCACAACTGGATCCATAAGCAACATCATGTTTAAGGCAGAAAATACTGAAGCTGTCAAAGATTTCATTTTACTTTCAAATACAATCCACACCCAAAGACAATGCAGCCAAGAAATCAAATGACATATTGCACTGAACAAATCTGCTGCAAAAAGCCTCCTTACTGTGTTCAAAACAAACAAACAAACAAAAACAAAGATGTCATGTTAAGGATTAAAGGCTACCTGACCCACAACATGGTATTTTCAATATTCTCATTTGTATGCAAAAGTCAGACTATGAGTTAGGAAGAGCATAGAAGAATGGAGCCTGTTGAATTATGATGTTGGTGAAGAACATTAAATATAATATGCACTGCCAGAGGAATGAATAGACTGTGTCTTGGAAAAAAATATAGTCAGAATGCTTCTTAGAAGCAACAAGGATCAGACTTCATCTCACATACTTTGAACATGTTATCAAGAGAGATAAGTTCCTGGAGAAGGACATTAAGCTTGGTAAAGCAGAGAGAAGCAACAACAACAAAAAAAGGAATGCTCTTAAGAAGATGGAGTGACAGAGTGGCTACAACAAGGAGCTCAAATAGTCCAACGATTGTGAGGATGCAGCAGGACCAGTTTAGTTCTGTTGTACCTATGGTTGCTATAAGAACAAAGTGATAGCACCTAATACCAACAACACCTTTTAACTAATTTGTATCTTTGAACTAAAATATATTTTCCAAGTTAGACCCTTTAATTTTTGCCTATTCTACCAATATATGCCTTTTGAAAGGGCTATTTAATATATTGGTATTCAATGTTATTATTGATGTGGTAATTTTACATTTTTCTCTAGTTTATTTTCAGTTCTTCAGTGTCTTATTTTCTGCTTGAGGGTTCAATTAGTTTAATGTAAGCTTTTAATTGCATTAATGTATTTTCACTAATTTTTGAGGTATATCACACAAGTTGCTATGAGTTTTACAATGTACACCTTAACAGAATCTATTTCCAATCAATAGAATCAACTTTATACTGACATTGTTACTAAGGTATGTTGTTGTTAAGTGCTGCAGAGTCACAATGACAACAGCAATGGGCTCAATCTTACAATTGTGAGGATGGCGCAAGACCAGGCAGTGTTTCCTTCTGTTGTGCAAAAGGTCACTAGGAGTCTGAGTTGATTCAATGGTGCCTAACAACAACACACCTGTGGATGGGAACACTGGTGGCATTGTGGGTTATGTGTTGTACTATTATCTACATTTTGGTGGTTTGAATCCACCAGCTGATCCTCAGGAGAAAGATCAGGCTTTCAGCTCCTGTAAATATTTACAGCCTCGGAAACCCTATATAGGGTTGTTTGAGTCTTAACAGGTTCAATGGCATAAAACAACAACCACATTGTGGATGCATCTTGTTTACAAATAGGGTTTTCTTTGTATGTTAATTATACTCTGTCCAAGTAGAAGGTGGAGTCTAAATCAAATCAAATCTGAATTATAAAAGCTTAAAGAAAGAGACACACAGGCATTTTTTTAGAAGACAGATGCCATACGAGTATGGCAAGGGACCAAGAAATAAACAGGGCTACTAATATCACTCATCTGTCAGTTTGTCATACTGTGGTGGCTTGTAAGTTGCTGTGATTCTGAAAGCTATGCCACTGGTATTTTAAATACCAGCAGGGTCACCCATGGTGGACAGGTTTCAGATGAGGTTCCAGACGAAGGCAGATTAGGAAGGAGGGACAAACTACTTCCGAATATTTAGTCACTGAAAACCTTATGAATAGCAGAGAAACACTGTCAGATATAGTGCAGGAAAATGAGCCCCTCAGGTTTGAAGTCACTCAAAATGCAATTGGGGAAGAGCTGCCTCCTCAGAGTAAGTTAACCATGATGATGAGAATGGGAGAAGAGCCTGCAGGACCTTCATTTGATTATGGGGCACAACTCAAAATGAAGAGAAACAGCTGTAAATATCCATTGGAAATCAGAACATGGGATGTACAAAGAATGAACCTGGGAAAATTGGAAGTTGTCAAAAATGAAATGGAATGCATAAACATCGATATCTTAGGCATTAGTGAGCTGAAATGGACTAGTGAATCTGATGACCATAAGGTTTACTATGCTAGGAATGACAAATTGAAGAGGAATGGTGTTGCATTCATTGTCAAAAAGAACATATGCAGATCAGACATGAGGTACAATGCT
>NW_006408563.1:19292187-19293484 GCF_000296735.1 Chrysochloris asiatica | reverse complement strand
GTAGAAGAATTGATGCTTTTGAGTTATGGTGTTAGTAGAGAATATTGAAAGTGCCATGGGCTGCCAAAAGAACCAATAGCTCCATTTTGGAAGAAGTGCAGGCAGAGTGCTCTTTTGATGCCAAGATGGCCAAACTTCGTCTCTCATACTTTGGACATATTGTCAAAAAGGACCAGTTGCTGGAGAAGGATATCATGTTTGGTAAGGTGGAGGGTCAGAGAAGGAGAGGAAAACCCCCAATGAGATATATTGGCCTAGAGGCAGCTTCAAGGGACTCAAGTGTAGCAACAGTAGTGAAGTTGGCCCAGGATCAGGCAGTGTTTCATTCTGCTGTGCATAAGTTTGCTATGAGTCGGTGTCGACTCGATGGCACCTAACAAGAACAGCAACTAATAAGGAATGGATTATACGATCAAAATACTGAAATAATCTTTTCTTTAGTCACCCACTTTTAGTATTTCTGTTACCTCAGCACTAGGAAAGTAAAAAGCTCTGTTCGCTCCTATCCTCTTTCATGCTATCATTGATTTATGGCTATACATTTATTTATATAACACTTTAAAAAATATGTTTTATCTTGGAGAGTAGGAGAAAAGGCGTCCCCAAGCCATGTACTGCAAGAATGGTTTTGTAGATGCCGGCGTGGCTTCTGGAAAAGATGGAGAGGAATTGTCTCACCAGGCAGAGAGACAGGAAGAGTAACCCCGTGGTGTTTGAACTCGCAGGGAAGCAGTGAAAGGAGCTCCCAGATTCCTTGAAGGAGCAGACCCACCTGAGAGAATCACATGTCTTCCAGAAGAAATTGGGTCACTATAAATTGATACCGAAGCCACAGCACCTAACAAGACAATGTAGTAGAGCAAATGTCTCCATGAACTAGTTCATGTTGTTTGAATACCTGAAAGAACTCAATGTGAGTTTCAACCTTCTGAAACGCATTCCTCCAGAACTGGGAGATTATGAAAATCTGGAGAAAGTGGCATTTTCTGGCAATCAAGTATTAACTGAGCTTCCCTTTGAATTAAGTAATTTGAAGCAAGTTATATTTATAGACATCTCAGCGTATGTGTTTTCCAGTGTCCTGATCTCTGTCCTACAGATATCTGATTTGCAGTGGTTGGATGTCAGCAGCAGTAACCTGAATGACCTGCTACAAGATATAGACAGTCTGGAAGAACTGCAAACTTTCCTCTTGTATAAGAACAAGCTGACGTATCTTCCTTACCTCTTGTTGAACCTGAAGCTCTCCTTGTTAGTTAGTAGTGGGGACCATTTGGTGGAGCTCCCAACTGCCCTT
>NW_006408563.1:19288964-19291622 GCF_000296735.1 Chrysochloris asiatica | reverse complement strand
ATTATATGTAGTTAAATGAAAACTATATTTGAAAAGGGGGGAATTGTGGGCTTTTATACAACTTGACTATGCATCTTTTATGTATATTTTACTTAAATAAAATAAGTATTTTGTTCAATATATCACTATATATGTTTTATCTTAACCAAAAGCTTAAGTTAAAAAAATTCTCAATAAATTTTAACAAAGCTTGGGTTTTTGCAAATTATTTATAAATTTTATAGAATTAATACAGGTATCCTGTAAAATTATTACAGTTACAGTTTCTAGATGTCTTTGGTACTAAGTATCAGAAAAATTGCTTTTTATTTAAAATTTTTACACATTAACTATTCACCAAGGGTCTTAGTGACTATGAGTTAGCCACTGGGCTTCTAACTGCAAGGCCAGTGGTTCAAAACCAATAATATCACAGGGTGAGGAAGATGAGTCTATCTGCTTCTGTAAATTTAAACAGTCTCATAAATCATGTGTAGACTCACTATGAGAAGTATTGAGTCAATAGCAGTGGGTTTGTTTGGGCTGTGGTTAATATTCCCAATATGCTCCAGACTTTACTGATATGGGAGTCCTGGTGTGGTGCTGTAGGATGATTGGTAGTTCAAGCCCACCAGTTGCTCCTTGAAAACACTATATAGGGCTGCTATGAGTTGGCACTTAATAGCAACATTGTACAAATTTGACAATTTTTTTGGTTTATATTATATATTTAAAATTGTATATGTCGTTATTGTTAAGTGCCATCGAGTCGATTCTGACTCTATAGGATTTCCAAGGAGCAGATGGTAAGTTTGAACCAGTGACCTTGTGGTTCAAGCCAACCTTGCGGTCCAGTGCTTTATCCCACAGCGCCACACCCTGCTGTGTATATACCACCTCCATAGTGTATATAGATGTAGTTTTAAAATTTATAAATAAATGTATCTGAAATCATGTAATTTGATCTTCTAGCCAAACATGTTTTTGTTGTTAAGTGCCATGAAGTTCATCTGACTCATTGTTGTTGTTGTTGAGTACCTGGGAATCAGTTCTGACTCATAGTGACCCTGAACAGGGTTTCTAAGGCTGTAAATCTTTACGGGAGCAGAAATCTTCATCTTTGTTCTGCAGAACGGCTGGTAGTTTCGAGCTGCAGACCTAGAGGATAGCAGCTTGATTCGTAACCACTAAGCTACCAGAGTTCTTTAGCGACCCATTATAAGTTTTCCCAGTAGCAGCTAGTGGGTTTGAACTACTGACCTTGTGGTTTGTACTCCAGGGCTCATCCTATAGCGCCATACTCCAACAACCCATGAAAGGTAACAATTGTTTAGCCAACTTTTAGCCAACTTTTACCTATGAGGATATTATAATTGTGCCTTTTCCATAAGTCATAATACAGCATGCCACTGCGCCCCTCCCTTACAATCATAGTGTTTACGAATTGGGCTGCAAACCTTAAGGTCAGCAGTTCGAAACTACCAACTGTTCCATGGGAAAAGATGAGGCTTTCTGCTCCCATAAAGATTTACAGCCTCGGAAACCTTATACAGGGTTGCTATGGGTCAGAACTGACTTGACTGCACTTAACAACAACAACAAAATAAGCCAATCTTTGTTTCCCTAATTGGGAATATCACCTTCCTTTCAACCCTCCATGTTACAAAATGTAATAACAGGGTGAAATGATAAATTAGAATATGAGTTCCTGAAGTAAATCATATTTGTCAGTTAAAAGGCTTTGTAGCACAGAGATGATCTTCTTGCTTTAGGTTTAGGTTTGTCTCATTTAATGTCATCTGTACATCTTTCAGAAGCCAGCTAGAGTTTGCTATTCAGAACCAGAGAGCAGCTCACCTTCACAGCAAGAGACATTCTTTTAGATAATCCTTAGAACAAGCTAATGCTGAAAGCCTGATGCCATGAAGGAAGAGACCCATGCTGGAAAGGGAGTAGGAGTTGTTTACTGGGGGTTGGAGGAGAGATGCCAGTATCAGGTGCAACACTCATCTAACAGTAGGAATACTTGTTACATTAACAAGATTTACTGACAGACTCCATCTGTGTCTTCTCACCAAACAAGGTCACTCAGTCAGACACTATGAAGCCTAATGAGGAAAGTGCCAAGTCTCTGGAGTGATAATGAAGGTTCGCTCTGACTTACGCCTCAGGCACTGGCAATATTTTTAGGCCAGAAAAATACAATCAGGTGCAGAAAAAAGGTCACAATTTTTATCAAAAAATAACTCCTTGAAAAATAGTTGTGCATGTAAGTATGTTCAGTATCCCCCCCCCCCCGAGAATCAAAGTTACTTTCTATTCTTCTTAAAAGTGATCCTTAAGGGTTTTAATACTTTACCTAAATATTAAATAGATATATATTATGAGGTTAAAGATTGGTTCTATGCCATCTTTCATTTTCTTTTAATGTTTGAAGAAGGAAATGGCTATAATATGCTTCTGGTGGGCAAAGTCTGTATGTAATATGCTTCAAACAATTCTTCAACAAATGGAATTTTAAAATAATGAAACTTTCACACCAACTTTTTGAAGTTCCTTTGTGTGTATGTAAGTACATGTGTGTGTGTGTGTGTGTATACTGTTGTAGTTAAGTACCGTCCAGTCGGTTCTGACTCTCAGCAACCCTGAAAAGTATTTATGAGGAACAACTGCTAGCTA
>NW_006408563.1:19279079-19288864 GCF_000296735.1 Chrysochloris asiatica | reverse complement strand
TGGTGGTTTTGAAGCCCTGTCCCTTGTAGGTAACGATCTAGTGCTTATCCTACAGTGCCACACCAGGACTCCATACATATATATTTGAAAAATAACACATCACAAAGTTTTTGTAAGGCATTAGGTATTACAATATTTTCCAAACTTGAGAATTAGATGCCTGAGTCATGTCATAGCGTTTGCTTTGAAATCGTTTTGTGACTTGGGCAAATAGCTTATCATATTTGAGCCTTAATAGAAAGATAATGGCCTCGGAATAAATCATAATGAAGGATCCTTCAAAATATAAACATTCTCCAGACTCATTAGCTATAGATAGACCCTTTGCAAACTCAGCGCATTTCTCCAAATATAAAGTTTTTCAGAATCCTAGTTGGTGCTGTAGAATAAATGCTGGACTTCTAACCACAAGGTTGGTGATTCAAACCCCTCCACCATTCCACAGACCCTATAGAGTGTCACTGTGAGTCCAAACTAACTCAATAGCACTTAACAATAACAATTTTGATTCAAGATAAGCTTGTAGTTTTATCACAAAAATAGTTATTCATCTCTCACTATCATATCTGTACTTAACCGTGTCACCCACTAAGTTACTATTTAATAATTATTTACAAAGCCTTTAAATATTTAGCTAAGCTTTCTTTATTAGTTCCAAAATTGCCTTATTAAGAAAAAAAAAGAAACACAAATAAACAACAACAACAACAAAAACCCTACTCCTGATTTATTAACTACATCAATTACTTTTCTTCATTTCTCAATTCAGATGTTCTCTTAAAAGTCAAACAGACAGAACAAAACAAATTAACAAACTAACACCAACAAAACCACTGTGACATAAACAAAAGCACCTAAAGCAATCCATACATCACTTGCTGTACTGTACCATAGTTGAAGAGTAAGCAAAACACTTGGCTTTAAAGTTAATCAAAAGGGATGCTTTTTTCTCAAACTCTTTATCCCCAACTATGACTCAGGTTCATGAAAATGCAGTAAATTGTGAATTTACTGGTCTAACTGCATAGAGGGCTTCTTGGAATATTCTGAAGTATTTTATTACTTATTGTATTTAAAAGCAGGTGTGGTGCGGCGGGTAAATGAACTAGACCGCAAAGTCAGTTTGTACTGCAAGGTTGGTGGTTCAAGCTCACCAGCCGCTGCTCAGAAACCTTACACAGGATCACTATGAGTCAGAACTGACTTGACAGCACTTAACAACAACAACATATGCCAGGTACTATGTCAGGAGAATGAGGACAATCAGTTTAAGTTAAGGCATTTTAAGTTAAAGGTATCCTTCAACCAGACTGTTGTTGCAAGTGCCGTGAGGTCGTGGAGTTGGCTCTGACTCATAGTAACCATTTATAGATAGGGTTTCCAAGGCGTTGAGTGTTTGTAGGAGTAGAAAGACTCATTTTTGCCTGTGGAAAGGCTGGTGTGCTCTAACTGCTGACCTTGTGGTTTGTAGTCCAGTGTTTATTGTATGTAACCACACCTAGACTACACCATTAGAATTTGAGTGAAAGGATAGAGATTGTTTTAGAATGTATTTGTTTTTTAATGCCAGGTCCTTGATATTAACAAACTCTTGATCTTTGCCAGGTAGAGGTAATATTCATGAAGATAAAATAAAACAACAACTATACATTTTAAAAAATATTGCGAAGGTAACAAAACTGATCAGTGATGAAATAAGTCTATAATAAAAGAAACTAATCATTGGGCCCTAACTTTCCTAAGGTGATGAGAGAAGCTTCTATAAGAAGATGAGAATATATCAAAATATAAAGGTTGAGTTGGAAAGGAACAGTCTTCAAACCAGTTTGAACTGATTCAGTCATAGCCAATACAGCGATTACAGTGATAGCCAGAACAGGAAGAATTATGGGTTGAGGCTCTGGAATGTGAGACTCTGAAGAAGCAAAGTGAATCCTTTCAGGAGACTGATGCAGGAAACTGGATTATTGCCAGTTCTGTGGAGAGCTACCCACATTCAAAGGGTCATGGTTGGCAGTCCTCTTTGAACCAGGCACCATTGTTTCTGTGTTCATCAAGAGATGTGGTTACTATGCAGTCCTCATGTTATCATTGTTTTCTAAGAGGGAGATTAAATTCCGAGCAGGGCATCCGTCTGTAGTTTTTCCCATTTTCCTTTGTACTAGTGTCACATGATCTGCTAGGCTGAACCAGGAAGAATCAGTTTGAAGTCTGAGAATGGAGTGTAGACAGAAATGTATAGAGTTGTACGTGAAGTTAGGTCATGAAAGAGTTTGACAGTGCTTATCATACAGCACCACACCAGAATTCCCTCTGTAGCCTTAATACATCAATATTCAGTGACCTGATTTTTCTTTAATTCTCTGCCAACATCCTACTCTCAATTCGACCATATATATATTCACAGGAGAAACTTTTCTCAGAACATGCTGCTAATTTTATCTTTAGCATTCCTTTGCTTTTCTGAAGTGCATAATGTTCAGTTCATTACTGATCCTTTATCCTCCAATGCATTCCGCTCTGTGCTAAGCCTTACCTCTCAAAAATAGTGCCAAGATCTTCTTCCTCTTAACACATTGATATAACTCTATTTTCCACAGCTAATTCTGTTATAATTATATTCTGAGAATCTATCTCCCAATAGAAAGAAATCCGGTGTTTCAGTGCATTAAACTTCGGACTGCTAAACCAAAGGTTGCTGGTTCTAACCCATAAGCTTCACTTTGAAGAAAGTTTGTTTTCATAAAGATTTAGAACCTCAGAAACTGTATTGTTGTTGTGGTTAGGTGCCATCAAGTCGGTACCAAATCATAGTGACCCTATGCACAACAGAATGAAACACTGACTGATCCTGGGCCAACCTCACTACTGTTGCCACGCTTGAGCCCATTGATGCTGCCACTTGGCCAATCCTTCTTGCTGGGGTCTTCCTCTGTTTCTCTGACCCTCCACCTTACCAAACATGATATCCTTCTCTAGCGACTGGTTCCTCCTGATAATATGTCTGAAGTATGAGAGACGAAGTTTGGCCTGGCCTCCAAGGAGCACTCTGGCTACACTTCTTCCAACACAGATCTGTTGGTTCTTTTGGCAACCCATGGCACTTTCAGTATTCTCCTCAGACACCATAACTCAAAAGCATCAATTCTTCTATGGTCTTCTTTATTCACGGTCCAACTTTTACATGAATATGAGGTTATTGAAAATACCATGGCTTGGTTCAGGCGCACCTTAGTCCTCAAACTGACATCTTTGCTCTTCAACACTTTAAAAAGGTCTTGTGCAACAGATTTGCCTAATGCAATACGTCATTTGATTTGTTGACTGCTGCTTCCATGAGTGTTGATAGTTGATCCAAGAAGAATGAAGTCCTTGAACAACTTCAATCTTTTCTCCATTGAGAAACCCTATATGTCAGATTTACTTGATCCTATATGGTTACTATGTGTCGGAATTGACTCACTTACAGAGATCTTTTAAAATTATTATTTTTCTCTCCAGATAGGAGATCAAATAAGAGCACCACAGAATCATACAATATCTCAATAACATTTTATTCCCAGTATTTATTACATTAATCTCTTTATTCTAGAACTTCACAAGTAAAGTGAGTGTACATATATTTTTTTAATTTTGAGAAATTAGTTCTATGGCTCTTTTCTCTTCTTTATATATATGTGCCTTTTTTTTTTAATTTAGCCATGGTTACTAAGATAAGGAGCCCTGGTAGCATAGTGGATTACAACTTGGGCTGCTGATCACCAGGTCAGAAGTTCATATCTACCAGTAGTTCAGAGGGA
Source organism: Chrysochloris asiatica (assembly GCF_000296735.1). NCBI lineage: Eukaryota > Metazoa > Chordata > Mammalia > Afrosoricida > Chrysochloridae > Chrysochloris > Chrysochloris asiatica. The sequence continues at coordinate 19,285,064 of NW_006408563.1, read as the reverse complement.
GAAAGATGAGGCTTTCTGCTTCTGTAAAGATTTATAGCATCAGAAACCCTATATAGGGTTGCTATTAGTTAAAAGAAACTCCACTGCACACCATTACCACCACCACTGAGAATGGAACATTAAGACCACCTGGAATGACTCAAAGAACATCGACTATGAGGTGAAGAATGTCCATTTCCATTTAGATTTTTAAAAAGAAATTGTTCTTTCATGCCAGGCTGTTTCCAATTTAATGAACATATTTCTTTAATAATATGATAAGCCACTAGGGAAATAGGGCTTATGTATAAAATGTAAAAGCACTAGCATTTGCATCAGATGTAACAATAAAATATCAAGAATCAGATTTAGATTTTAAAATTCTAATGTCAGTTTCTCTTGTTTCCCAAAATATATGACTCTCACATTTTCTCCAACTGCAAATGGATAAAATTATAATTTTGTAGGATATTATCCATGCACTTACAAGGAAGACCAGTTAATACCACTATTATTCAAATATACACACTAACCACTAAAGTCAGTGATAAAGAAATTGAAGATTTCTACCAAATTCTTCGGTCTGAAATTGATCAAACATGCAATTAAGATGTATTAATAATGACAGCTGATTTTAATGCAAAGGTGGGAAACAAAGAGGAAAGATGAGTCATTGGGAAATATGGCCTTGGTGAAACAATGCTAAAGATCACATCATAGAATTTTTCAAGACCAGGACTTGTCTGTTGTAAATACCTTTTTAAACAGCATAAAAGATGACAATAAGCATGGAATCAATCAGATAGAATACACAGAATTTAAATTGACAGCATCTATGGAAACAGATGGTGGAAAAGCTCCATATCATCAGTCAAAACAAGGCCCGGGAAGACTGTGGAACGTTCAATCATTTCAAGAGGTAGTATGTGATCAAGAGCCTGAAGGACCAAGTCCCAAATGCAATAAAGGCATTGTCAAAGAACAAGGCACCAAAAATTGATGGAATACAAATGGAACTCTTTCAACAAACTGATGCGGCACTGGAGGCACACACTTATCTAGGCCAAGAAATTTGGAAGACAACTACCTGGTCAACTGACTGGAAGAGATCCATATTTGTTCCCATTCCAAAGAGAGGTGATCCAACAGAATGCGGAAATCATCGGACAATATCATTGCTATACCATCAAGTAAAGCTTTACTGAAGGTAATACTAAAAAAGGCTGCAACCATACATTGACAGAGAACATCCAGAGGTTCATGCAGATTCAGAAGAGGATATTGAAAGAAGGATATTATTGTTGATGTCAGATGGATCTTGAGTGAAAGCAAAGAATACCAGCAAAGAGGTGTTTACCTTTGCTTTATTGACTATGCAAAGGGTTTAGATTGTGTGGATCATGACATGCTATGAACAACACTACGAAGTATCAGTATTGCAGAACACTTAATTGTACTCATGAGGAACCTGTACATTGACAAAGAGACAGTTGTCCAAACAGAACAAAGGAACACCGAATGGTTTAAAATTAGGAAAAGTGTGAGCCAGGATTGTTGTCTTTCACCATATTTATTCAATCTGTATGCTGAGCAAACAATTGGAGAAGCTGGATTTTATTAATAAAAACATGGCATCAGGACTGGAAGAAGACTCATTAGCAACTGTGATATGCAGATGATGCAACCTAGCTTGCTGAAAGTTAAGATAACTAAAAATATTTGCTTATGAAGTTCAAAGACCAGCCTTTGGTATAGGTTGCATCTCAATGTAAATCTTCACCACTTGACCAATAAACAACATCCATATAAACAGAGAAAAGATTGACGTTGTCAAAGACTTCATTTTGCTTGGATCAACAATCAACACTCATGGAAGCAACAGTCAAAAAAAAATCCAAAGACATATTGAATTCGGAAAATCTGCTGCACAAGATCTCTTTAAAGTGTTGAAGAGCAAAGGTCTCAGTTTGAGGACTAAAGTGTGCCTGACCAAAGTCATGATATTTTCAATAATCACTTTTGTATGTGAAAGTTGGACAGAGAATATGGAAGACAGTAGAATTGATGCATTTGACTTATGGTGTTGGAGTACAATATTAAAGGTACCACGGACTGCCAAAAGAACAAACAGATCTGTGTTGGAAAAAATACAGCTAGAATGCTCCTTGGAAGCCAGGATGATCAAACTACGTCTCTCATATTTAAAACGTATTATCAGGAGGTACCAGTCACTAAAGAAGGATATCATGTTTGGTAAAGTGGATGGTGAGAGAAAAAGAGTAAGACCCCAATGAGATGGTTTGGCACAGTGGTAGCTATAATGGGCTCAGGAGCAGAAACGATTATGAGGTTGGCCCAGGACTGGACAGTATTTCGTTCTGTTGTTCATAGGATCACTATGAGTCAGTATGGACTCGATGGCACCTAACAACAACAACAAGTGGGCAAAATTAATTAGAAGAAGATCAGATTTTAGTGGAAGGAGCTCTGGTAGCATACTGGTTACGAGTCGAACTACTAATCTCACAGTCAGCAGTTCAAAACTACCAGAGGTTCCACAGGAGAAAGATGAAGTTTCCTGCTTCTTTAAAGATTTCCAGCCCCAGAAACCCTATAGAGGGTCGCTATGAGTCAGAATCGACACCACAGCAGGTCCCGACTCATACCGACTCTGTTTAGGGTTTCGGAGTCTCTAAATTCTTACGGGAGCAGAAATCCTTATCTTTCTCAGTTTGAACTGCTGGCAGTTTCAAACTGTTGTCTGTGAGATTAGCAGCCTGACTCATAACCACTATGTTACCAGAGCTCCTTAGAATAAAAATTACAGGGCACATACCAAACATGAGTCTAGTGGCACTATTAAAGTTATTAAAAATCTCAGTGGTGTGAACCCACCCAGCTACTCCACATTCATACAGTTTGTGCTCCTGTACGAATTGTTGTTGCTTAAGTGCCTTTAAGTCTATTCAGACTCATAGCTATCTTGTATAGTTTCCAAGGCTTTAAATCTTAGCAGGAAGAGAAAGTCTCATCTTTCTCCTGTGGAACTGCTGGCAAATTCTAATTGCGGACCTTACAGTTAGCAGTCCAGTGTTTATTGCATGGAGCCTAGGTAACCCATTAACACAGTTGTACTTTATCTTACAGGATCACTAGGAGTTGCGAATTGACTTGATAGCACACTAAACAAAAATAAAATGAACAGAAGTATGAATAATTATAATTTTGTACAGAATCAAGAAAAGCTTTTAGGGACACAAAATATGGTTTGTTCAGCATCCGTATGAGCCTGATATCACTTGAGTTTTCTAGTGCTAGTGAAATTACTGAAGGTTTTGAGAAAATTTGGTATTACAGTTCAGTAAATATGTATTGGCTAAATAGAAATCTGTAATTTAAAATCTTATCCAGATGTAGTTTTTTTAAAAAAATTGACACATAATTCAGAATAAGGATAGTAATATTTTTACTTTTTATTTCTGTGTTATATAGTTATTTTTAGAATAAAGCTGTAACATGAAAAAGTCTACCATTTGTAGACAAAAATAGATGTGAAGATTTCACCTTGAACTACTAATTCTAACATACAAGATTTGAAAAATTAAGTGTTTTTATTGCCTGATTTCTATTATGTTTAAATATTTATAAGGTTACATTGTAATGCATAGTTAAAACAAAGTTCCAAATATTACATAATTACTTGAAAAACTTCATAGTTTTTATAAACTTATAAAAACCTGAAAATACTTTAACTTTCAAGTTTATCATGATTTTATCTTGATTAACCATACATATATTTAAAATATAAACAAGTCCATAAAATGAATGGAAAGTTGTGCATTTATTTTTCACACAGTAGGGAAAGAATATTATATATTTAAATTTTAGATTGGAGAAATGAATAGTGCCCAAATACATTTGTTGTTGTTGTTATGTGCCGTGGAGTCGGTTCCGACTCATAGCGACCCTACACAGGGTTTCTGAGGCTGAATACATTAGTACTATCAAATCTACCCTCAGGCTAAGTTGTGAAAATGACATTTATTTTCACACACAGTAATTTTTGTTGGTATGGTTTCAACTTGCATCTTCTTGCCCATTACCTTCCTAGATAAAAATTACAAGTTTTGTTTGTATACATTTTTCTAAAAGCATGTTGCCACTCTGTAATATATTTGCCGATGATATCATTTAAAATGCATTATTAATGCAGATATAATTTGCTTTTTAGGTGGGACTTTTTGGAGGAAACAACTTTACTCAGAAGCAAATTAGGAAACGAATGGTATGTATCATACTTTTTAGGGATTTTAAAATTAAATAATGTAAATAACAAACACAAACTACATATATCATATTTATATTTTAGTATGGTAGCGTAGTGGTTACAAGTTGGGCTGCTAACCTCAAGATCAGCAGTTCAAAACTACCAGCAGTTCCACGGAAGAAAGATGAGGTTTTCTGTTCCCGTAAAGATTTATAGCCTCAGAAACCCTATACAGGGTCGCCATGGTTTGAAGCCGACTCAACATTGGTGCTCAACAACAGTGGTCAATATATGAATGCATTTTAACTTGTAATTTCATAATGTTTGATGCTATTAAATGCTGTTGAGTCATTGTGACCATGTATAGGGTTTCTGAATAGCTGGTGGGTTAGAACCATTGACCTTGTGTTTCAAAATCCAGTTCTTATTCTACATTGCCACACCACGAGTCCTGGTACTAGTTGGTTCTAATAACGTGTTAGGTTTAATTTCAGAATGTTGTCCTTTCGTCGTGGCTAAGTATGTTCAAAAACAAGGAAGAAAAGCAAAAAGGAGGGTAAAGAGAAACAGAGTGACGAACTAAAGGGAAGGGAAAAAAGAGAGATTGGATCATATTTTAGCATAAGAAAAATAAATTATACATAATTATTAATGCATATACAGCATTTCCCTCCCTAATACTTAGAGGCTTAAAACAACAAGGTAGAGATTATCCTCATTAGTCACTAATTCTATATTTGCAAATTTACCCACTTAGTACTGTTATTTTTTGTTGTTGTAGTTATAAGTGTCATTCAGTTGGTTCTGACTCCTAGTGAGCCTGTATAGGGTTTCCAAGGAGCAGCTGGTAAGTTTGAACTGCTGACCTTACTGTTTGAACCGACCTTGCAGTACCGCACATTAACCCACTGTGCCACACCAGGACTCAGTGTTTTGTGGTCACTTATAGGACTGCATGAAGTGAAAAACACTTGAGTTGATCCACACAGATTCCTAGCTGAGGTCAGACAAGGATATTTTGCCTTCTTTTCTCAACTTTCAATGTGTAAACAAGCATCCTTTTGATATCTCTTTGTTGTTGTTGTTAAGTGCCATAGAGTCAGTTCCAACTCGTCGGGACCCTACATAGGGGTTTTCAAAGAGTAGCTGGTGAGTTTGAACCACGAACCTTGTGGCTCAAACTGACCTTGTGGTCCAGTGCTTTGTCCTACGGCACCACACCAGAGCATTTTTCATATATTTCTCTTTTGTTGGTGCTTATACTGTATAAAATGGTCACCATGCTTTGTGCTGTAGTACTATCTATTATCCAAGCACTATAAGAAGTCTGTGATGTGCTTAAAGGAGAAAATACCTGTGTTCATTAAGCTTTATTTAGACATGAGTTATAGTGCTATTGACCATGAGTTCAACATTAACAAATCAAAATTGTATATTAAATAAAATTTCTTTAAACAAAAGCACATGTAAAATATGATTACGTATTTATCAACTAACAAAACGGTTTTTGGCCAGAGACTCACAGACACCTTCCCCTGTATTTCACCCGGAAGTGGTATTGGTGGTGGTGGGGGTAGTTATGTGCTGTGGAGTCAGATTCGACTCATAGTGACCGTGGATAGGATTTCCAAGGCTGTAAATTTTTATGGAAGCAGAAAGCCGCATCTTGCTCCCGAGGAATAGCTGATAGTTTTGAACTGCTACCCTTCAGGTTATCAGACCTACTCATAATAACTACA
>NW_006408563.1:19275135-19277539 GCF_000296735.1 Chrysochloris asiatica | reverse complement strand
TGTGTATTCCTTCCATCTTCTCTTGATGCTTTCTGCATCAGTGGTTGGATATTCACTAAGTAGTATTCATGATGACTTTATAGAATAAAAGTACTTTGAATTAATGAGAGTTGGTTATGTATATTCTTAAAATTCTACAATTCCATCTGTATTGTTTTTCTGCTTTCCCTTGAGGTCACTTAGCTGTGGTTTTCTTATAGGTTTACAGGAGCTGGATGATTTTACATGATCTCACTCACATGTCTCATATGTGATTGTTGAGATTGTTTACCATAAAGAATCTCTTATCTTTTATGTCTCCTCCTCATTGCAATACCCACATTTCTTACATGGCAGTGGCACAGATCTAAGAGAACAGCTGAGGAAACTATCAGGTTCCTTGTGATTTGGCACAGAAATTACATAAAAGCATTTCTGCTCCATTACAAGTTTGCACAATCTATATGCAAGGACCCATGAAACAGATTCTATTTTTTTTTAATGGGAGAAACTATGAAATATCAGCTGCCATTTTTAAGTGTCATCCAGTCAGTTCTGAGTCATAGTGACCGTGTATAGCATTTCTGAGTCTGTAAATCTTTGCGAGAGCAGAAAGCCTCCTCATCTTTCTCCCTTGGAGTGTCTGCTGAGCTCCAATTGCCAACCTTGTGCTTTCCAGCCTGTGCTTATCCTTCAGAGCCACCATGTTCCCAATTTTTATGCTAATTATAGGATATATTTCTTATTCTTGATATACCAAATTCAAAACCACTGTCTGAGTTCATTCAGACACACGGCTACCCTATAGGAGAAAGTAGAACTGTTCCATAAGGCTTCAAGATTGTCCATCTTTAAGGAGGCAAACTGCCATATCGTTCTCCTGAAGAACAGCAATTGGGGTTAAACCACTCACCTTCTCATTAGTAGCTGAGCGCTTTAATTATTGTGTCACTAAGACTTCTTATTCTTGGTTCATAAGGAAAATTTTCTAGATTGCTTGTTCTTACCCTTAATCAACCTAGATTCTAAAAAAGGGCAAATGGTCTTCTTGTAAATATTGATTTATCCTTCAGTGCACAGACTATCCCTTTAAATAAAATGTCATGTTAAGAAAACCTAATATGATTTAAAGAAAATGTTGTTAGTTGTCAAGTTGACTCTGACTCTTGGTGAACTTATATATAAATAATTTTTGACATATGTAATTTACCTGTCCAGTTGCTTAATTATGGGGAGAGATTAGATTCTGGTCATATAAAACTGTACAATCAAATGCTTGATTAGGATGTTATTAAGTGCCATTTAAAAAGCTTGACAATATCCTAAAATGAATTTCACTCATTTTTTCATTTTCTTATATGAAAGACAAGAAGCTCTGGTGGTGTAGTGGTTTTGAGTCAGGTTACTAACCTCAAGGTCAGCATTTCAAAACTACCAGCCATTGTATGAGAAAAAGATATGACTTTCTGCTTTTGTAAAGTTTTACAGCCTTGGAAACCCTATGCAGGGTCCCTAGGATGTGAAGCAGATTCCAAGGCACGCCACTACCACCACCATATAAAAGACCATGACAAAAAAGACAGTTTAAATCGCCTTAATTTAACAACCAAAACAATTAGAGCCCATCATAATTGTTACTGTAGTCCTGGTGTGGCACTGTAGAATAAGCATTGAATTGCAAGGTTGATTTGAACCCCAAGGTCAGCAATTCAAACCCACCACTCACTTCCCTGAAAACCTACATACGTTCCTTATGAGCGAGAATCAACAGGACAACACTTAACAACAACAATTGGTATTGTTAGGTGCCATCAAGTTTGTTCTGACTCATAGCAACTGTATGTATAAGAGAACAAACCATTACCTGGCCCTGTGCCTTCCTCACAACTATTTCTATGTTTGAGCTATTGATGCAGCCTCTGTGTCAATCCATCTTGTTGAGATTCTTTGTATTTTTCACTGGCTCTCTATTTTTCGAAACATAACGTTTTTATCTAGGGACTGGCTCGTCCTGATAACATGTTCAAAGTACATCATTTTCATTTATACAGAATTTTCTGACTCAACTTATTCCCGGACGGATATATTAGTTCTTCTAGCAATCCAGGTTATATCCAATTCTTCCCCATCACCACAACTCAGAAACATCAATTCTTTTGTCTTCATTTTTCACTAACCAGCTTTTACATGTATATGTTGTTGTTGTTGTTGTTAGGTGCCATCAAGTTGATACCGACCCATAGCGACCTTTTGCACAGCAGAATGAAACACTGCCCAATCTTGGACCTCCTCATTTCTTCCATTTGCTTTAGCATCTCTATGCTGGAGAGCAATTTCAGTGTCTCTTCTGGCATCCATTTTGACCTTTTCCTTGTTTCTTGTCTTCTCAATGACTTTTTGCTTTCTTCACGTATGATGTTCTAGC
>NW_006408563.1:19273062-19274234 GCF_000296735.1 Chrysochloris asiatica | reverse complement strand
GCCTTCTAACCTAAGGGACTAATTTTCTGCCACTGTATCTGACAGTGTTTCTCTGATATTCATAAGGTTTTCAGTGACTAAGTATTCGGAAGTAGTTCGTCACTCTTTCTTCCTAGTCTGTCTTTGTCTGGAAGCTCATCTGAAACCTGTCCATCATGGGTGACCCTGCTGGTATTTAAAATATCAGTGGCTTAACTTTCAGAATCACAGCAACTCACAAGCCATCAGAGTACAACAAATTGACAGACGAGTGGTGGACATGTATATGAGGTGATGCAAAATATCGTGGTTTGGAGTCAGGTGCACCTTAGTCCTCAAAGTGACACTTTTGCTTTGCAACACTTTAAAGAGCTATTTTGCAGAAGATTTGTCCCATCCAATATGGCCATTGATTTCTTGACTACTGCTTCCATAAGCATTCTTGTGGATCCAAGTAAAATGAAATCCTTGACAATCCTTCCACATATTCTTTGGAACCTGGCTTTAGTTTCTGGATTTATTTTCTCCACAGGTGTTACTAATTGTTCAAAATTTTATCTGAATTAAACAATGATCTTTAGGGTTAGGAGCAGAACTAAGAAATTAGAAGACTGAAAAACATCTAATTTTTATTTTTTTTTGGTGTTTTAGGTGTACACTGAGAAAACAGAGTACAAGAAAATACAACACAGGAAGAGGTAAATATGACCTTTGGCAATAACATGTGCTAAAATATGTTACACAGGGTTCAAGGCTTAGTCTGAATGGGTAAAAGAGGGGAAATAATGTTAAGATGTTTGACTGTCTTATGAATTTTAATTTCCCTTGGCTACTTTTGTAAAATAGACATATGTGTGGGTTAAAAAGGACTGTCAGGAAACATGATAGCTGAAAGCTTGTGAGCCTGTCTTCAGCCTATAACTCATTGGAATACCTTAAAGGGTTCTAGAACTTGCCAAGCGAAATAGACAAAAATGACAGTCTGAATGCCTACTACAAGGCTTCTTATGGAGCCTTGGTAGTATATAGGACTTTAGGTGTAATCCTGAGCCCTATACAGAACCTTTGATGGTGTGACATTACCACTTGAAAGGACAAGCAGACCAGCCTAGAACAGCTAGAGGAACAGAGATACTTTTTGAAAGAAAGACCAGCAGGAAAAATCAAAATAAAAAACAAAAATGGCAGTCTGA
>NW_006408563.1:19252933-19253848 GCF_000296735.1 Chrysochloris asiatica | reverse complement strand
AGCCCTTGATGATGAAATTGAAGAATTCTTCCTACTTCTTTAGTATGAAATTGATCAACCAGCTCTATGGAACCTAACAAAATATGTTTGTAATTACTGGCAAACAGAAAGAATCAGTCATTGGAATGTATGACCTTGGTGATAGAAATTATGCTGGAGGTCCCATGATAGAATTTTGCAGGACAATTACTTCTTCATTGCAAGCACCTTGTTTAAACAACATAAAAATGACTATACACATGGACCACACTAGATGGAATACACAAAAATTCAAATTGACTAAATATGTGGAAAGAGAAGATAGAAAGCTCCATATTATCAGCCAAAACAAGGCCAGGTGCACACTGTGGAACAGATTATTAATTGATCAGGTCTTTTCCTTAGTCTTTTAAAAGAGATCAAAGACAACTTTATGGAACAAATTTTAATTGGGTATAGGCATGGAATCCATAGAGCAAGATTCAATCAAGACAATGGCTTATGAAAGGATCTACTGGACCAGTTAAAATCAATGTAGAGAGGTCAGCTCAGAGATTATAAAAACTGTATTTTGATATTTCATAGGGGTTTTGAGATTTCAAAGAACATTTAAAAAGGAGCATGATTGGAGCCCCCAAGTGTCCATAAACTGCTGCTTCTATGTGCAGTATATCAAAGAATGCAAAATTCTTTAGTGAGGAAGTTGTTGTTGTTGTTGCTAAGTACCATTGAGTCATTACTGGACTCATAGCAACCATATGCACAATAACCTTATGCTCAGTAATCTCATATGCCTGTGAAAGCTGGACAGTGAATAAGGAAAACTGTAGAAGAATTGATGCTTTTGAGTTATGGTGTTGGAGGAGGATACTGAAAGTGCCATGGGCTGCCAAAAGAACCAACAGATCCATTTTGGAAGAAGTGAAGCATGTAAGT
>NW_006408563.1:19249649-19252113 GCF_000296735.1 Chrysochloris asiatica | reverse complement strand
ATGAAGAGGTCCCAGTCATCTGTTTTGTCATCTGCTGTTTATATGTTTTCACTTATGTTTGATAGGATCCTTTATGTTTGGTAGGGTACTTTTGCCATATATTAGAGACCCTACTGTATACACTTGTCACTGGTTTTTTTTTGTTTTGTTTTTTTTTATGAAGTCTATTATATCAAAGATTAATATTGCTACTCCTGTTCATTTTTGATTCTTGTTTTCTTGATGTATTTTTCCATCCATTGATTTTTAGATTGTATGTGTCTTGTTTATAAGATGTGTCTCTTGTAGACAGCATATTGAGTAATCCTATTTTCTTATTCATTCTTGTGCTTTGTCTCCACTGATGCATTTAATCCATTGAAGTTTAGTGTAATTATTGATGGATGTGAATTAATTGCTGTCATTTGATGTGTGTGTTTTTGTGGTGTGGCTGATTTCTTTGTTCCACATCATGTTTTTGCACTGAATCTTAGGCTTTCTTGAGATTTTTTTCATTCTTTTTTTCTCCTTGTTCTTCTATCTTAGCAGTATTGAGAGATTTGTCTTCAAGTTTGCTTATTCTGGCTTCCATCCCTTCAATTCTACTCTTTTGCCCTTTCAGTGTATTGTCCATTTCTGACATTTTAGTACTGATCATGTGGATCTCTTTTGCAGGTATTGTATTGTCTCTAATGCTATGTCCATTTTATTAGATTGTTCCTGTAGCACTATTCTGAATTCTTCTGTATTTTCCTTGACCCTTCTGTGGGACATTTGGGTGCATCTGAGTATCATCCTTCTGAATTCCTTATTGGGCAATTCTAAACTCTGCATTCCTTCCAATACAAATTCTAGCTCTACCTCTTGTGCACTATGGCTACATTCTTGTATCTAATTTATTCAATTTTTATGCTAAGCAAATTATTTGGATGCTAAATTATATGAAGAGGAGTGTAGCATCAGCTTTGGAGGAAGACTCATTAACCTACAATTTGCACATGATATAACCTTATTTGTTGAAAGTGAATAGTATTTAAAATACTTACTGATGAAGATCCAAGATTATAGTCTTCAATATGGATTTCACCTCAATGTAAAGAAACAAAAATCCTTATCACTGGATCAGTAAATAATATCATGATAAATAGAGAAAATATTGTAGTTGTCAAAGACTTATTTTTCTGTCATCCACAATCAATAATCATGGAAGCAGGAGTCAAGAAATTAAAGACAAATTACATTAGGCAAATCTACTGCACAAGACCTCTTTGAAGTGTTCAAGAGCAAAGATAACAGTTTGAGGACTAAGGTGCACCTGACCCAAGCCATGGTATTTTCAATAGCCTCATATACATGTGAAAATTGGACAAAGAATAAGGAAGACCATAGATGTATTTGAACTTATATATTGGAAAAGAATATTGAAAGTATCATGGACTGCTAAAAGAGCAAACAAATCTGTTTTGAAAGAAGTACAGCCAGCATGCTTCTTCGATGAAAGGATGGTAATACTCTGTATCTCATAATTCAGACATATTATTAGGAGGGACCAATCCCTGGGTAAGAAAATCATGCTTGGTAGAGTGGAGGGTCAGTGAAAAAGAGGAAGACCCCCAACAAGATGGACTGGCACATTGGCAGCAGCAATGGTCTGAAACATAATAATTGTGAGGATGAGATAGGACCAGGCAGTGTTTCATCCTGTTTTACATAGGGTCACTATGAGTTGGAACTGACAACAGCAACTGGTCCCTAACAACAACAACAACAACAACAACAACAATGGTTTATAACTTTGAGCATCTTTTCATGTTCTTATTTGTCATTTGAATATATTCTCTTTGATGAAATGTCTGTTCAAGTCTTCTACCCATTTTTTATTGTGTTGTCTTTTTATTATATATATATATATATATTGGCTAATGGACAAATGGGCTATTTGATACATTGTTCCCAAAATGTAATTCATAAAACAATGTTCATTAAATATAGAAGTGAGAATATTCTCATGATCACTTGTAATTAACCAAAAGTTACTTTTGCTTTTTTCCAGTCTTCTGACAGTTCTTTAAAATAAGAGTAACATTGGCTTGCTTTTCTTATTTTCTGATATTCAATAAATTACTCGTATACAAATTATATTTGCCCAAATATTTCCACTATTTCTCTCCTCCTTTGCTTTCACGTATTGTTACACAATTTGTCACTTTAAATATGAATGTGTTTGCAAGTTCTTACTTATCCATTACTTCAAATTTAATGTAATCAGAGAAGTCAGATGAACATATTTGTTAGAATTATGTATAAAATAATAGTGAGGGAAGATGTGATTTAGATTTTAAGAAACTCTTTTATGACTATTTTGTATGAGCTTTATCAAACATATTTTTGCCTATCTATTTTCATTGTGTAAAGAAATTCAATTTCTTCTAGGTACAAATATTTAGCATAAATGAATGATACATGTTTTAGTAAGACAAATGAT
>NW_006408563.1:19246118-19247833 GCF_000296735.1 Chrysochloris asiatica | reverse complement strand
CTTCTATCAACAAATCACATGTGGTCAATAATTTCTTACCATGAAATAGGTACTTTTTTTTAATTTCATTTTTCAGATGTATTATAATAAGAGAAGTTAACCTAGACCAAGTCCTACTTTAAAAGTTTAGAAATCAGATCCTGTTTCAAATCATGTAGTTGCCATTGTATTAGTGGATGACTTTGGGCAATTTTATTGACTACTCTCTAAGAAAATTATTGTGAAGATTCAGTTAATACATATGAAGCACTTATTATTTAATAGCGTTCATGGGACAAAGAATGTCCCAATCAAGTACTAGTTATTTTTACTATTTAAGATGATTATATGTTTCTCTGGATTTTGACTTTTAAGTAATAAAGATCATTGTTTTGTGGCAGATAGTCTATATTTTCTGTTGATTTACTAATAATTGTATCCAAAATATTATATTTGTCAATGATGATCTGTGTGGTAACAAACAAATTTTTTTTTAAATAAAAATCTGTGTTTTTGTTTTAATGTACATACCATAAATCAGTTATTATTCTACACTGTCAGAGAACGTGGTAGTTTGTTTATTTGTTTATTTAAAATCATGAAGAAAAAGTTATAAGAGATGGTATCAATAACCACACAATGGAATACCTGCAGATATCTGGCATGTGTTTCAGGGATTTTGAGTGTCTGGGTGAACAAAAACTATTGGGATTAAAGAATTTGTCAAAGGACAAAAAAAGAGGACACAATTTTCTTCTCATAATAATCTATTTGATAATATCTTCTTTTGCAAAGTTATTTGTTAAACTAACAGATGGACGAAAACAAATGTTTATAGATGAAGGTGGTGTATCATTGAGTCAGTTCTGACTCATAACAACCCCTATACAGATGCTTTCTGCTTCACAGAGCAGCTGGTAGATTCAAACTGGTGACCTTTCATTTAGCAACCCAACACATAACCACTATGCTAAGAGGACTCCTTAAAAATTGCTTACAATTTTGAAAATAGACAAAAAATAATCTACTCAACTCTGTTCATCATCATTAGAGGCTTAAATAAACCCACAAATGATAGAACTAATATTCAGGAGTGAAACTCTGAGAACGTTTCCCAGTCTGTATGATGAATTAAAATCATTTAATTTTAAACATGAGAGAAGATATTTCTATGAGTTAGTGATAAGGAAAGCACTGCAAGACTTGCTCTAAACAATACTAACCTCACACACTATCAACATTTAGTCATAATGAGACCATTTCTATGGAAATGAGGCTATCATTTGCAAGTTCTTTGCAATTTGTTCAATCATAATAGTGCTTTAGATCAATGATATACTTTTATGCAACTTCCAAAGAACTTCTATTGTTATAAGAACAAGAGGAGGCAAAGAATAATTTACATAGATATAACTCACTAAATTCTCAAACCATGTTCATATTTTCAGATCATATTAGTAGTTATAAATATGAAAATTTGTATGCATCAAAACCACTAATAACACTGGATATTTTGGGAGTCCACATGTTTCACAACCATATCTTTAGGCTTCTCTCTGTGATCACAGTTTCAAATTAAGAGAAATAAAAGGATATAGATAGATTTTATAAACTTTTATTGTTGTTCTTCCACTACTTGTATGTCAGTGTGTATACTGTGGTGGCTTATGAGTTACTGTCATTCTGGAGCTATGCCAAACTAAGTCTGAATATTTAGTCACTGAAAACCTTATGAA
>NW_006408563.1:19242023-19244161 GCF_000296735.1 Chrysochloris asiatica | reverse complement strand
TGTGGATGATGACAAGCTATGGACAACATTGAGAAGTATGAGTTTTCTGTAATACTTAATTAGGCTTATAAGGAACACAATCCAAGAGATAGTTGTTTGAACAGAATATGGGGACACTGAATGATTTAAAATTAGGAAAGTTGTTCAACAGTATTATATTCTTTCATCACACTTATTCACCTGTATGCTGAGCAAATAATCTGAGACGCTGGGTTATATGAAGAAAAACTTGGCATCAGGATTGAAAGAAGACTCATTAACAACCTGTGATATGCAGCTGATATAACCTTGCTTGTTGAAAGTGAAGAGGACTTCAAATATTTATAAATATCAAAAACCATAGTCTTCAGTATGGATTGCATCTATCTCAATGTAACAACAACAACAAAAAATACCACAACAAAACAAAAATCCTCACCACTGGACAAAGAAACACCATTTTTACCAATGGAGAAAAGATTGAAGTCATCAAATACGTCATTTTTCTTGGATCGACTATCAATACTCATGGAAGCAGCAGCCAAAAAATCAAATGACATATTGCAATTGGAAAATCTGATGTACAAGACCTTTTTAAATTGTTGAAGAGCAAAGATTTCAGCTTGAGGACTAAGGTGTGCCTGACCCAAGACATGGTATTTTCAATAACCTCATATGCATGCGAAAGTTGAACAGTGAAAAGGAAGACCATAGAAAAATTGATGCATTTGAGTTACGGTATTGGAAGGAAATACTGAAAGTACTATAGGCTGCCAAAAGAATAAAGAAATCTGACATACAGCCAGAGTGCTCTTTTGAGGCCAGGATGGCCAGACTTCATCTCTCATACTTTGGATATATTGTTAGGAGGTACCAGTCACTGGAGAGGGATATCATGTTTGGCAAGGTGGAGGGTCAGAGAAAAAGAGGAAGACCCCCAGTGAGATGGAATGGCAAAGTTCCAGCATCAATGGGCTCAAGCACAGCAACAATTGTGAGGTTAGCCCTGGACCGGGCAGTGTTTCTTTCTGTTGTCCATAGGGTCTCTTTGAGTCAGTACCGACTCAATGGCACCTTACAACAACAACAATAGCATTGCTGTTCTTGTTACATGCCATCAAATTTATTCTGATTTGTTGTGACCCTGTATAGGGTTTCTGAGAAGTTGCTGGTTTGAACCACCAATGTTTTGGTGAGCAATCCAGTGTGCTTATCCTACTGTTCCACACCAGGATGCCAACTTTTTACTTGTTTCTAAGTGCCATAGAGTCTTTTCTGACTCATAGTGACCCTGTATAGGGTTTCTGAGGAGTGGCTAATGGGTTTCAACCTTTGGCCTTGTTGTTGAAACTGACCTTTCAGTCCTATGCTTTATCATACATTAATTTATAATGAAATGGAGATGCATATCTTTTAAAATTAATGGTTTTTGCTTTGTCATTTTTTTAAGCAGTGTCAGTATAGTGACTATTTTTTAAAAACAAGTTTTAATCAGAAAGGATGAAGTTTGTACATGTCCTCATAATATCTACTAAAGAGGATATTATCAATGTCAGTATAGCACATAAAACATAGTTTATCTCATATAAAAATATGGTTGATAAGTTTCTGTGTGGGTCTATGGATCTGTCCCTACTGTGATGCCTTGTGGGATCCTGAAGGCTATGCCACTAGTATTTCAAATACCAATAGTGACATTCATTGTGGACAGGTTTCAGTAGAGCTACTAGATTAAGACACATGAGGTAGAAGGGCATGATGTCTAACTTTCTAAAAATTAGCCAGTAAAAAGCTTAAGAGTAGCAGTACTGGAACCTTGTCTGATATAGTTCTGGAAGATGAGTCTCTATGGTTGAAAGATACTCAAAATACAACTGAGGAAATTTGCTTCATCCATAACTGTTTATCTTAGTTATATAAATTGAGTAAAGCTTTGGGACCTTCATTTGCTGATGAGGTAGAACTCAAAAGGAGAAGAAACAGCTGCAAACATTCATTAGTATTGGGAATGTAGAATGTAGAAAATACAAAACAAAGATAATAAGAAGTTTTAATGAAATGGGAGACTTGAAAATAGATCCCTTAGATTTTAGTGAGCTGAAATGAACTGGCTTTGATAATTATATGGTGTACAATGCCAGGAATGACAAATTAAAGGA
>NW_006408563.1:19235533-19240968 GCF_000296735.1 Chrysochloris asiatica | reverse complement strand
ATGGAAGAAACAGCACGCAGTCACTGCACCAAAAAGAATTTGTTGATGGTCAACCATTGCAAGAGGTAGCATATGATCAAGAACTAATAGTATTGGAGAAAGAAAGACTCTAGGAATTGAATGAATATCAACTGCAATATTTCAGCACACTTACGTAGTGTTGTGTGTGTTCACACCTCTACACCAAGAAATTTGAAAGACAGCTACCAGGTCTACCAACTGTAAGATATCCAAATGTATGGCTATTCCAAAGAAAGATGATCCAACAGAAGGTAGACATTATCAAACAATACTATTAATCTCACATATAATTAATATTTTGCTGCATATAATTTAAAAAATAGTTTGAGCTGTACGTTGACAAGAAAGTGCCAAATTTTAAGACAGATTCAGAAAAAGACGTGGAATAAAAGATGTCATTGCTGATATCAAACTGATCTTGCATGGAAGCAGAAAATATAAGAAAGATGTTTATCTGTGCTTTATTAACTATGCAAAAACATTTGACTATGTGTTTCATAACAAATTATGGAAAATGTTGGGAAGAATGGGAATTCCAAAACACTTGAAATCTGTATATAGTCTAAGAGACCATCATTTGAACAGAACAAGGGGATACTGTGTGATTTCAAAGCAGATAAACTATGAGTCAGTGTAGTATCCTTTAACCATATATATTCCATTTGTATGCTGGTCAAATAATCTGGGAAGCTGGACTATATGAAGAAGAATGCAACATCAGAATTGGATGAAGATTCATCTATAACCGACAATATGTAGATAACATAACCTTGTTTGCTGAAAGCAAAAAGTACTTGAAGCAATTACTGATGAATATCAAAGATTACAGCCTTAATTATGGATTACACATAAACAATCCTCACAACTGGACTAAGAAGTAAGAAAACAGTGAAAAGAGTGAATCTGTCAAAGATTATATTTAACTTGGATCCACAGTCAACCTTCATCGAAACAGTAGTCACAAAAACAAATGATTTATTGTAGGGGGCAAATCTGTTGCAAAATATCACTTTAAAGCGTTAAAAATCAAAGATGTGACTTTTAGGATGAAGATTTACTGACAATATTTTCTATTGCATCATTTCGTACAAGTGCTGAACAATAACTATGGAAGACCAAATAAGAATTGATGTCTCTGTATTATGGTGTTATATTGAATACACCATGAATGGTCGGAAGAACAAACAAATCTGTTTTGAAGGAGTAAAGCCATAAAACTCCCTAAAAGCAAGGATGTAGAGACTTGGTCTCGTATACTTAGGTATGTAATCAGAAAGGTCCAGTGCCTGGAAAAGGACATTGTCCTTGATCCTAAGAAAAGGGGAAGACCTTCAATAAAATAGATTGGCACAATGGCTGCAACAATGGGCTCAAGTGTTGTTAAGGTTAGTTTGTGAAAAGGGTTCAGAACTAACAAAAGATGCATTCTGTTGTACACTGTGTTGCTTTGAGTCAGGCCTGATTCTATAGCACCTATCAACAAAAACAATAATATGTGTCTGAAATAATGAGTCAAGAGTGCACACCAGTATGTCTGAAAAATAGTTAGTGTTTGATAGGTAATTACCATTATTATTTATATTTATTGCTGAGCACTGTAGTGCCATCTGTGTATTCCTGTTTTAAATCCAAAAAAGAAATCTCTGAAATAAGAAAAAAAATCACTCAATTCAAATTACCTCTTTTGTTTTATAATAAACAGCATATCATTCAGGAAAATGTATTAAAACCATCTATTTACAAAATAAATTATTTACAAAAACATGTTAGCAAAATTCATTTATTTTTGTAAAGCCCTGGGAAGAATATTTTAATATGTACCGTTACATACTCGACACCTTATTACCTATATCTTACAGGCATCTGTTCCTCAAATTTTTGGATAAGACTCCTTCAGAGATTTTACTGTGTAATTCCTTTAATTGTATATTCCTTAGACACAAACTTACTTCATGTCTGTTTAATAGAGTTCAGTCGTTAAAGAAAAAAAATAAGTGAAATGAAATATTACCAAGAAACCAGATCATACTGATATTTTACAATACTTGGTAAAATTGAGGAATTTAGTTATTAAACCTGTTATGTCTCAACTTATACAAGTATACACACCTTGTTTTCATGTGCATATATACCAACTAGTACATCATTAGACTGTATTTTTGTTATATGGTGTCGTGTAAGCTGCAACTCATCACAACCCTGTAGATAGCAAAGTGAAATAAACACTGCTTGGTCCTGAGTCATTCTTACAGTTGTTGTTAGAACTGAGTCCATTACTGCTACCACTGTGCCAACCTTTCTCACTGGGGTCTTCCACTTTTTAGCTGATACTCCATGTTACCAAGCATGATGTCCTTCTCCAGGGACTGGTCCCTGCTGATAATATGTCCTAAGTATGAGAGATGAAGTCTCACCATCCTAGGCTATAAGGAGTATTCTGGCTATAATTCTTCAAACACAGATTTGTTTGTTCTCCTGGCAGTCCATTGCGTTTTTAATATTCATATCCAACACCATAACTCAAATGCATCTATTCTTCTATGGTCTAGTTATTCATCGTCCAATTTTTACCTTCATATGAGGTTACTGAAGATACCAAATAAAATACCATATCTTGGGTTAAACACATCTTAGTCCTCAAACTAATATCTTTACTACTGAACACTTTGAAGAGGTCTTGTGCAGCAGACTGACATAATGTGATATGTCTTTTGATTTCATGGCTGCTGCTTCTAAAAACATTGATTGTACATTTAAGCAAAACGAAGTCTTTGACAACTTCAAACCTATCTCCACTTATCATTAGTTCATCTGTGAGGATTTTTGTTTTCCTTGCATTGATGTGCAATACCTATTAAAGGCTGTAATCTTTCATCTTTATCAGTGTGTATTTTAAGTCCTTTTCACCTTCAGTAAGCAAGTTGAAGGCAAGTCCTCTTCACCTTCAGCAATCAGTCTGGGTAAGTTTTATTAACTGCTTATTGAAGATTGTTAATGCTTCCTCCAATTTTATTGACACACTTTTCTTGATATAATATAGCTTCTTGGGTTATTTTCCTCAACATACAGATTGAATAAGCATGGTGAATAAAACACAGCCTTGGCACACAACTTTTCTGATTTTAAACCATTCAGTATTGCCTAGTCCTGTTTGAACCACTGCCTCTTGGTCTATGTACTGGTTCCTCATGAGCATAATCAAGTGTTCACAAAGTTATTCCATAGCTTGCCAAATATGTTTTTTTGTTTTTTTTTTAAATTTTCTGTAGTTGTTATTGCTGTTTATTTGCTTTAATTAGTTTCTCAATCTCAACATTATTGACATTTAAAGCCTGGTAATTTCTTATTATCATGGTAGGGTGTGGGGAGGGTTTCCTATGCTTTGAATATTTAGAATGTTTAGAATCATCCTTGAAATCGATCTACTAGATGTTATTTACACACCCCACCCATATGACAAATCAAACTTGCCCCAGAGATTGCAAAATGTCCACTGAAGGATAAAATCTTCCCTGGTGGAGACCCTCTGATTTGAATCAGGGTCCAGTAATGCCAATAGACTCATTTGGTTGACAAACTTCTTTAAATATATAGGTTCTTCCCCTTATCATTTTTTATTCCATTTTATTTGTTAAAGATATGGTTTATCTCATAACACTTTCCAAGTCTGAATTTTTGCAGATGGTCTCCCTTTATGGTAACTGAACACATTTCTTTGTCCTTTTATTTCCTTCAAATTGGATGTTAGGCCCAGAAATGTTTTACCAGAATCTGTAAAATTTTTTATAAGACTGCTTCGGAGATGTTACTTTGTATTTCCATCAAGAGGCACAAAACATTGGATTGTTTCCACTATTATAATATTGGCAGAAAAAGATGATCTTGGCCCAGACCAAGCATTTCATTAATAATTGCTACACTGTAATATTTTAATGTGAGAATTTAAACGTTAACTGTCTATATTGTTAGATTCTATAAGAAAACAAATGTTTTATCAACAATTTAGCTATTCAGAAATTGCTGGAGTCTTAAGTTTTCAAAATAATACGGTGGCTCATTAACATCCTCCAAAAGTTGTTAATGATTTTTTTTCCTATTTCAGATTATTTTTTTGAATATTTGATGTGCTCCAATTCATTTCAGTTAATATTTTAAATTATATTTACATATTTTCAACTCTGGCAAATAGAAGCATTTTCAAATGGGATCCTATGCTCATGTAACATAATCATAGTTATATGAGATAATTTTCTTGAATTATCTGGTCATATTTTATAGTAGACTATTAAACTACATGTAAAGTTTTACAATGTTATATTAAGACAGACCATTTAATGAAAGAGTTATACTGTAAAAAAGAGGCAACCCCAAATATATTCTAATAAGATCTGTGACTGGTAAGCCATAGAAATAAAACATAATCATAATAATAATCAATTATTTCAAAAGTTAGAAAAGAAGGAGAAACAAAGACTACATATAATAAACATAAAACATTAACAATAGTATTGATTATAGTCCAGATAAATATTTTATATAAAAAATCACAATAATAATCATGCTCTAAATAGTCCAGCAACAATTGTGAGATTGGCCCAGGATCAGGCAATGTGTTGTTCTGTTGTGCATAGGGTTGCTGTGAGTCAATACTGACTCTATGGCACTTAATAATAACAATTACAAATATTCCAAATAAACACATTAATTGTCAGAATCAGTGAAAAGCAACACCTAACTGCAATCTATAATTAATTCACTTTAAATGAAAAAATGTACATAAATTAAATGTAAAAAGAATGGAAAACATACTTTAAAAATATTATTTAAAAGAACACTTAATATCTATAATAATAACTACAAAGTAGGATTTAACCCAAGGAAAATTACTAGTGATTTAAATAATGGGTCAAATATACAAAAAGCAATAACAATCCAAAATGTGTGTATATCAAGCATGAAAACATAAAGTTTCATGAAGCAAACACAAGTAAGATTGAAAAGGAAAATAGAAACACCCACAATTTTACTTGGAGACTTGAACATTCCTCTTAATCATTGATAGAACAGGTAGACATAAAATCACTACATATGTAGAATTTATGAACTCTATTTTTAGGAGACATCACCCACCACTTGCAGAATACAAATTATTTTGTAGCACACATGAAACAGGCATAAAGATAAACTCATAAATCCAGGTCAATAAAACATATTTAAGACATTTTTTAAAAATAAAGTAAAATTTAAATTTCTCTTTGGCAATAATAATATTAATCTAAACATTAATAACAGGAATTATATAAGAGAAATCCACAAATACTTAGGAACTTTTAAATATATTAGCAAATAGCCTATAAAAAAAAAATGACATCTCAAGGAAATTGGAAAATATTTAGAACAAAATGAAAATACAA
>NW_006408563.1:19228940-19230970 GCF_000296735.1 Chrysochloris asiatica | reverse complement strand
AGATATATGCACACCAATGCTCTTGCAACATTACTCACAATAACAAAAAGTTAGAGACAGCCTAAATGCAGACCAACAGAACAATAGTTAAACAAACATTGTTACACTGGAATATTACAGAATATTAAAGAATAATGAATAGTCTACAAAACACCTTACAACGTGGATAAACCTGGAGGACATTATACTGAATAAAATTGTTTTTGTTATTGTTGTTAAATGCCGTCGAGTCGGTTCCCACCCATAGCGACCCTGTTCAGGGTTTCCGAGACTGCAAATCTTTACGGGAGCAGAAAGCCTCATCTTTCTCCCACGGAGCGGCTGGTAGTTTCGAACTCCTGACCTTAAAGTTCACAGCCCGATTCGTAAACACTACGCTACCAGAGCTCCGGTGCCATTGAATCGTTTCTGACACCCAGCGACCCTACGTACAACAGAACAAAGTACCTGCACCATTCATACAATTTCTGCTGTGCTTGAGCCTATAGCTGCTGCCAGTGTGCCAATCCATCTCACTTGGGGTCTCCCTCTTTTTTGATGATTTTTCACTTTAATAAGCATGATGCCCTTCTCCACGTATTGATGCCTACTGATTAAATATGTGAAGTATGAGAGATGAAGTCTGGTCATCCTAACTTCTAAAGGAATATTGTTGTTGTTGTTAAGTGCCATCGAATCGGTTCCAACCCATAGCAACCCTGTAGAGGGTTTCCAAGGAGCAGCTGGTGAGCTTGAACTGCCGACTTTGAAGTTCCAATGGCTTTGCAGTCTGGCGCATTAACCCACAGTGCCACACCAGGAGAGCACTGATTTGTTTGTTCTTCTGGCAATATCTGGTACTTTTAATATCTTTCTCCAACACCATAACTCAAATGCATCTATTCTTCTATGGTCTTCCTTATTCATTGTCCAAATTTCAAATGCATATGAGACTATTGAAAATACAATGGGTTGAATCAGGAGCACTTTAGTACTCAAAATAATATATTTGCTCTTGAACACTCTAAAGAGGTCTTGTGCAGCAGATTTGCCTAATGCAATATGCTGTTTGATTTCTTGAGGGATGGTTCCGTGAGTGTTGATGGTAAATCCAGTAAATAAAAGTCTTTGACAGCTTCAACTTTTTCTCCATTTATCATGATGTTACTTACTGGTCCAGTGGTGAGGATTTTAGTTTTCTTTACACTAAATTGCATCTCATACTGAAAGCTATGGCCTTTGATCTTCATCAGTAAGTATTTTAAGTCCTCTTCAGTTTCAGCAAGCAAGTTATTAAATTTAATAGGCTAAATATTTCATCAGACCACAGTTTCAAAATGTTAAGAAAAGACTTTCTTGATAAAGGAAATATTCTATGATGGTTACAGGGTGGGTAGGTTTTGGGGGGAAGAAAAATAAAATGTATAGAGACAAATACTGTTAATTGATAGTACATGAAATGGATTGCAATCATTGTAATGACCTTGTGTGATACTGAAAATATTTTAAGGGCAAGGTAATGATAAATTTGAACAAAGTTCAAATGTACATCTTCCCAAATAATTGAAGCTTTGCAACAAGTTTATACAAATGCTGATCCATAAAAAGCAACAGTTTTTAGAGGATCAACATTTTAATGAAAATCTCGAAGTCCTCAAGACTAGCCAAGAGAAGGGAGATCATCAGCCTCAATGAATGGAGAAATTGTGGCTGCAGTCAGGAATTGGTGAGAAAAAAATAAAATACCACAGAATTATCATTGATATGATATCTACTAAAATTGGGATATCACATGATTTGACATTTTCAGTTCTAAGCAAACAGCTTTGCCTTCGCAAGTTTTCTGCTGGATGAGTGCCAAAAGTCTTGCACAAAGAAACCTAGCTCAAAGAGTTGATCTTTCTATAGGTCTTTTAAGAAAGATAAAAGTTAATAAAGATCATTTTATGTATTGTACAGTCACTAGAGACCAGTCTTAATTTTCCCAATGAGTTCCAGAAAGCAAGTTTAATGAGTTCCAGAAAGCAATCTAATCCAATCAACACAGTGGA
>NW_006408563.1:19225041-19228540 GCF_000296735.1 Chrysochloris asiatica | reverse complement strand
TTTTTGTCTTTTTCCCCATCAGGGCAATACGCCTGCTCATTCTTGGAGAGAAGTAAGGGCTGTCCTATAGGTGGGAAACCATACTCACCCACCTTACAGCCCTGATATTGCCACTTCAAACTTCCTTTTATTCCCCAAACTCAGAGCATTTAAAATGAGCTTGATTTGAGTTGCTAAAGGATGCCAAGAATTGTTCTTTTTGGGTCCTGTAAATAAAAGAACACAGAAATCTCAGGTAAGGGTTAGAACTTCACAGGAAATACTGCCTTCAGAATTGTATAGACTTAGATAATAGATATGTTGAAAAACAATAGCATCACATTTTTATTTATTTAATAAACTTTTCTATAATTTTCAACAACACTTTTTGACTTACCTTCCTACTCTGAACGTTAGATAAGTTTTTTTTTTTTCACCAAAACTTACTAGGCATGTTTTTCTTCAGATTTACATATGAGGAAATGAAGGTTTAGGTCAAAATTCAATGACATGCCAAATACTACACAGTCAGTATGTACTAGGACCAGGATCCAAAATCAATTATTTAAAAATCTAAAGCCTGGCTTCTTTCCACTACCACCCACTGCTGTCAAATAGATTCTGACTCGCAGCAACCATATATAGGGTTTCCAGGACTGTAAAACTTTACAGGAGCAGACAACCTCATCTTTCTCCCTTTGTGCAGCTAATATTTTTGAATTACCATCTGATGCATAAACCACAGCACTACCAGGGCTTTCCTTACACTGATGTAATTAACGAACGTGTATAAGTGGAAAAATCCATTCTTTAAAGAGAGCTTTTCATTGGACTCAAGTCGTACAAAACTTTAGACATTACAGAGGAGGTTGGAATGAACACATGTAATTGGAATATGAGGTCATATAATAAGTGGAAGCATTGCTGAGTCAGAACCAACTCGATGACACTTAACAACAACAGCAATAAGTGGAACCAAAACTAAGGAAATCTGTTGTTTACTCCATGTGTAGCAGAGTATAACTGTGCTCTGTAAGGTGGTCATGACTTTGATCCTGCATAAGCACATTTCCAGGTGCCTCTTCTGGGGTGCCTCTTAGTTTGTTTGTACCTCCAACTTTTCAGTTAATAACCAGAGTTTAACTGTTTGTAATACCCAGGGACTCCATGATAGCACCAGAGAGTTCTAAATTAATGAATAAGATACAGGTCAGAATTACTTTTCTTAATTTGCAGATTAGAGTTCATGAAAATAATTAGAACCTTTATAATGAATGTATGTATTGAAAGTAGGAAATAAGTTGCCAGTAATCAAAGTATTTTGAGTTGAATCAATCTTGCAAATTAACAAATTAGCCTGAGAAACTAGATTATTTGATCACCTATTGGCCTTCAAATGTGAATGATACTAGTTTTGACAGCTTTCAATTGTTATTTTATAACTTAAAATGCTTATAATATATAAAAGTGTATATGATCATTTTATTTTATAATTGATTGCCATTAAATGTAATTGAAGGAAAAACTGTGAATTGTTACAGTTTTACACTTAACAAAACTTCTAAATTTAAATGCATGCCAAAATTTACTTAGACTTCTTAAAGAAAGTAATTCATTGATTAATGATGACTAGAATTTCTTTCCTCTTTGTGTTATTCTAATTCCTGGAAGTTACAGCAGGTCAGAAAACATTTGAGAGATTTTTTCAGAAGTCAATTACTTTTATGAATGCATTAATAAGGAAATATAGAGAGAGAGTACTAAAATTTAGTAGTGAGTATTGAGTTTAGACTTTGAAATGTTTCCTTCCCAAGTTTTCTTTATAAAAGAAAAATAAATAATATGCATATTTATTTTAGGATGCTAGGTTTCTTTGAATAATGATAGGTAATTTATACCTAGAACTAGTATCTCATGAGCAATTTTTGGACATATTATGGATATGTACAATACATATAGGCTACATGTCAATGAATTTGATTTTGACCCACCCTCACATAAATTCAGAACTGTAATGAGATTTTATATAACTTTGTAAACTTTGATCATTCCATTTGCAAAACCACTACCATTGAATAAATTACAATTTGTAGTGATCCAGTTAATTAAATTCCATTTGAAAGCAATAACTAATTCATTTGCTTAGTTTTACAGCCAATAAAGGAGCTAGTAATACAAAGGAGCTCTGGTAGCGTAGTGGTTACGAATCGGGCTGCGAACCTTAAGGTCAGCGGTTCGAAACTACCGGCCGCTCCGCGGGAGAAAGATGAGGCTTTCTACTCCCGTAAGGATTTACACCCTCGGAAACCCTGTACAGGGTCGCTATGGGTCGGAACCGACTCGACGGCACTTAACAACAACAACAATACAAAAACATGTGGCGGGAAAACAAAAAGTCCAAATTTAAGGGTTTTAAAATGAAGTGTCATATATATAGCTATCAATTGATTTAGTCAAATAATTCTAATGTTGGAAGTTTCTAATGAAATTCATAAGCATAAGGCACATAATACACATTTGCAGTCTCAGGTAAAACAGTCAAGAAAGTCATGTCCCTTGCTGAGGCTAATTCATTAGCACTTCACCTATGACAGTCACTAGCATTAACTTTCAAATGAACTTTCCTAACTGCTAAAAATAGAAGAAAGAATTTATTCCTAGAATGATTTTGCACATTGAGTATGCATTTTCACATCCAGAGTAACACATTAATAATACAGATATAAGTGAATGTATCAACTCTCTATCCAGATTTCTTCAGAGATGCTTGTTGAATAGAAATTCTCAATAGTACTAAAGTCAGTCATGTTCTTATGTGAGTGATACTTTTTATAACCAATGCTGCTAATAAATTACCCATGAGAAATTGCCATGAAATTTCAAAGAGCCAATATCCATTATTTGTTCTGTCATTTAAGCCAGTCATTAATTGTGATTGGCATCTCAACATAATTTTCACGATGGCACGCACCATTAATTGTGTATGAGATTTGTTCAACACTTTCCCTTGAAAGTTGTATATATTTTAGCTAAACAAAATGCATTTTATCCAGTGAATATGTCATATGACTAAATATCTAACAGTAATGCATATATGAATAAATTTAATATTTCATAAAGGTGAAGTTTTGCCATTAAAATGTTGTTGTTGTTAGGTGCCACCGAGTTGGTACGGACTCATAGCAACCCTATGCACAACAGAATGAAACACTGCCCTGTCCTGGGCCAACTTCACAATTGTTGCTACGCTTGAGCCCATTGACACTGCAACTTTGCCAATCCATCTTGCTGGAGGTCTTCCTCTTTTTCTCCTATCCTCCACCTTAAAAAACATGATATCCTTCTCCAGCAACTGGTCCCTCCTGACAATATGTCCGAAGTATGAAAGACAAAGTTTGCCCATCTTGGCCTCCAAGGAGCAGTCTGGCTGCACTTCTTCCAACACAGATCTGTTGTTTCTTTTGGCAGCCCATGGCACTTTCAATATTCTCCTCCAACACCATAACTCAAATGCATCAAT
>NW_006408563.1:19221498-19223306 GCF_000296735.1 Chrysochloris asiatica | reverse complement strand
TGCTTGAGAAGATACAATCAAGTATTATAATGAAATGTGCAAAGACTTGAGTTAAAAAGCCAAAAGGGAATGGCATGCTCAGCATTTCTTAAACTTAAAGAACTGAGGAAAGAAACTGAAGCCTCAAATTGAAATACTAAGGGATTCTTTAGGCATAATATTAAATGATGCAGAAAGCATCAAAAGAAGATGGAAGGATTGCACAGAGTCACTGTACCAAAAGAAATGGTTGATGTTCAGCCATTTCAAGAGGCAGCATACGATCAAGAGCAAATGGTGCTGAAGGAAGATGTCAAAGGTGCACTGAAAGCACTGGAAAAGAACAAGACTCAGAGATGGAATACAAATTGAGGTTCAGGGATAAAGAGAAAGACCGCAAACAAGAATGGTTGACAGAGTGGTTATAACAATGGGCTCAAACATAACAACACATGATGACTGTGTAGACCTGGGCAGTGTTTCGTTCTATTGTGCATAGGGTCTCTAAGAGTCAGAACTGACTCCGGGGTACCTAACAACAATAGGGTAGCTATGAGTCAGAATTGACTGGATGGAAGTGGGTTGATCTTTATGGAGCATATCACCAGGTCATACTTCTCTGAAGCTGATAATTGGGTTTGAACTATGAACTTTTCCGTTTGCAGCTGAGCACTTGGTCCTTTCACCACCAGGACTTCTTAAATAAATGAAAACGGATTGTAGTTTTTAATTGGAAGAGGACAATTCCAGCTTGCTCTACAATTTTCCCTTGCTCTTTTTGCTTTATTCTGGACACATAGAAAATATTTCCTATCTGATATTACAAGGATATATTTCCATATCTGAATGGATTAATAATAAAAGAAAAGTGAATTTCATAAAGTTGGAAGCTAAAAAACAAGAAAGGCTTTAAAAATGATGTACCCTGAATTCATTTAGGTAAGAAAACCAATATAATTTATTATCTCCCTCCAGAATACACATCTTCTCAGTGATTTCACCAAGGCTCCACTTACTGTAGTTGTTAGCTTCCATTGAATCAGTTCCAACTCCTAGTGACGGTTTGCACAACAGAAGGAAAAAGTGCGTGGTCCTGCACCATTGTCACAATCCTTGTTACACTTGAGCTCATTGTTGCTCCCTCTGTGTCAATATATCTCATTGGGGCTTTCCCTCTGTATATTGCAGGTTGTTAATGAGTCTTCCTCCAATCCTGATGCCACAATTTTCTTCATATAACCTAGCTTCTCGGATTATTTGCATACATAAAATTTGAATAAGAATGGGGAAATAATACAACCCTGTCACACACATTTATTAATTTTAAACCATCCAGTGTTCCCATGCTCTGTTCAAACAGCTTTCTCTTGGTCCATGTATAGATTCCTCATGAGCACAATTAAGTGTTTTGGAATACTCATTCTTCGCAATGTTGTCCATAGCTTGTCATGATCCACACAATCAAAAGTCTTTGCAAAGTCAATACATCACAAGCAAACAAATTTCTGGTATTCTCTGCTTCCAGCCAAGATCCATCAAACATCCTCTTCTGAATCAGCTTGCACCTCTGGAAGTTCTCTGTCAATGTATGTTTTGCAGCCATTTCTGTATTACTTTAGTAAAACTTTACCCTTTCTTTCCACAGATGCAATCAATTTGATTTCTATGTATTCCATCTGATGAGGTCCATGTGTATAATCATCTCTTATACTGTCTAAAGAACATATTTGAAATGAAGAAATCATTGGCTTTGCAGATTTCTATCATGCAATCTCCAGCAACATTTCTATAACCAAGGCCATATTTTCCAACTACTGATCATTCCTCTT
>NW_006408563.1:19200989-19220135 GCF_000296735.1 Chrysochloris asiatica | reverse complement strand
TCAGGAATTAAAACAATTCTGAGGATTCATCAGCTGAGCTCATTAAAGATTTTTAAAGTTATAACCACTGAAGTGATTATAGTGTTCTTACAACATGCAATTAAATCAAAATGTTTAATAATTAAACATTAACTATTGTAAATGTTAAAGCATTACCATTAATTATTATAAATATTAACTACAAATGTAAGAGCATTAAATACATTCTGATCTCTTACATGTTCACTTTAATAATTTCTCTGAAATGTCAAATATCCAATTATTTTTCAAATATTGTGGTGACTTTTTCTTAATGACATAGGCCATAATTTCTTCAAATATTTTTTCTGCTTCTTTTCTTCTTTCTTTCAGCGACTCCAGTTACACATTCAATGTTGATATTGTTAGGTGCCATCAAGAATGTGCCAACTCTTAGTGGCCCTATGCATAACAGAATGAAAAAGTGCCCAGTCCTGAATCACTGTTATAAGTGTTTTGTTTGAGCCAATTGTTGCCGCCACTGTGTCAATCCATCTCATTTGAGAGCATTCCTCTTTTTCATTGATCTTCCACTTTACCTACCAAGCATGATGTCCTTCTCCAGAAACTGGTCCAACCTGACTACATGCCCAAAGTAGGTGAGATAAAGTCTCACAACCATTTCTTCTTTGGAACATTCTGGCTGTGCTTCTTTCAACACAGATTCATTTTTTCTTCTTATAGTCCATAGTATTTTCAGTATTCTTTGCCAACACCATAATTCAGATGCATCGATTCTTCTATGGCCTTCCTTATTCATTGTCCTACTTTCACATGCATGTGAGGTGATTAAAAATACCATGACCTGGGTCAGACTCACATTAGTGCTGAAAGTGACACTCTAATGTTATAAAGAGGTCCTAGAAGCAGATTTCCTTAATGCTGAATGTACTTTGCATTATGTTATTTGGAAAGAATATTGACAGTACCATGAACTCAAGAAGAACATACAAATTATAATGGAAAAAGTATAGCTATAATGTTCCTTAGATGCAAGGATGGTGATACTTCATGTCTAGTACTTTGGACATATTATCAGGAGGCACCAGTTACTGGAGAAGGCCATCAGGCTTGGAAAAGTGGAGGGTAACAAAAAAGAGGACTCCCAACAAGGCAGAATAACTCAGTAGCAACAACAATGAACTCAAACATAACAATAATTGTGAGGTTGACATAGGATCCGGCAGAGCTTCCTTCTGTTGTGCCTAGGGTTGCTAGGAGTCAGAACAGACTTGACAGTACCTAACAACAACATACATCATTTGATTTCTTGACTAATGCTTCTATGAGCATTAACAGTGGACAAAAGCATACTGACATCTTTGACAACTCATTTTTTTAAACTTTTATAATAATTTTATATATTGGTCTAATTGTGGTCATTTTCATTTTGTTTACATTGAGTTATACAATGTATTGAAGGCTGTAGTCTTTAATCTTCATTAGTAAATGTTTCAAGTACTCTTCTCAGGTCTTCCTCCAGTTCTGATGCCACATTCTTCTTCATTTAGCCCATCTTCTTGGACTATTTGCTCAGCATAGAGAATGAATATGTATGGCAAAAGGATAAACCATTCAATATCACAATGTTCTATTGATCTATGTACCTCATTAGGACAAATAAGTGCTTTAGGATTCCCATTCTTTGCAATGTTATCCATAGTTAGCTATGATCCACAAAGTTGAATACCTTTGCTTAGTCAATAAAGATCTAATAATTACCTTTAGAATATTCTCTGCTTTTTGCCAAATTCCAATAATAGCCCTACTTCCATATCCTCTTCTAAATACAGCTTGGATTTCTGGCTGTGCTGCCTGTTGATGTACTATTGTGACTATTTAAAAATTACCTTCAGCAAAATTGTACTTGCATGTGATATTAATGCTACTGTTCTATGATTCCTGCTTCCAAGTGGCTCACCTTTCTTTGTAATGGACACAAATATTGATATCTTTCAATCAGTTGGTAAGCTAGCTCTCCTCCAAATTTCTTGACACAAATGAGTAGGCACTTCCCTTGCTGCATCAGTGTGTTGAAACATTCCTGGAGCTTTGTTTTTGCTAAGGCCTTCAGAGCAGCTTGAACCTCTGCCTTCAATACCATCTATTCTTTATCATACACTACCTCTTGAAATGGTTGAACAACAACCAATTATTTTTGGTATAATGACTCTGTGTATTCCTTCCATCATTTTTGATGCTGTGTCATTCAATGGTTTGCCCAGAGTATCTCAATAAAGTAATCCAAAACTTGAGACTGCTAAACCTGTTCTTCCCTTTTGGTTTTCTAACTTCAGGTCTTTGCATATTTCATTACAATACTTTACTTTGTCTTTTCAAACTGCCTTTTGATATTTCCTACTCAGCTCTTTTACTTTATCATTTCTTCCAGTTGCTATAGCTTCTGTACGTTCAAGAGTAAGTTTCACAGTCCCTTCTGACATCCAGTTTGGACTTTTATTTCTTTCTTGTCTTTTTAATGACTTTTTGCTTTCTTCATGCATAATATTCTTGATGTCATCCCACAACTCCTCTGGTATTTGGTCATCAGTGTCTAATGAATCAAATCTGTTCTTGAGATGGTCTCGAATTTCAGGTGGAATATACTCCAGGCTATATTTCAAGGCTATGTATCAGTTACAAATTGGGCTGCTATCCTCAGGGTCAGAAGTTCGAAACTACCAGCTGTTCCAAAGGAGAAAGATGAGGCTTTCTGCTCCTGTAAAAATTTACAGCCTCAGAAACACTGTACAGGGTCGCTATGAGTCGAAACCGACTCCACGGCCCATAACAACAACAACATATTTTGGCTCAGGTGGACTTTCAAAATTTTCTCCAGCTTTCAGTTTGATCTTGCATGTGAGCAATTGATGGTCTGTCGCACAGTCTGCCCCTCACTTTGTTTAGGCTGATTTTGAACTTCTCCATCAATACCGGACCATTTCAGCTCACTAATGCCGAGGATAATGGCCTTTATTCATCCCATTTCATTTTTGGTGAATTCCAATTTTCCAGGATTCATACTTAATACATTCCAGGTTATGAATATTAATTGGATGTAAGCCATTTCATTTATGGTTTGTGAGTTCCATGAGATGTTGCAATGAACTTCAGAACCCTGGGACCTGGGGAAGAATATTGAGGGGAAGAGTGGTGATTTATATTAGGGATTATGGAGTGATATCATACTTTATGAATCCTGGTGTGGCACTGTAAGATAAGCACTACATTGCTAGCCACAAGGCTAATAGTTCAAAACTACTAGTTTCTCCTCAGGACAAAGACAAGGCTTTCTGCTAACTTCAAGATTTACAAATAGCCCCAGAAATCCTATACAGTGTAGCGAGGAGTAGAAATTGGCTTGATGGTAGTGGATTTGGTTTTTTGGTTTATAGTATTTTATAAGAGTCAGACATTTGTGATATATATCTACCTTTACCTCATAGGAATAATCTTTATGCTTCTAAAAAGTATTTCTTCTTTTTTTGAAAAAAGCTTTTATTGTGTATTGTGTGTGTATTTATTGCAATAAATTGTTCTCTCAGCATTGCTTTTGCTGTGTCCCTGAGGCTTTGGTACATTGTGTTTTCATTCTTATCTGTTTCTAGGTATTTTTTCATTTCACTTTTTATTTTTTTCTTCTTCCAAGTAGTTTTTAACCAGGGTTTTATTCAGTTTCCATGTATATGGTTTTGTTTTCCTTGATCTTCCTATTCTTGATTTCTAATTTTATAGCATTGTGGTATGAGAAAGTACTTAGTAATATTTTGATATTTTTAAATGTATGGAGATTTGCTTTGTGGCCTAACACATAGTCTATTCTGCAGAATGTACTGTGTATACTGGAAAAGACTGGGCATTGTACTATTGTTGGGTTAAATGCTCTGTACAAACCTATGATGCCAAGTTGGTGAACTGGGTTGTTCAGTTCCTTTGTGTCTCTGCTTAGCTTCTTTCTGGTTCTTATGTCCTTTTTCAAAAGTGTTGTATTAAAATCTCTCACTATAATTTTAGAGGTGTCTATTTCTGTCTTCAATTGTATTAGGGTTTGCTTTATATATTTTTGGTCTCTTTCAATATATTTCAATAAAAATATATATTTATTGTGGTATGTCTTCTTGTTTAATTGACACTTTAACCATGAGATAATGACCTTTGTCTCTTATTCTAGTTTTTGCTTTAAATTTTATTTTATCTCATGTTAATTTTGCTATTCCTGCTTATTTTTTGTTGCAATTAGTTTGGTACACTTTTTTCCTTCCTTTAATTATTAACCTATTTTTGTCTTTGTGTATCTTGAAGTATACTGAAGGATCCTGGTTTTTTCCATTCTGCTATTCTCTGCCTCTTGACTGGTGCATTCAATAATTGGCATTTAGTGTAATTATCAATTGTTGTTGTTTGCCATCAATTCAATTCTGACCCATCCTGACCCTGTATAGGGTTTCTGAGGAGAAGCTAGTGAGCTTGAACCACCGACCTTGTGGTTCAAACTGACTTTGCAGTGCAGTGCATTAACCCACAGCGCCACACCTGATAGTACGCTGTTTGCTTTCTGTGGTGCTGCTGGTCTTTGTTCCTTATGTCTTCCTGTGCTGAGTTCATTCTTTTGTGTGCTTTTCTTTGTCAATTTATTCAAAGTGTCAATCTGTCCATAATCTTTTTGGGCATGTCTTTTCTTGATTTGATGTGGAGATGTATTAAGCTTCTTTGAGGTTATCCTCTATTTTATTAAGTTCTTCCTCTTTTCATGACAGTCTGTTTTATTCTGAGATCTACCTGACCTTCTCACCAGCTGGAACTCTGTTACTAAATGTTTCCCTTTTTTTACTTTGTAGTTGTTCTGCTCATGGACAGACTTCCCAAATGCCCTCATTTCAATCTTGTAGTTTTGTTCTGCCCTGGACTCATCCATCTATGGACTAAGTTCCTGGTGGTGTTGCCACATATGTCAGTCTGTCATTGACTGGTCTTGTTGATTCTCAGTTCAAAGAACTCTCCTTTATATGTTTTGGAGTGCTGGTTTGGACTTTACAAAATCCCTTAATTGATGTTTATCCTGAAATGTTTTGATTCCACTATCATATTTGATTGACAGCTTTGCTAAGGGCCTTGCAAAAGTTTGGAAACCGGATGAGACCAATTGGAAAAACTGTCCTGGAACTCTGAACTTCAGATCAAGTGATAAGTTGATGAGTCAGGTGTTTACCCAGAGAAAAATTTGGAACTGGAGTAAGAAAGAAGGTGACTTCTGAGCCAGGACTGCTGGTGGGTCCCAGACTTTGTGGAAGCTAGTGGGTGGAGACAGGAACCAGATCACTCCCAGTGCAGAAACCACCCAAAGACCTGAAGGACCGAGGTGTGAGTGTCTTTTTTTTTTTTTTTTTATCCAATCTTTTTTTTGTTTTTCTTTTGTCATGTCTTCTCTGAACATCTCCATATAAGTGACCAAAGGGAAGTATTATGCCACTGCACATGCACAGGGAAGGTCCAAAATCTCTTACACAAGGTTTTGCAATACACAGAACAGAAATCTCTTTCAAAAAACAAAACAAAACAAATAAAAAAGGGAAGGACTAGGCCAGAGCATATTGGTACAAAAGGAATAGTGTGGAATTTCTAAGTAAGCTTTCAAGGCTAGAGTCCATTTTTTTGTCCACTGTTATTGTTGTTAAGTGCAGTCAAGTCAGCTCCCACTCAATACAGTTCCTGTATAGAGTTTCTGAGGAGCAGCTGGTGAGCTTGAATGGTCGACCTTGCAGTTCAAAGAGATTCCACAACCCACCACATTAACCCACTGCACACACCAGGACTCCAAACAATATAATTGGATATTAAGTGGATATAAAATATTTTGTTTTATTCTTGTACACCTCTTTGTATCATAGGGAAGTAAGACACACAATCTCAGAAATTGTTAAAAATGTAAATCAACAGAAAAATTGAAATGGTTCTATAAACTAAACCATCTATTTAAGTAATGAAATTTGTAAGAAAATTAGAAGGCACCTTTTTTTTGGTGAAATTTTTTCCTGAGTACATATAAAGAACTAAATGGCTGCAAGCATACATTGACAGAGAACTTCCAGAGGTTCAAGCCGGATTCAGAAGAGGTTGTGGAATGAGGGATATCATAGCTGATGTCCGATGGATCTTGACTGAAAGCAGAGAATATCAGAAAGATGTTTTCCTGTGCTTTATTAACTATGCAAAAGCTTTCAATTATGTCTACCAGGACAAGCTATGGACAATATTGCTAAGTATGAGTATTCTGGAGCACTGACTTGTGCTCATGGGGACTCTGTACCTAGACCAAGAGGCAGTTGTTTGAACAGAACATGGGAACACTGGATGGTTTAAAATTAAGAAAGGTGTAGGACAGTGTGTATTCTTTCACCATACTTAATCAACCTGCATGTTGAGCAAATAGTCTGAGAAGTTGGGTTCTATGAAGAAAGATGTGGCATCAGGATTGGAGGATGACTCATTAACAGCCTGCGATATGTAGATGATACAACCTTGCTTGCTGAAAGTGAAGAGGACTTAAAACATTTACTGATGAAGATCAAAGAGCACAGCCTTTGGTATGGATTCCATCTCAATGTCAAGAAAACAAAAATCCTCACCACTGGACCAATAAACAACATTCTTATCAGTGGAGAAAAGATTGAAGTTGTCAAGGACTTCATCTTCTTGGATCAACCATCAACACTTATGGAAGCAGCAGTCAAGAAATCAAACAACGTATTGCATTAGGCACTGCTTCACAAGACCTTTTTCAAGTGTTGAAGAGCAAAGATGTCTGCTTGAGGACTAAGTTGGGCCTGACCCAAACCATGGTATTTTCAATAACCTCATATGCATGCAAAAGCTGGACAATGAATAAGGAAGACCATAGAAGAATTGATGATTTTGAGCTATGGTGTTGGAGGAGAATATTGAAGTGCCATGGGCTGGCCATAGAACCAACAGATCTGTGTTGAAAGAAGTGCAGCTAGAGTGCTCCTTGGAGGCTAAGATGGTCAAACTTTGTCTCTCATACTTCGGACATATTGTCAGGAGGGACCAGTCACTGGAGAAGGATATCATGTTTCATAGGGTGGAGGGTCAGAGAAAGAGAGGAAGACCCCCAGCGAGTTGAATTTGGAAAGTGGCAGCATCAATGGGTTTAAGCATGGCAACAATTATGAGGTTGGCTCAGGATCTGGCAGTGTTTCGTTCTGCTGTACAAAAGGTCACTAGGAATCAGCACTGACATGATGGCACTTAACAACAACAACATCAAAATATTTAGACGACATGTGACAAACAAGAACATTAATGAAATAAAGCATATATTCCAATGATCTTAAAAAATATATACATGTGTAATCATGGATAATTTGCAAAAATGTTCCTTTCTTTATTCATATTGGAAATACACATATCTTAAAACTATTCCATAACTGGATAAAGCAGAATTTAGTTTTTATGGAAGATTATTAAAAATCATTGCTATTATCTAGCACATCAGGTTATATTTTATATTTGTTGTTGGTGTTAAGTGCCTTAGAGTAAGTTCCAACTCAAAGCCTGTATAGTGTTTCTAAGGCGTGGCTGGTAAACTTGAAACACCTGCTTTTATATATTTTTTATATGACGGTGGTAGTGGTTATGTGCCATGGAGTCAGTTCGGACTCACAACGACCCTATACAGTGTTTCTGAGGCTGTAAATCTTTACAGGAGCAGAAAGCTTCATCTTTCTCCCGTGGAACAGCTGGTATTTTCAAACCACTGACCTTGAGTTTTGCAGCCCGATTCGTAACCACTGTGCTACTTATATAGAGCTGTTAAAACTCTACAATTTAAAGGAAACATAATAAAAAATACCTTTCATGTCAACAAAGCACATTTTCCAAGATAAAATAATTCTTGGATGTATAATTAATTTTTTGGAAAGTAAACATAGACCTACTTTACAATGCTAATCATTTGACAGTCATTAAGTGACTAAGAAGGCAAAAAAAAAGATTGTGCAAAATAACATACTCTTAGGAAGTGATTTTGATTAAATGTTAAGTATCATAATTTGGTTTGATTACATACAAAATGCTGCCAAGAGTCAAAACACATTTCAAGAGCAATGCCCTGTTAATTTTAATGACTTTCCTAATGACCAGTCCTGAATTTTGGAACGTCATCCTTTGACATGAGCTCTATGTGTAAATGAAAGTAATTGAATGTGACAATTATATAATAAGTTTATTTAGAAATTTTCCTAATGATAATTAATCAATTATATATTTTAATCATAACATCTTGCCATTTTTGGTGTTTATTTTTAGAAGTTAATCAAAATCATGTGACACTCTCTTTATGTAGTTAGAATATTTATTCAGGAAACTTTTTTTAAAAAAAGCTTACTAGGTACAAGTTGTCCTTCTAAGTGACAATGGGAAAACCAAAATGTTTAATTAAGAAGGTTATTGTCTATTTTTTTTATGATTCAAAATAAAATCACAATGAAAAATTTCCTTCTTGACTTTCCAGTGGTATATTCTAAATTTTACTCTATCAGTTTGTGGAGGTCCTTCACCCACCATACTGAGTAAAGCTACACTAGAACCTCTTGACACATGTTTCCACTGGCATTTGATGCATCAAATGGTTGGTATACTTTTAGCCTACAAGCAATGTTAGGAACCAAAGCACTTAATTTGTTTGCCTATTGTTTTTGTTAAGTGCTGTCAAGTCAGTTCCTACTCATAGCCACCTGGTACAAGGGGCGGCTGGTGAGTTTGAACTGCTGACTTTGCAGTTCAAACTGACTTTACATCCACTCTTACCAACTTCTTTAAAATGTTTATGGTTGCTTACCACCTCCTACATCATTATTCACACAGGTTGCCTAGATACTTTAAAAACAGTTGCTGTTTTAAGAAAACTTGAACTCTAGTAACAGATGGTCAAGTTTAAGATCTAATAATATAGTTTAATGTTGACAGAAATAATGTAGAATGTGGTATGCAACCATAAACATTTTAAAGAAATTGGTAAGAGTGGACAATTACTCTCTCCTGTAGAACTGAGGGAACATTTTGCATTAGTATATTTCTGTTACTGTTACAAATGAGAAGATTTGGACAAACACATTAAAGAGATTCAAAATCTAATTGAAAGAATAAGAAATAGGAAAATTGAGTAAGTAATTTCCAGGAAATTATTTGCAGTAGATAAATATAGTAAGAGAGAAGGCAAATATGTTCTTTGATGTTAGACTTTTAGAGTTGAAATGTTGAGATGATCTCTGTAAATGCTGTTTAATTGACTGTATGGGTATATGAGGGAAAAGAACAATGATGACTTGGTTTTAAACAAACAAAATCAGTTTTGTTTACCTTGTATCTAGGAGCTCTGGTAGTGTAGTGGGTTATGAGATAGAATGCTAACCATGATGCCAGCAGTTTGGAACTATCAGCAGCTCTGTGCGAGATAAATGAGGCTTTTTGCTCCCAAAAGATTTACAGTCTCAGAATCCAGATACAGGTTCACTATGAGCTGAAACAGACTCCACAGCACACCACCTCCATTACCATGCTATATAACTGTTGTTAAGTGCCTTTGAGTCAGTTCTGACATGTAGCAACTATATATGGGATTTTTGAGGAGCAGCTGCTGGGTTTGATCTGCTAGCCTTGTGGTTCACAGTCCAGTGCTGATCCTACAGAACCACTCTATGAGTCATGAACCCCTTTAAATTACCAATATGGGAAATATTCGTTTTTTCTATAGTTTGGCTTCTGTCTACAATTCTTGTCTGCCCATTACCAACAAATAAGTAGTGTATTCAATCATGATACTTCTAAGGAATCCTGAAACACATTGTTAGGTAGTTTACAAAGAGCAATGAAGAGTTTCTACTTTTAAATTTTCATGTTAAAAAACATAAAATAAAGTTTTTATATGAGGGATTCTTTTTTCTAATTTTCACGCAGATTTTTTTTTTTTTTTTTAACTAACTGAGGGATCCAAGAGCAAGCTTGGTTGAAGGAAATCATTGCTGATGTCCAATGGATCTTGGCTGAAAGCTGAGAATATCTGACAGATGTTTACCTGTGCTTTATTGACTATGCAAAGGTTTTCAATTGTGTGGATCATGACAAGCTATGGACAACATTGAGAAGTATGAGTATTCCAGAACACTTAGTTGTGCTCATGAAGAATCTGTACATGGACCAAGAGGCAGTTGTTTGAACAGAACATGGGAACACTGGATGGCTTAAAATTAAGAAAGTTGTGTGACAGGGTTGTGTTCTTTAACCATATTTATTCAAACTGTATGCTGAGCAAATAATCTGAGAAGCTGGGTTCTATGAAGAAAGACATGGCATCAGGATTGGAGGAAGACTCATTAACAACCTGCGATATGTAGATGATACAAACTTGCTTGCTGAAAGTGAAGAGGACTTAAAACATTTACTGATGAAGATCAAAGAGCACAGCGTTTGGTATGGATTGCATCTCAATGTCAAGAAAACAAAAACCCTCACCACTGGACCAATAAACAACATTCTTATCAATGAAGAAAAGAGTGAAGTTGTCAAAGACTTCATTCTTCTTGGATCAACTATCAACATTCACGGAAGCAGCAGTCAAGAAATCAAACAACGTATTGCATTAGGCAAATCTTCTGCACAAGACCTTTTTCAAATGTTGAAGAGCAAAGATGTCAGCTTGAAGATTAAGTTGCACCTGACCCAAGCCATGGTATTTTCAATAACCTCATATGCATGTGAAAATTGGACAGTAAATAAGGAAGACCGTAGTAGAATTGATATTTTTGAGTTATGATATTGGAGGAGAATATTGAAAGTGCCGTGGGCTTCCCATAGAACCAACTGATCTGTGTTGGAAGAAGTGTAGCCAGAGTGCTCCTTGGAGGCCAGGATGGCCAAACTTCATCTCTCATACTTTAGGTATATTGTCAGGAGGGACCAGTCACTGGAGAAGGACATCATGTTTGGTAAGGTGGATGGTCAGAGAAAAAGAGGAAGACCCCAGTGTTATGGATTGGCAAAGTGGTAGCATCAATGGGCTCAAGTGTGGCAACAATAGTGAGGCTGACCCAGGAACAGGCAGGGTTTCATTCTGCTGGGCATAAGGTAGCTATGAGTTGGCACTGACTCGATGGCACCTAACAACAACAACAAACCACTTTGTATTTAATTACCAAACACTTTCCAATTTTACAATAATTTTCAAAGCCATCTCTAGGTTCTTACATTTCTAAGCAAGTAATATTTTGAAATACTTATAATTTCTTACAGGCTCCTCAAACTTCCAACTTTGCCTACCCTATGCTACAGAATAGCCCTCTAGGTTTATTCAACTTAAATGTATTAATTATTGCTGCTGTTGTTGTTTGTAAGTGTCATCAAGTCAGTTCAGACTGATAGCAACCCCGTACAAGGTTTCAGGGGAGGACCTAATGAATTTCAATTGCTGACTTAGTGGTTCACAATCTAGTGCTTTTCCTACAGAACCACACCAGGATCCCGAGTGAAGTAGAGATAATTCTAATTTTTGAGATTTATGGGACTTCATATAAAACCCATATTGTCTGTGATTTGGAAAATTATTTGCTGGAAAATATATCCCTCTAATTGTCCAAATAAATGAGAAACCAACAAATAGGGTTGCATATATGAATACCTAAACCCACCTACCATTAGTGCTTTACTTGATTAAATCTAATACCCTGCATTTCTCCTTTTCCAATTTCAAACAGCATAACTGTTTTAGAAAGGCTTTTTGTTTCTCAGAAACATGTTTATATATGTAATATTGCCATTTGGCAGACAGTATAAGCATTTCTTATACCTTATACAGAGAAACAAAGCATGTTTGCTTTATTCTGTAAAACAATGGGAGAGGAGGGGAGTGTGGTAGCTTAATAGATGAAGCAGTGGACTGAGAACCACAGGTTTTTTGGTTCAAGCCCACAAGTCTGCCTGTGGCAGAAAGATAAGGCTTTGTGCTCTTGCAAAGATTTATCGCCTCAGAAATTCTATCAAGGGTTGCTATGAATTGAAACTAACTCAAGGCACTTAACAACAACATGGGATATGAAGTTCAAGTTTTTAGGGGAAAAAAAATGTGATGTAAGTTTGGAATGAGTAAGGAGTGCTGGATAGATGTACCATGCATTTTGGAACCAAAAGTTTTACTTAAAAGGACAGATTTGGAAATTAAGAAGCAAGGTCCAACTTTTGTAAGTATTTAATAATAATCTTAGAGTACATGAGTCAGGTGCTGGTTTGGTTGTGGTGGTTGTGTTCCACTGAGTCAGTTCTGACTCACAGTGACCCTGTATAGAGTTTTTGAAGCTGTAAATACTTATGGGAGTAGAAAGTATCATCTTTTTCCTACCACAAGGCTGATAGATTTGAACTGCTGACTTAGTGTTTAGCAGCCCAACTCGTAACTCACCACACTACTAGGACTCCTTGGTTTTATGGTAGCTTGTTAAGTTGTTGTTAAGTGCCACTGAGTCAGTTCTGACTCATAGCAACCCTATATAGGGTTTTCAAGTAGCTAAACCCTTGAACAGCTAAACCACTGGTTTGCAGTCCAGTGCTTACCCTACAATGTCATTCCAAGAGTCCTTATGGTTGTTGTTGTTGTTAAGTGTCATTGAGTCAATTCCGACCCATAGTGACCCTGTATAGGGTTTCCAAAGAGTGGCTGGTGAGCTTGAACCACTGACCTTGCAGTTCAAACGACTTTGCAGTCTGATGCATTAGCCCACAGCGCCACATAGCTATCAACAAATGGCTCCATTTTCATGAACTTTTTGAAGCCCTTTTGCATATAGTAGTGAACAGATTTAAAGTATATGGATTCATCTTGAAATGCTACCAAGTATGGACAGGAAGTGAAGGAGAACAAGGATTCTAAAATAATAACTACATTTAGAGTCATGGTGTGGCACTGTAGAATAAGCACTGAACAACTAACCACAAAGTCAGTAGTTCAAACCCACCAGCCACTCCTTGGAAACCCTATACAGGGTCCCTATGAGTTGAAGCTATTCCTAGGCATTTAGCAACAACAACATCAATAAAGCATAAATGCTAGCCGTTTAAAGACAAACACAATAGGATAAGCAATCTGAGCATGTATGAAATTAAAGGCAAATCTGTACTTGCTTGTAGTAATGGAAATTAATTACCAAACAAAGCCAAGTTCCAGAAACCTTCAAGGATTTAGATTCTGGCTGTATACATTGAATTTATGATAAATTAATAAGAACATCGTTCAATTACATAGTGCTTATTTGTTTACTTGGGATAAAATGGTTAGATAAGTCTACTTAGAAAATGTTCTATCTTTTGTGGATTTTTCTGATACACAACACTTTTAGCAAATATTACTCTGATAATTGCTTCCATGAAACCAATTTAGAAACCATATATTTTATGTCTGAATAAGAAAGGAAGCAAATTAGATTCAAAGGCACATTATGCTATGTTCTGTGGCAACATATGGAAATTAAGGAGCATTGAAGAATATAACATTTTAGGGGATGCCATTGTCAACTGCATGCCTCTGCTAAGAGCAACAGCAGAAAATATATAACTTCACATCTTTAGCAACAGCAACACGGTAGTTCTTTATTATACAGAGCTGCAGGAAAAACATAGTACTGTAAATACTTTTAGAAGCACAACTTATTTTCTTTTTCTGAAAAATATTCTCAGCTTTATCTACAAATAAATTCAGACTATCAAAGAAAAATTATATAGCACATACTTCATAATATGACTAAAGTGGTAGTAGTATACATCATAGTGCTTAAGTTGTTTAATTCCTTACTTAAGGATTTAGAAGTTAAAAGAAGTACTATATTTTTGTAGTTATTTTGTTTCATACTATTCTTTTTTTTTCTTTATTGTTTAAATAAAAGTGTGTTTTGGAAATTAAATCCTATGGGTCCCTCAATTTTAAGAAAATGTGCCATTTTATGTAAACTCGAAGTCCTGTTTATGGTTAATGGTCTCTTCTTTATATATATATTTTTTTTCTTTTTTTTTTTTATCTTTTTGTTGTGACTTGTGTGAAAATTTATTCAGCAAATTGGTTTTCCATTCAACTAGTCACCATTTCCTTTTGCCCTTCTTTACTATCTGTCCTTGCTTTCTGAGCTTTATCCCTGGGCAAATTCTGTCCTTTTGATCTCCTATATTCAGTTCTAAGGAGTAAATACCTTCCTACTGTTATTGTTCACCTTATGGGTCCGTCTATTGTTTTGTTGAAAGTTGAGAGACAGGGGTGAGTTTAGTTCCAGGCTTAAATGGTGTCTAGGGGCTATATTCTGAGGGGAATCTATCAGTCTTCATACAACCAGTGAGCCTGGTCTTTTTCATTGAGTTTTGTTCCACATTTTACTTTGAATCTATTCAGGACCTCTAATGGGGATCCCTTTCAGAGTATTCCAAACTGGGATTCAGGCACCTAAAGATTTTTTTCTCATGTCAAAAGGACCAAAGAAAGGACAGAGAAAAACATGGCAAATATTTATTTCAGAGATATATGGAACAGAGAAAGAGAGAGTGTCTCAGTGGTGTTTGAGTCCCTGTATTCAGGGACTTTTGGTGTTATC
Source organism: Chrysochloris asiatica (assembly GCF_000296735.1). Lineage (NCBI taxonomy): Eukaryota > Metazoa > Chordata > Mammalia > Afrosoricida > Chrysochloridae > Chrysochloris > Chrysochloris asiatica. Next base: position 19,205,475 of record NW_006408563.1, on the reverse strand, counting down.
TTTGCCTTTCCTGTGATTTGATTACAGACTAATCCCTTAGATCACATTAGTCAATGAATTTTGTTGATTTTTTAAAATAATTTTGAGTATTATACCACAGCATGGGGGATAATAACATCTCAACTGGAAAACCACTGAGAATCTGGCCCATTCAAGTTGACACAAAACCTTAACTACCACAATGTTGTGGTGGTTCTGTGCCATGGAGTTGGTTCTGAGTCATAGTGATCCTGTACAGGCTTTCTGGAGTGTAACTCTTTGCTGGAACAGAAAGTCTCATCTTCCTTCTGCAGAGCACCTGGTAGATTTGACCTGCTGACCTTACAGTTAGGAACCCAACTTGGAACTCACTACACTACCATGACTGCATATGTGTACTCATATGGCTCTTATTCTTAAGGACATATGTCAAGTAGAGGGATTGCTGGGTCATATGGTATTGCTATTTCCAACTTTTTGAGGATGCACCAGAGGATTTTCAACAATGATGGCAATATTTTACAGTCCCACTATCAGTGTATTAGGGTTCCAGTTTCTCCACACTCTTGCTAGAATTTGTTGTTTTCTGATATTTTGAACTTTGCAATTAATGCTGGAGTGAGATGAAATCTCATTGTTGTTTTGATTTGCATGTTTCTACCGACTTGTGTGGCACTGTGGGATAAAGCACAGGACTGAAAGTTCAGTTTGAATCACAAGTTCGGCAGTTTAAACCTGTTAGCTGCTCCTTCAAAACCCTATACAAGTTCACTATGAGTGGGAACCTACTCGACGGTACTTAACACAAAACGTAACACACTGACTAATGATAGTGAACATTTCTCCATATGTTTGTTGGTCACCTGAATATCTTTGAAATGTCTGCTCATGTCTTCAGTCCATTTTAACTGAATTATTTGTCTTTTTCTTGTAGAGGTGTTGAAATTTTCTATAAATTTTAGAGACTAATCCCATATCTGATGTATCATTGCAATTTTTCCCCAGTCAGTGAACTATCTTTTTACTCTTTTGGTGAAATATTTTGATGCACAAAGCTGCTTAATATTTAGGAGGCCCCATCATCTATTTTGGAGTATTGGTGTGGTGCTGTGGGTTAGTGTACTAGACTGCAAAGTTGCTTTGAACTGCAAGGTAGATGGTTCAAGCTCATCAGCTGCTCCTCAGAAACCCTATACAGGGTTGCTATGGGTAGGAACCAACTCAAAGGCACTTAACAACAACAACGGTCACCTATTTTGTGTTAAGTTGTTTTCAGTTATGTTTGATAATGTATTTATGCCATGTCTGAGAACCCCTAACTTTGTCTCTAATTTTTCATTGATGTTCTTCATAGTTCTAGGTTTTACATTAGGTCTTTAATACATGCTGAGTTTGTTTTTATATAGGGTCTGAGATATGGGTCTTGCTTTTCATTTTTCTGCAAATGAATTTCCAATTTTGCCAGAACCATTTGTTAAAGAGGTTTTCTCTTCCCCATTTTATGTGTTTTGGTCTTTATCAAAGCTCTGCTGACTGTGAATAGATTTACTTCTGTGTTCTCAATTCTGTTCCATTATCTATGGTAAAAATTGATCAAAATAAATTCTACAGGCAGAGTGCAGATTTTTTTTTTACTCATCCTTGTACTCAGCTGTCTTTTTCCATGGGTTGGCTTCAGTGATGTCTTGCATCAGTCTCCTCATTCTGCTCCTACAGAATTCTTTCTCATGTCTTCTTACCATCTGTGTATCTCTTGTGTTACAGCGCTCCCCACTTCTCTCTGATCTCTCATCATGGTTGCCTTTGACATCCATAATTCCATCACCAGTCCTTTTAAATCAATGTAGTAATTCACTATTGGGCAACATAGCACTCTTCCAGCCTATGCTTATTATTCAATTCCAAAACCACTCCCAAATTATAGGTATCTGTTAGATAATCACTCCACTCTCAGTACCAAATTGTTTCTTAGTTATCTAATGCTGCTATCCTAGAAATACCACAGTTGGACAGCTTTAACAACCAGAAATGTACTCTCTGACAGTTTGTTGTTGTTGTTGTCGAATCGGTTCCCACTTATAGTGACCCAGTATTGGAAGGTTTCCAAAGATTGGCTGGTGGGTTTGAAACATTGACCTTGTGGTGAGCAACCCAGTGGTAATTCTACAGTGCCACACCAAGACTCTTGCACTTTAGAAGGCTAGAAATCTGAAATCAGACCACTGATTCTAGAGAAAGATGCTTGTCTCCTTTTAGCATCTGTAGACCCAGCATTCCAGAGAGTTCTCCATGCATATCGGCATCAATCTTCTTCTACATCTAGGAGCTTCACATCGGAGAGTCCCCAAGTCCATTGGACACACTAAACTCTGGGATTTTGTGTCTCAGTGGTAATAAGTACTTTTTTCTCTGCTGGTAATAGATGTCTCTCTTTTTTATTTCTTGTAAGATGAAATGGTTTACGTGCCACAACCTTGAAAATCTCCCATAAATTAGATCATGATGGGATACACCACCCTTAATTCTTTTACTATTTTATTACATAATATCATATCTTGTGGGATAGCTAAAGTGCCAAACCACTGAAAATCCTGGCCCAATCAAGTTGAAACAAAATCTTGACTATCACAGTAATGTTAATGTTTATATCCTTGAGCATAGTATATTCTTCCAATGTTGAAAGTTTATTTTGGTGTCCTATAACAGTGTTCTGCAGTTTCCTTTGTATAAGCTTTTTGTTTTTCTGGCTAGGTTTATTTTTAAGTATTTTGTCTTTGGAATAGCTATTGAAAATTACTTTGTTTTCCTGCTTTCTTTTTCAGTCCTGGTGTGGTGCTGTGGGTTAATGCACTGGACTGCAAAGTTGGTTTGAACAGTAAGGTCAGTTGTTCAAGCTCACCAACCACTCCTTAGAAACCCTATACAGGGTCATGATGGGTTGGAACCAATTCAATCACACTTAACAGCAGCAACAATATTAGTATAATGGAACGCATTTTTGTATGTTTATCTTTTATCCTGCCCCTTTTATGAATCTTTCAATAAATTCCAATTATTTTCTTGTTCAGTCTTTTTGGAATTTTCTAAGTATGAGATGATATCATCTGAAAATAGAGAAAATTTTAATTCTTGTATGTCAATTTTGATGCATTTAATTTCCCTGCCATTCCTTATAGACCTCCATCACAATATTGAATATGAGTGGTGATAAATGGTTCCTTGTCTGGTTCCATTTAAAAGGGAATGTTTTCAGTTTGTCTCCATTAGAGTAATGTTAGCTCTTGGATTTGTATATATGCCATTAATTATTTTGAAGAATCTCCCTTATATTCCTATTTTGTTGAGTGTTTTAGTCAAGAATGAATGTGAGACTTTGTAATATGCTTTTTCTGCATCAGTTGATATGATCATGTGAGTTTTTCCTTTGTTTTAGTTTGTGGATTGTGTTTCTAATTCTGAACCATTCATCTATCCCTGGTCATGCTATATTATTTTTTTGCTATATTGTTGGATTCTATTTATTAGAATTTTGTTGAGAAGTTTTGCATCTATATTCATGAGTCATGTAGGTCTATACTTTTCTTTTTTAGTTATATCTTTGCTTGGTTTTGCTATCAGGGTTATGCTGGCTTCATAGAACATGTTCAGAAGCATTCTATTATTTTCAAAGTTCCAGAATATTTTGAGAAGGATTATTGTCAGCTCTCCTCTGAATGTCTGAAAGAAGTCAAAAGTAAAGTCACCTGGTCCTGAATGTTTTTTTGTTTGGACTTTTTTAATGACCTGCTCAATTTCTTTTGTTGTTGTGTTCTTAGGTGCCCTCAAGTCAATACTAACTCATAGCGAGCCTATGTACAACAGTAGGAAACATTGCCAGGTCCTGTGCTAACCTAACAATCGTTGTTACATTTGAGCTCATTACTGAAGCCACTGTACCAATACATCTCACTGGGGATCTCTGACCTTTTTTCTCTGACCCTCCACTTAACCAAAGTTGATATTCTTCTCCAGGAGGTCACTCCTGATATAATATGTGAAGTGTGAAAGAAGAGGTCTGTCCATCCTGCCTTCCGATGAGCATTCTGACTGTTCTTCCAACACAAACTGGTTTGTTCTTTTGGCAGTCCCTGGTACTTTTAATATTCTTCTCTAACATCATAAATCAAATGCACCAATTTGTCTATGGTCTTCCTTATTCAATCCATATCAAAGGCTGTGCTCTTTGATCTTCATCAGTAAATATTTTAAGTCTTCTTCACTTTCAGCAAGCAATGTTGTATCATCTGCATATCGCAGGTTGATAATGATTCTTCCTCCAATCATGATGCCACAGTTTTCTTCACATAACCCAGCTTCTCAGATTATTGGCTCAGCATACAAGTTGAATAAGTATGGTGGAGGAATACAACCAAGTTGCACACCTTTCTTAACTTTAAATTATTCAGTGTTCCAATGTTCTCTTTGAACAACTGCCTCTGGATCCATGTACTGATTCCTCATGAGCACA
>NW_006408563.1:19184645-19199089 GCF_000296735.1 Chrysochloris asiatica | reverse complement strand
ACCATGTGGTTGTCAGATTCAAAATGGCCAATACCAGTCCATTTCAGCTCACTGATGCCTAAGTTATCAATGTTTATGCGTTCCAAGTTCCATTTCATTTTTGACACCTTCCAATTTTCCTAGATTCATACGGCATACATTCCATGTTCCTATTTTCAATGGATGTTTACAGCTGTTTCTCTTCATTTTGAGTTGTGCCCCATCCGCAAATGAAGGTCTCGTGGGCTTTTCTCCCACAAGCTTTACTACATTTGCTTTATCAAGGTCAACTCTACTTTGAGGGGGCAGCTCTTCCCAGTCGCATTTTGAGTGCCTTCCAACCTGAGTGTCTCATTTTCTGGCATTGTATCTGACAGTGTTTCTCTGCTATTCATACGGAATAGCAGAAGAAAAATTCCTCAGTATGTTTAATTATATGAAAATCCATCAACCAATACTATACTAATGGAGAAGACTTATATCTTTTCCCTTGACTTTAGGAACAAGACAAGGGTGCCAACTCTAACCAGTTGTATTCAGTATTGTATTAGAAGCCTTAGCCAGAGCAATATGACAAAAAAGAAATAAAATTATCCAGGCTGGATAATATATTAAATCATCTTTATTCACAAATTATATGGTCCTATTAGTAGAAAATCCCAAAGATTCTGCCAGAAAACTTCTAGAGTTAATAAAGGAATTTATCAAACTTACTGAGTACATGGCCAACCTACAAAAATCAATTGAGTACATCTGCAATGAAAAAATTGAAACAGAATTTGTATAATTAGTTTTACTTACATGCATCACTTACATGCTGTGAATATACCTAGGGATAAATTTTACCAGGAAGATGCCGGATTTATACAATAAAAACTATACCACACTACTGAAAGAGATGAATGAAGACTTAATATTTGGGAAGATGTTCCATGTTCATTTAATTAGAGAGTTAATATACTTACGATATTAATACTCTTCAAGTAATTTATCAACTCAACACAATCCATTCAAAATTCCAATAACCTTCCTTATAGGAATAGAAAAAGTTATTCTCAATTTCATATGGAATGGCAAGAAATCGTGTATAACTAAAGCAATGTTGAAGGAGAACAAAGTAGGAGGACTCACTCTTTCTGATATAATGTATACTATACTCACTGGACTGCTAACCACAAGTTGGTGGTTCAAAACCACCAGCCGATCCTTGAAAACCCTCTGCAGGGTCTCTATGAGTCAGGACTGACTGGACAACATATAACAGCATACTCATCCCACACTTATCAACCTGGTTATGTTCCAAAGACTAAGTCCTTATGCAAAGTTAGCATTATGTGGGCAGAAGAAAAAGGACAGTAGTCAGCCCGGAGTCCAAACCCTGAGAACTCCTGTGGCCCTGCCGCTACTATACTCTGGAATCCAAGCCCCAGTTGTCAGGGTTTGCGTGCATGTAGACATGAGGTCTGGTGGCAGGATTAGAGACACAGTGGGTAGCTTTGGAACTTGAGCAACTAACAGAGCCAGGAGTCAAGATTGTTAATCATTGATGAGGAAAAGGCCAGGAAAGTTGGGATGAAGACATTTTCCTCTTCACAACAATGCACCTGCTCTTTCTTAAAGAGTAGCGTGGTTTGTCCTATGGTATTTCATTAGGAAACCTTACCCATCCTCCTAAGATCCTCTGATTGCACTTTTAGAGTTTTTGTTACCTAAACTCAAAAGAAATTTAAAATGAACACAATCTGGGTCCCTTGAGGATATCCAAATTGCCATTTTTGCATACTGTAAATTGAATATCACAGAATTCTTTGAAATGGTTTTTGTTGTTGTGTTCCTTTGAGTGGATTCTGAGTCACAGCAACTCTGTATAGGGTTTCCAAGAGCACCTTGTGGGTTTGAATTGCAGATCTTGTGATTGTTGTTGTTAGTTGCCATCGAGTTGGTATCAACCCATAGCAACCCTATGCACAGCAGAAAGAAACACTGTCTGATCCTGAGCCAACCTCACTATTGTTGCCACTCTTGAGTCCATCAATGCTGCTATTTGGACAATCCATCTTGTTGGTGGTCTTTCTCTTTTTCTCTGACCCTCCACCTTACCAAACATGATATCCATTTCCAGTGACTGGTCTATCCTGACAATATCTCCAAAGTATGAGAGACGAAGTTTGGCCATCCTGGCCTCCAAGGAGCACTCTAGCTGAGCACTCTGGCTGGACTTCTTCCAACATGGATCTGTTGGTTCTTTTGGCCGCCCATGGCACTTTCAATATTCTCCTCCAACAGCTGTCTAGTATTTATCCTACAGCATCACACCAGGGCTCCTGAGAAGGATCAGGGTTGTTGTTGTTAAGGGTAGTTGAGTTGGTTCTGACTCACAAAGACCCTAAAGTAGAGAATGGTGGGTTTGGACTGATGACCTTGTGATTCTCAGTCTAGTGCTTATCCTGCAGTGACAGAAATGGAAATCCCAACTTAAGAAATGCATAGACCTGGATGGAGTATATATATATTTTAAAATAGCTTATCATTTTGATATTGTTGTTTAATAAAATGTTTCTGTAATTCTGTAGCAACACTTTTTTACATACCATCTTTTATAAAAACCTATAAGAGCTTAGCAACAAAAATACTAATAACACAATCATAAAATTGAGAAAGGATTTTAATTGTCATTAAATTGGAAAGCACATTCAAATGGCCATCAAGTACATGAAAAGATGTTCAGCTTCATAAGTCACCAGAGAAATGCAAATCAAAATCACAATAAGCTATCATTTCTCCCCACCTAGGATTGCTAAGATTTAAAAAAAACAAAAGGAAAAGAACAATAACATGTTGGTGATGATGTTAGGAGATTAAAAACCTTATCCACTGTTGGTGGAAATGCGAAATGGTAAAGCCGCAATGGAAAACAGTGTGGTAGTACCTCAAAAAATGAAAGCAGAATTATCTAACGATCCAACAACTCCACTCTATGCATGTACATAAAAGACTTGAAAGCAGAGACCTGACCATCAATATTATTGCACCATTACACGGAGTCCTGGTGTGGCGCTGTGGGTTAATACGCCAGACTACAAAGCCATTTGAACTGCAAGGTTGATGGTTCAAGCTCACCAGCTACTCCTTGGAAACCATATACAGGGTCGCTATGGGTCAGAATCGACTCGACGGCATTTAATAACAACAACTCAGCATAGTCAAAAGGTAGAAACCACCTAAATGAGCCTCAACTATTTACAGTTCTGAAGAAGGATACAACAATAGGCTTTGGAAAGGATGAGAGAAAAGTGTTGAGCAGATTTAATAATACTAAAAAATCAGACCTACTGGACAGATAGAGACTAGGAGAACTCTGAGACGATTAATCTACTCTGTGAATTTGGCACTGATGTTACACCTGGAGGTGACCTTCAACTAAATATAAACCTTTTTATTAAAAAATTTTGCCAATGAGTAATGTGTCCCTTAAACAACCAACTATATGAGATGGAATCATCAATATTCACCCCCAAAAAAGAAGAGAAAGAAAGGAGAGGAAGGGAAGCTGGATCAAGGGAAACAGAGCAAACAAAATAGAAATGACAATCTTCACATTGGAAAAATTGTTACTATCTCATGGGACAGTTTGGTATAAAAACTGTTAAATCACCTAAAACATGAAAAATATTTCTATTTTTAAAATCTAGTTAGATATAATCACAATAAACTGATTATCAAGTTAACATTCAAAAATGTTAAAAATGAAAATTACATAAAACTGGGTGACATGCAGGGTCATATAGGAAACATAACCTATAATGGGATCGTAAGTAAAGTGACAGTTGATCAGAGACTTAAAAGATCCATTTAAGAATGCTAAATTAAGAGGTTGGGGAGAGACAGAGTAGTAGGGAATTAACAAAGTTTGGTAATAATGGTGTGATTAAAACAATTGTAAAGCAAAGGCCAGTGAGATACTCAAGAACAAGAACATATAGAAATGTGTCAGTCATATTTAGGTTTCTGAGTATCAACAAATTTATTATAACTTCATTAGGAATTATAAGATCAAAAGTAATGTGGTCGATTTACATTTTAAGAATTTATTCTGGTTATTGTAAAAAGAAAAAAAAAAGCCTTGTATGAATAGGAATATGAATAAGGTAGACTCATTAACAAGCTGAGAAATGCAGTTGATACCATCTTAATTGCTGTGTGTGAAGAGGATCTGAAGCGTTTAATGATGAAAATCAAGTATGATAGCTTTCGATATTGATTGTACCTCAACACAAAGAAAACAAAACTCCTCACAACTTGACCAACAAACAACATCACAATAGTGGTGGGAATGGTTAAATGCTATGGAGTCAGTTCTAACTCATAGTCACCCTGCATAGAGTTTCTGAATCTGCAAATCTTTACAGGCGTAGAAAGCCTCATCTTTCTCCCACAGAGTGACTGGTAGATTCAAACTGCTGAACTCACAACCCACAATACAACCAGGACTCCAACACCACAATAAGCACAGAAAAGACTGGAGTTGTCAAGGACTGTATTTTACGTAGATCTACATGCAATGCTGTCAACAACAACATGCAATGCCCAAGGAAGTGGTAGTCAATAAATCTAAGGACAAATTACATTGGGCAAATCTGCTGAAACAAAATTTTACTAAAATGTAAGAAGTAAAGAAGTTATTTTGAGGACTAAGGTGCACCTGAGCCAGTCCATGTTATTTTCAATCACCTCTTATGCCATGGAAAGATGGGCAATGAATGAGGAAGTCAGAAAGAGAATATTTAATGAATTTAAATTGTGGTATAGGAAAATATGAAATGTATCATGGACTGTCAGAAACAAAGGAGAGCTCTTCTTGGAAGTACAGCCAAAATAAAGTAAGGAATGTGAGACTTTGTCGCATATACTTGGACATCAAGTTATCAAGTGGAACCAACCCTGGAGAAGGACATCATGTTTGATAAAACAGATCAAAAAAGAAAGTTCTTCAGTGAGATGAATTAACACATTGGTTGTGACAATGGGCTAAAACATCAATTGTGATGTTGTCACAGCACCTGGCAGCATTTTGTTCTGTTGTACATAGGATTGTGATGTGAGAAGGGTCAAAGGAGAAATTGAAGAATGGTCAGAACAGTAAAGTAATTATCACCAACTAACCCACTGCCATCAGGTTGATTCCAACACAGAGAGATACCATAGAATAGAGTAGAATTTCTCTTTAGGGTCTCTAAGTAAAAACTAAGTCTTTATAGTAACAAACAGATTATATTTTTCATGCAGAATGACTGGTGGGTTTTAGCCACTGACCTTGTAGTCAGCCACCAAATGCTTAATCCACTGTCCTACCAGAGCTCCTTACTTTATTACTACCATGACAAAGTTAAGAAATTATGGCATTTACTAATGTGGTGGTAGTGAAACTAAGTCGGGGACTGCTGGAAGTACATAGAAGGGAATTTACAAAAGGAGAGCATGGTAATAAATTTGGATGTGGGCAGTGTGTTAGAGAGACACGTGAATGATGACACTCCAAATTCAAATGTGAGCCACATAGAAAATGCAAATGTTACTTTCTGTATGGGGAGCTCTGTGGAAGATCACATTTACTGGAGAAGATCAGAAGTTCACTTTTGAAAACATTAAACTTGAAATGTTAATTAAACCTTGTCAGTTTTGTTGCTTATCTAGTTTTCCCAAATATATTGCTTTGCAGTAACAATTATTGAATTTTATTCTGTTTGTGTTATTTTCATTTATTTAATATCATAAAATTTAGAAAGTTAACTTTATCTAACCAGCAATTTAATATTCAATCTCTTTAATTATATCAACTTTCTTTCAATTTTGCAGATCAAAGCAATATGCCTCTAAATATAAACTTCATAAATAATGATATATAATATGAACATAAATATAAAGACTATATAATGTTTATTGTGACATTTAGTTCAGATTTATACAAATCTTCAATTGTTATTATTGCTAAATGCCTTGGAGTCAGTTCTGTCTCACAGTGACCCTGTTTAGGGTTTCCTAGGAGTGGCTGGTGAGTTTGAACCATGGACCTTGTGATTCAAACCCACCTTTTGATGCAGTGTTTATCCTAAAGTGCCTCCAATGAACATATATGTGTGTTGTTGTTGTGTTGTTTTTAAGTGCCCTTGAGTCAGTTCTAGCCTTGTGGTCTGGTACTTTATTCCACAAAGCCACACCAGGAGTTCAAGGGACACCAAGATTCTGAGTTGATATTGTCAGAAAATTAATGGAATACATAGAAAAAGAACTAAAATTTTCTTTGGTCTGGCGGTGTAGTGGGCTGCTAACTACAACGTTAGAAGTTCGAATCCATCAGCTCCTCCAGAGGACGATGAGGTTTTCTGCTTCCATTAAGAACTGCAACCTCAGAAACCCTATACAGGGTCATTGTGGACTGGAACTGATTTGATGGCACACAACCAACATCACCACTAACATCAAGAAAGAAAAAACAGTGGAAGAAAAATCAGTGGAATGACAGTTACCCTACCAAATATATGGAAATGTATCATGTAATTCTATATGAGCACACATCATACAGGCATTTGCTAAGTTAAAAGTCATGGGCAAAATAACTTTATAGTGTAACCACACAAACAAAACAGTTCTTCCGTTTGTTATTTTAGTTTTATTTATTATTTGTTTCTTCGACTGGCTGGTTGTTTTGTTGTGGTTGCTCTTCTTTTGCTTTGTAGTCCCAATCTGTATAGAATTTGTTTCAAGTTTTTCTGCTTTATTTTCTCCAGTAATCAAGAAGCTGTTTTTTCTATGTAATACTACAAGTTGCTTCTTCGTTGAGTGCATTAGGATACTGGCATGTACATGCCATAGATCTGATTTTGATTTTGATACTTGGTCTCTAGGTTCAAAGTTAAATAAGAATAAAATGAGTTTTCTTATGTTTTCGTTATTGTTGGGCTTTCTCAATCTTTTAAAAAATCCCACTCCCTATCCTATTTCTTCTATATGTGGGTTTGTATTAACTGACTGCCAGAAGCGGAAAAAAATAATGAAATTTTAATTGCTTAATTGTGCCTGTCTGTTTCAGTTATCTTGAATCGTTACTACTTGTTAATTGAAGGAAAGTACTATCAGTGTTTGTGATTTTTGTTTTTGTTTTTTCTGTACTTTGTCTCACCTCTGTTTCTTACTTGAGTTTGAAACTGAAGTGAACACCAACTAAAGATAGCAAGTGATATAAATGCTAAAACTCATGGTGTGTTCTGCTTTATTCAAGAAAATTGCGAATGCATAATAACATTGTTGTACTGGGACTGAATTAGTCAAAGTACAGAAGGAACAAAGAACCACAGCAAAAATGGCAGATAAGAAAGAGGAAAAAAATATCTGAAAATGAGAAATGTCAGAACAAATTATTATGGTGCTTGATTGATAATTTTGAAATTAGCATGGGAAAATAAATTAACATGATGCCAGTTAGATATTGGTAATATGTGGAAAACAGTAACACTCAAAAAATATGCCATTAAAAATCTGCATATTCTACAGAATCCTGATATATGTCATTGCCAAATACAACCCTTGTTTATTGTAGCAGTGACCTGATTTTGTGGACAAATATAAATGTGTACTATTTAAGTCAAGAAAGAAAAATAAAGTTGCATTTTTTGCGATAATTTAATTGGTAAACAAAATATTGTTTTTCTTTTTCTAGTAAGAAAAATGTCAAGGATACTTTCAGTTTATAAACTGTCATAAAACAAAATAAAATATGCTTCATTAAAATTTGACCACCAAAATCCATTCTGGCCTTTTAATTAATTGGAAGTATTTGAGACAGTTTTAAGGCCGTTATTGTGAGAAAAGTATTCCTGTTGTAGAAAATCTCTTTTATTTTATTCACTTTCCATACTCAAGTGTCCCCATGGTAGGGGAAATAAACCATTGTAATACTCCTGATGCGGCACTGGAGGATTAGCGCTGGACTTCAATCCATGAGGTCAGCAGTTCAAACCCACCAGCTGCTCCTTGAAAACCCTATACAGGGTAGATATAAGTTGGAACTGACTGGACAGCAATTAACAATGACAATTCCATGAAGGTGTGGCAGATGCAACTCAAGGTAACTCCCAAAGAGTGAAATTATTGTATAATCCTCTCCTCTGTAGTTTCAGTGGTCCATGTAACTTGCTTCTAACCAGTGGAATATGGCAAAAGTGCCATTGCCTTTATAGGTTACTTTATACAACATACATAATAGATGCTTTGGGATGCCTCCAACCATCATCTAGTAAAAAGCCATTCCCTCATCTATATGGTGTCATTGTTAAGTGTCACTAAGTCAATTCTGACTCATATCTACCCTGTATAGAGTTTTTGAGGAGCAGTTGGTGGATTTGAATTGCCAACCTTATGGGTCGAAGTCCAATGCAGATCCTATAGGACCACACGAAGACTCCCTCATCTGTATAACCATGAGGTTATATTCTAACAAATAGAATGAACCTAGAAAAAAATTGTACCCACTCCATCTTCCAAATGAGAGTAAATTCTGGCTCATAGCATGATTTCAACCTTGTGAGATTAAGAATTGTTATTGTTATGTGCCATCTAATCAGTTCTGTCTTGTAGCTACCCTGTATAAGATTTCTGAGGAGAAGCTGGTGGATTTGAACTGCTGACCTTGAGGTTCCAAGTCCAAGTCTGATTCTATAGCACTACATAGGACCTAGAAAAACCCTATCTAGATTTTTAACCAGCGAAATTATGAAATACTAGCTAAGTGTTATTTAAGCTGTTAATTTTTGTGGAGTCCTGGTATCTCAGTAGTAAAAGCGTTCTGTTGCTAACCAAAAGGTTGATAGTCCAAACTTACAAGCTGCTCTGGGGATTAAAGTTGTGGTGGTCCTGGTGTGGCACTGTAGAATCAGCACTGGACTGCAAACCACGGGGTCAGAAGTTCAAACCCACCAATTGCTAGTTGGAAACCCTATACAGTGTCTTTGTGATTCAGAAACAACTCAATGGCAATTAACAATAACAACAAGTCTGCTTCTGTAAAGATATACAACATTGGAAACCCTATAAGAGCAGTTCTACTCTGTCCTATAAGTTGCTGTGAATTGGAACTTACTCATCAGCACTGGGTTTTTTTTGGTTAGTTTGTTTTTGAATGGAAACAAAAATCACACTTCATTGTTAATTTTGGTTGTGGTTGCAGAACACTACATAAAGACACCCGAGAAGAATGCTGGACCATTTTATGCACAGAAGTTGTTTTTTTTTTTAAAACAAAGAAAGAATCATACATACAATTTTTTTTTGTTAATTATATTGATATTAAATGTTGTTTTGTTGGTTCCACTTCATTGTGACCCTATATACGACAAAATAACAAACACACTGTCCACTTATGTGCCATCCTAACAACTTTTTACAACATTTGAGCCCATTATTTCATCCACTGTGTCAATCCAATTCATTGAGGGTCTTGCCCTGTTTTTCTGACCCTTTACTTACCAGATATGATGTCCTTCCCCAGGGACTAGCTCCTGGAGGACATCATTAAAAAAAAATAAAATAAAAAAGCTCTTGGGATAAAGTCTTACCATCCTTGCTTCTAAGGACCTTTTGACAGTCATTTTCCAAGACAGATTTGTTTGTTCTTCTGGTAATCCATGGTCTATTCAACGTTCTTCCTTTATACCATAATAAATTAACCACCATACCATAATTAACCATCTGTCAGTTTGCAATAGTGTGGTGGCTTTTGTGTTGCTATGATTCTGGAATTATGCCATGGTTATTTAAAACACCAGCAGGGTCACCTACAGATGACAGGTTTCAGCTGAGCTTCCAGACAGACACAGACTAGGAAGAAGGAGAGACAGTTCAAGCTAACCAGCTGCTCCCCAGAAACCCTACACAGGGTCATTATGGGTCAGACAAGCTATGGACAACATTGCAAAGTATGAGTATTCCTTTACACTTAATTGTATTAATGAGAAATCTGCACATAGACCAAGAGGTAGTTGTTCAAACAGAACAAGGGAACAGAGAATGGTTTAAAATTATGAAAGGTGTGCATCAAGGTTGTATTATTCAACATACTTATTCAGAGCTGGATTATATGAAGAAGAATGTGGCATCACAATTGGAGGAGGCTCATTAACAAGCTGGAATATTCAGATGATACAGCCTTACTTGCTGAAAAGGAATAGGACTTTAAATACTTACTGCTGTAATTAAGAAACCAAAGCCTTTGTTATGCATTGCAACTCAATGGAAAGAAAACAAAAAAATCCTCACCACTGGAACAATAAACAATATTCATATAAATGAAGAAAAGATAGAAGCGGTCAAAGACTTCATTTTGTTCATATCAACTATCTACACACTTGGAAGCAGCAATCAAAAAATCAAACAACATATTGCATTAGGCAAATCTGTTGCACAAGACCTCTTTAAAATGTTCAAGAGCAAAGATGTCAGTTTGAGGACTAAGGTGCACCTCACACAAGCCATCATATTTTCAGTAACCTCATATGCATGTGAAAGCTGTACAGTGAATAAGGAAGACCATAGAAGAATTGATGCATTTGAGTTATGGTGTTGGAGGAAAATATTGAATGTGCCATGGACTGCCAAAAGAAAAACGAAAAACAGATCTGTGTTCAAATCATTGCAGACAGAATGCTCCTTGGATGCCTGGATGACCAGACTTATGTCTCTCATATTTTGGACATATTACCAGGAGGGGCCAGTTCCTGGAGAAAGATATCATGTTTGGTAAATTGGAGGATCTGAGAAAAAGAAGAAGGGCCCCAACGAGATGAATTTGCACAGTGGCAGCAGAAATGTGTTCAAATGTAGCAGCAACTGTGAATTTGGCACAAGACCAGGAATTGTTTAGTTCCATTGTAAATAACATTGTTATAAACTGATACTTAATCAATGGTACCTAACAACAGCAGCCTAATTAAAATGCATCGATTATTTTTTGTCTTTTCTAATTATTGTCCATCTTTGGAATGCATATGAGATTATTGAAAATACCATGTCTTGAATACAAATTCCTCTAAGTTACATCCTTTTCTTTTTGAACGGTTTAAAAAGATCTTTTGCAGATCTGCCCGATGCATTATGCCATTTGATTTCTTGACTGATCCTCTTATGAGTGTTGATTTTGAATACAAGTACAATAAAATCCTTAACAACTTCAATCTTTTCTCCCTTAATCATGCTGTTTATCAGTAATGTTGCAAATATTTTTCTTTTCTTATGTATACCTGTGATCCATATTAAAGACTGTATTCTTTGGCTTTCATCTGTAAATTTGTGTCACCTGCATATGTTGTTCTTGTTGTTAAGTGCCTTTGAGTCAGTTCAGACTAATAGCCACCCTGTATAGGGTTTCCGAGTAGCAGCTGGTAGGTTTGAACTGTTGACCTCATGGAGCAGGTTGTTAATGAGTTTTCCTCCAATGTTGATGTTGCTTTATTATTCATAGATCCCAGTTTCTTAATTATTTGCTTGGCATACAGATTGAATAAGTATGTAGTTAATGATACAACCCTGACACACACCTTTCCTGACTTTAAACTATGCAGTGCCACCTTGTTTTGTTCTAATGAATGCCTCTTGGTCTATATACAGATGCTGCATGAGCACAATTAGTGTTCTGGATTCCTTGCCATGTCATCCAAATTCATTATAATCCACATAGTCGAATACCTGAGCATGGTCAATAATACACAAATAAACACATTACTGATATTCTATGCTTTTTCCAGGCTCCATCTCTCATTTTATGCCCTCTTCTGAATCTGGCTTGAATTTCTGGCAGTTCACGGTCGATGTACTACTGCAAGCATTTAAAAACTACTTACAGAAAGAGTCTACTTACATATGATATTGATGACATTATATAACACTTTCTGCATTCCATTGGATCATCTTTCTTTAGATTTTATGCATATATGGATCTTTTCTTGTTGGTTGGCAGATATACCTCTTATAAATTACTTGGCATAATTGAATGAGCACTTCTGTATTGCATCATTTTATTGAAATGTCTCAATTAATATTCCATTAATTCCTGGAGCCTTATTTTTCACTAATGCATTCAGTGCAGGTTGGACTTCCTCTTTCAATGCCATCATTTCTGATTATATGTTACCTCCTGAAATGATTGAACACTGACCAGTTCTTTTGATACAGTGACTATGTGTTTTCCCTTCATTTTCTTTTGGTGCTTCTTTAGTTATTCATTATTTGTCCACAGAATTCTTCAGTATTGCAACCCAAGGCTTGACTTTTTTCCTTTAGTTCTTTCAGCTTGAGAATTCCTGAGTGTCTTCTTCCCTATTGATTTTCTAACTCCAGGTCTTTGCATGTTTCATTTTAATACTTTGTTTTATTGAACTCCCTGGAAATCTTAACTGTTATTAAGTCATCATGTCTTCTATTTCCATTTGTACGCTACATTCAAGAGAAACTTTCAGTCTCTGCTGATGTATATGTGTTGTTGTTTTTTTATGCATTTCCTGTATTTTGAGGGACCATAGACCAGATTGGTAAGCACAGTCAGCTCATGCATACCAGTGCAATGATGTCTGTGATGAACAGACTTGGTGAATTCCATATAATCATGTCTGTGCTTATCACACTTGGTGAGCACCATTCAATTTTGTCTGTGCTTACAGGGTTGTTGAATCCCAGCATTAGGTGCCCTACACCTAATGTTTAGTAAACACAAGACAAATCCTACTCACCAGGACTTAGTACAATGATGCCTATTGGAACAAGATTGAACAAGTCCCATAAAAACACAGGTATGATTATTAGATTTTTTGAACTCCGAGACTTACCAGACCTGTTGATTTCCATTAGTGTTCAATGTGTCAAATCTATGTTTAAGATAGGATATATTTGAGGCTGTACTTTGTTTGGCTTTTGATGACTTGTTTTTTAATAACTAACATAAGACTCTTTACGATACATATTTTAACCACATTTTTCAAAGCTTAAACTTTTTAGAATTTTTTTGGCAGACATCTTGCTTGATAGGTTTAAATGAACACACTTAAAGAGTATAAAGTGTCATCCTTTTTTGCTTGCCATCCTTTATGTTCTGCTGATGACTTTTCATTTATAACCATTAAGTGAAGAGTAATCTGTGTGTTTTCAATTTAATATGACATTTTATTTCATCATTTAATATCCACCAGAAATATGTTTGGTTTTTCCCATTGAGAAGAGACCCTGAATTTGTATTCTTTGCAGCTTTAAGAATTAAATGTTCAGTTCATTATAAATCCACAAAATATATACTTAGTAATACCTTTATATGTTAGATATTCACCTATATGGTAGCAATGTAGAGAAGGGTATAATGTTTCCTTTCCACAGTAAGCTTACTGGTCCACTAGGAAAAAATACATGTATGAATTAAATATATAACTAAGTGCTGAATGCAATAACATCGTTAAAATAAACAGTTGAGCTTATAGAAAATACCTCTAATTTTGATGAAAGCATTTAATTCTTAAAGCTGAAAATAATAGAAATTTAATATATTATGAAATTTACTTTTGATTTCTGTATTTAATGAATGATAGATGTTTGCTAGACAGAGGAGAAATAGTTGTTCTGATTACAATTTAACAATAAAATTAATATACATCATCAGCTGGCCTAGAAAACTGGCTGCAAATAAGTTGGGAAATATCTGCTGGAGCCACATTGTAACTGAATTTAAAATTTAAGCATTTTACTATCTGTACTGAACATCTGCTTGATGGAAGTAACATAAGATTTAATGCATAGCTTTGGTGAGGTAGAGCCAGCTTGGGCCAAAATGACTTTGGTGGAAATATCTAACCTATGGAAACTAGCAAGTGCAATAAATCAGAACCTTGTTTTTCCCAGAGAATCTATTTTTAAATACTTACCAACAAGGAGCCATGCATACCATTGAGTGTATGAGTTATGAGTGTCTGTGTATATATGTTGTTGTTGTTGGTGTGTGCTGTGGAGTTGGTTCCGACTCATAGCGACCCTGTACAGGGTTTCCGAGGCTGTAAATCTTTACAGGAGTAGAAAGCCTCATCTATCTCCCACAGAACAGCTGGTAGTTTCGAACTGCTGACCTTGCGGTTCACAGCCTGATTTGTAACGACTACGCTACCAGAGCCTCATACAAATGCATGTACAAATACACACACATAATAGTACTTACTCAATTATGTTTATTGAATATCTGTTGAGTGCTAGTCATTGTCTAGAGGACTTATCTTAAGAAAAAAGGTAAAATATTTCTATTTGAGTAAAATCATAAACAAGCATTCAATGAAAGTAATTTCAGATATTGATCAGTGAGATTTAAAAAAAAAAGGAATTAAGTAATGGGTAAACTGGAGAAGTGAGTGTAGTTGATGGGTTGCTACTTTAGACAGCTTGAT
>NW_006408563.1:19177013-19184295 GCF_000296735.1 Chrysochloris asiatica | reverse complement strand
AAACTTTCTTAATGCTTTATGTTTTACTCCAGCCCATGTAGTATAGTATAGAATTGTAACAAGCTAATTTTAACAGTTAGTATTGTTTGTTTGCTAATAGATTATACTGTGTGAATCAATAGACACTTAAAAGTTTCATATCAATTTTCAATCTATTGCTTGCAAATAATGGCTAAATCCATTTTTGTATAAAATTATTTATCGTTTTTGACATGTTTCCTTCCCTGTACACAAAATTTATTATCACAATCAGATCCTGTTGAAAGACTAAGAGATGAATGGTCAAAGAGAGCTAAATATTTCATGGTTCAGAACTCTTCTCTCCCTTCTTTGGCGAGCTGAGGAACGCCTTCATTGAAACATCTTACCTTTTAATAAGTTGTTTTGAGCCAGTATTCTACATACTATTCCTTAGCAAAGCTATTATGAGGAGTCACACATCTAGTTCATAAGGAAAATGCAGAGAAAGCCAAAGTTTATTGTCTTCTTTCACTTGAATGTAAGCCATATACGAGTAAAAATATTGCTGTTGCTGATGCCGTTTTCATTGCTATTTTCCTCTCACATGTTTTGTAAGGAGAGAGAGGAAGAAAGTGGATGGCATTTAATGAGTAAAAGAGAGGCCTGATGATGTTTGGAAAAAATTCTAAGACACATAAGTGATATGTATGATAAAGGTAAAATACAGGTTTTCAAAGATGATAGGATACCATTTCAGGATCAAAAATCAAGTTATGTATGTAATTGTAGCATGTCAAGACTAAATTATTATCTTCAAAATTGTGAATGAGTATTAGAATGAATATCATGACTTTTCTGTAATTTTTGTAGGAAGCCAAACACATTGTAAATTTTTAATCAAATGCTTATTCAATAAAATACAATACACGCACAAACACACACATCCATTCACTTCAAAAGGCATTACAGATGCTATTATTTATAGTCCCATAGATGGCTATCTGCTCACAACAGCAAAAGTAGAAGTTTTAAATGAAAATGATTTCCTAAACCTGTTTTATTTTAATTTGGCTATATACTTCTATGCAGTTAAACACGTACAGTCCTGCACCATCTTCACAAGTGTTGCTACGCTTGAGCCCAGTGTTACTGCTACTTTTCCAATCCATGACGTTGGAGGTCTCCCAATTTTTCACTGACCCTCCACTTTACCAAGCATGATGTCATTCTCTAGGGACTGGTCCTTCCTGATAATATGTCCAAAGTATGAGAGATAAAATCTAGCTGTTCTAAAGTTTAAGGGGCATTATGGTTGTACTTCTTCCAACACCAATTTCTTTGTTCCTCTGGCAGTCCATGGTACTTCTCTAACACCACAACTCAAATGCATCAATTCTTCTAAATGCATCAAGTCTTCCTTATTCACTGTTGCACTTTCGCATGCATATGAAGCTATTGAAAATACCATGGCTTTTGTCAGGCACACTTTAGTGTTCAAACTGATGTCTTTGCTCTTCAATACTTTAAAGAGGTCTTGTGCAGCAGATCTGCATGACGCAATACATTATTTGATCTCTTGACTGCTGTTTCCAGGAGTGTTGATAGTGGATCCAAGCAAAACAAAATCTTTGACAACTTCAATCTCTTCTCCATTTTTCATGATGTTATTTATTGCTCCAATGGTGATGATTTTTGTTTGCTTCACATTCAAGTGCAACGCATACCAAAAGCTATTGTTTTTGATATTCATCAGTAAGTATTTTAAGTCCTCTTCCCTTTTAGCAAGCAAGGTTGTATCACCTGCATTTCACAGGTTGTTAATGAGTCTTCTTCCATTCTAGTTTCTCAGATTATTTGCTCAGCATACAGACTGAATAAGTATGGTGAAAGAATACAACCCTGGAACACATCTTTCCTGATTTTTAACTATTGAGTCTCTCCTTGTTTTCATCAAATAACTGTCTTTTTGTCTATGTACAGATTCTTCATGAGCACAATTAAGTGTTCCAGAATACTCATTCTTTGCAGTTTTCATTGTTCATACTTTGTGATGATCCATACAGTTGAATATGTAAGCATCTTTCTGGTATTCTATGCTTTCAGCCAAGATACATTTGGCATCGGCAATGATATCCTCTGTCCTTGTCTGAATCTGACTTGGACCTCTGGAAGGTCCCCATCAAAGTACTGTTGCAGCTATTTAAAAATTATCTTTAGAAAAATTTCATTTGTGTGAACCATTAATGACATTGTCCAATGATTTCCACTTTCTGTTGGGCCACTTCTCTTTGGAATGGCATAAATATGGATCTCATAGTGTGCATAGTAGGCCAGGTAGTGGTCTTCCAAATTTCCTGGCATAGATGAGTTACTACCTCCCATGCTACATCAGTTTGTTGACAGATTTCAATTTGTGTTCCATTAATTCCCAGAAGTGTTCTTTGTCAATGCCTTCAGTGTGCATTGGATTTCTTCCATCAATATCATATGCTACTTATGGTTGGACACCGACCATTTCTTTTTGGAATGACTGTGTATAACTTCAATTTTCATTTGATTCTTTGTGCATCATTCAATATTTTGCCCAAAGAATGCTACAATATTGTCAGTTGAGGCTTCATTTTTTTTCCCCTCAGTTCTTTCAGTTTGAGAAATGCTGACTGTGTTCTTCCCTTTTGATTTTCTTTCTCAAGGCCTTTGCACATTGCATTACATTTGGATATGAATGGTTTAAAATCAGGAATTGTGCACACCAGTGCTGTATCCTTTCATCATACTTATTCAATCTGTAAACTGATTAACTACTCTGAGAAGCTAGATTATATTAAGAAGAAAGTGGCTTGAAGTAAAGCAAACTTGAAATACTTAGTGGCAAAGATTTAAGAATCCACCCTTCAGTATTTACTGTAACTCAAGGTAAAAAAAAAAAACAACAACACAAAAAAATCCTCACAACTGGGCCAATAAATTACATCATAATAAACAGATAAAAGATTTAAGTTGTCAAAGACAGACTTTATGTTGCTTGGATCCACAATCCATTCTTATAGGAGCAGTAGTCAAGAAATCAAACAATGTATTGCATCAATCAAATGTGCTAAAAATACCTTTTTAAAGTGTTAAAGAGCAAAGATGTTATGTTGGGGACAAGGTACACCTGGCCCAAGCCATGGTATCTTTAATTGTTCCATATGCATGTGAAAGTTGGACAATAAATAATGAAGACCATAGGAGAACACATGCAATTGAATTATGGTGTTGGAGAAGAATACTGAAAATACCATGAATCGCTAGAAGCACAAACAAATCTGTATTGGGAGAAGTTCAGTCAGATGTTCCTTAGAAGCCTGGAAGGTAAGACTTTGTCTCTAGTACTTTAAACATGTTGTTAGGAAGACCCAGTTCCTAATGAAGGATATTATAGCTGGAAAAGTAGAGGTTAAGTGAAAATAGGAAGACCCCCAAAGTGATGGACTGACAAAGGGGCAGCAACAGTGGACTTAAATATAAAAACAGTTGTGATGTTGGCAAAGAACCAGGAGGTGTTTCATTCTGTTGTGCATAGAATTGCTATAAGTTGGAACTGACTAGATGGCATCTAACAACCACAACACCAAGGGACCCTTTGTAATGCTGTATGCTCAGTTATGTTATTTAATCTTGCCAAAGGAAAATAATTACAATTTCTAAACTAGATGATTTCCTTGAGGGGAATTATAAGGTTTTGGTGTGGTGCTGTGGGTTAATGTGCTGGACTGCAAAGTCAGTTTGTACAGCAAGGTCTACAGTTCAAGCTTACCAACCATTCCTTGGAAACTCTATAACAAGGTTGCTATGGGTCAGAACCAACTCAACAGCACTTAACAACAACAACAACAACCAACAACCAATGTTCTTTGGTTTCTACTCACTGTGAACAAAATAATTGTTCTTTGCAATTATTTTATAGTATGTGCTATGGACCAAATAAATCAGAATCACCCAGGATGCTTGCTTTGTTTGTTTTGTTTCTAGACTGTATACCCCTATACAACAGTCCTGTCAATATAAATTCTTAATCATCTTTCTACATGGAAATTTGAGAAATTGGACTTTCAATGTGTGACTGCTTTTCACTAAGTTATGGAAAAGCCAATAAGTGTTACTTCTATTACACAATAAAGACATTTAGTGGAGTACAGTGCCAAGACTGGAGAATAGAATTTACACTATGATTGAAAGTGCCCATAATTCCAAGGGATGGGCAGGGTTGTTCATTGCAATAATTATTATTTAAAGCCTTCCTCTAGGGAGAATGTCATATAAGAAACAGTAGCTGGCTCCTTTTACACCTAAACTTTAGAGATAAGAGTGATAGACTCCAAAATTGAGCTTAAATTATAAAACCTACACACTGTTGCTATTGTTGTTAAGTGCTATCTAGTAGGTTCTGATGCATAGTGACTTTGTATAGGGTTTCTGAGAACTGGCTAGTGAATTTGAACTGCTGACTTAATGGTTAGCAGTCCAGTGCTTATCCTACAGTGCCACACCAGGAGGTCAACAATAATAAAACCTTTGGAAATCCTCAGAAAGATGGAATGCAGTGAAATCCTAGCATGTTGGAGAAAATGGATAACTTAAAGAGGCAGAAGACCAGGCACCACAATTAGTAGAGGTAGCATGACAGTTTTTAGCATGTTCCCATTTCACTCACATTGTGCTAGGGAGATTATTTCCTGAACTGCTGCCTCCAGTAAATTAGCATTTTAGCCATTGCCAGAAGGTAAAGTCATGTCAATAGAAAAAATTAGCATAGGAATGGATTGAGAAGTATTGTAACAAAAGCAGCTCAGCTTTCCAAACTCCACTTCCTTTTTCAACCCAGTGACATGCTGTTGTTATTAAGGGATGTCAAATATGTTTCAACTCACAGTGACCCTGTATAAGGTAACCAAGGAGTGGCTGGTAAGTTTGAGCCACTGACCTTGCATTTAGCAACCCAATATTTTTCTACAGCACCACACTAGGACTCCTAGTGAGATGTTGTTACTAAATGATGCTAAATCCGTGTCTAATCATAAGGACCTTGAATATGGTTTCCAAGGATTAGCTGGTGAATTTGAATTGTAAATCTGAGGTTAGTAGTCCAGTACTTGTCCTACAGTACCACACCAGGAGTCCCATAGTGAGATTGTTGTTGATGTTAAATGCCATCGAGTCGATTCCAACTCATAGCAACTTTGTCCAGGGTTCCCAAGGAGCAGTTGGTGAGCTTGAACTGCCAATCTTGCAGTTCAAACACCTTTGCAGTCTGGCATATTAATCCACTGCGCCACACCAGATATGTTAGTTTAAATAAGAAGAGGCAATCCCTGGAGAAGGATAATATGTTGGTGAAGTAAAGGGAGTTGCTCTCAGGTACAGGGCATGAATTGAGATTGCAAGATGAGAGTTTCTGTGACTCTCAGGTCTCCATCTTACTTCATTTCCCAAGTGAATTAATAGCTTTCAACAGGAAAACATGAGATTTCTGGGAAACACAAGTACTATTTTAAAAAATCACAATCAACTAAATGACTTATAACAGAAGACTCAGAAAAAAAAAATCACATAGTACAATAACTCATAGTTTGCACAGTATATATTCTTAGAGAGAGAAAAACAGTATTGAAAACTTAAAAAAAGAGAAACTGTTATTAAAAAGTAATCAAAAACATTGTTTATGAAAAACATAATAGCTGAAATATTGTTTACATTGAACACTAGAATACCAAAATACAAAGAATGAATTAGAGAATTAAAGATAAGCAAATGCCCTATTTCAAATATGTTTGTAATGGGCAAAGAGATGAAAAGCATAAACTAGAATATAGCATTCATGGAGGACATGAATATTGTTCAATATATATATATATATATGAAGGATTCAAAAGATTTGTGGAATAGTTCCATTATTTTTCAAAGCTTTTTGAAGCCTTCTCATATAATACAAGTTCAAGGTGGAGAAGAATAAATAAATACCTTGAAGAAATAAACCTTGTCTCTAACAGAATGTTTTTCATTATGTAAATTCTCAGAACTACAAATT
Source organism: Chrysochloris asiatica (assembly GCF_000296735.1). NCBI lineage: Eukaryota > Metazoa > Chordata > Mammalia > Afrosoricida > Chrysochloridae > Chrysochloris > Chrysochloris asiatica. The sequence goes on along the minus strand of NW_006408563.1, from coordinate 19,178,264 downwards.
ACAGAGAATGAAGAAGGGATAAACAAACAAATAAAACAGAAACCCACAATAGAGAAATCTGGAAACATTTAGAAGAAACATGTCAAACATAGAAAAAAAAACCAATTAAAAACAAACACAAACAAATTTCCTATATTTTACCAGCAGTGCTGCATGACAGAAAACAATAGACAAGTATTTTTAAATGCTTTTAAATATTTTGAACTCAGGTAAATTATTGCATGGGATGTAAAACGTTTTAAAATTAACCACACATATTATTTCTTTCATTGTGTTCTTAGAGTCTGACAAAAAAAAAAAAAAAAAAAGTATCACTGCAGCATAGAACATATGAGTGACTAAACTATCTTATAGGATGTTCTCTCACAAGGATGTAGGGTTGCTTTAACAAAAGATGTTTTCCCCATCTTTACCATCTTTACCATCTCCAGTAGTAACGTCCTTTTCAACATGACTTTATAATTCACCCAACTATCTTTCTTGAGTGTAGACTAACTTCAAAGTTGTTTTAGTCAATAGAAGCCTGCAGAATTGGCAGTGTATTTTCCCTAAACTTGAGGGCATGCAGTTCTGCTTGTTCCCTTGGAACCCTAACAGCACCATGAAAAGTCAGAGACAGCCTGCTGGCTGAAGAAAGGCAAATTGATCAGCCTTGACTAGCATACTGGTTTTCAGCTGACTGTCAAGAAGCAGAGTTGAGCTGGAGAAAACGAAACTAATCTGCCCAGTATCTGATGAAGACAAGTCAAGATTAAAGTAATGGTTCAGTACTGTGCACCTGAGTGTTTGTGTCCTAAAGGCTCAGGTGGCAGCAGAAGTTGCTGGTCATCAGACACCAGTATGTATAGCAGGTATTTGTAGGGGTGAAATACAGTGGGGGAGGGATCAGAGCTGCCATTGACACCTGACTGATCCTTGGAGATAAATGTGTGGACATTCTGTTTTGTTTTCTATCTGTTCATTGGTCTTGTGCTGTTTGCACACCTCCATTCTGGTGACTGGAGGGGGTGCCTGAGCGAGTGGAAACTCCCACCACTGACTGGAGGGTTCTACTACTCATGCACATATATCTGCTCAAAATTTAAAGGAAAAGTTTCAACTTAAAACCAAACAGCAGCACAAAAGGGCCACAGCTGACCCTGAACTGCTTATCACTAGGAAAAATACCTGAACAGAGGTTGTGGAGCAGGAGAGAGACAGATTAAAAAGGAAATAGGCCAAACATTAAATCCTGAGTTATGTCATAATGAC
>NW_006408563.1:19174888-19175723 GCF_000296735.1 Chrysochloris asiatica | reverse complement strand
AATCAAATAAGATAGATATAGCATTGGAAACAATTCAAATCTACAAAAAGAGGTCCAAATAATTAATACTAGAATATCAGAAATGGAAAATACACTGAAAGGGCAAAGGAGTAGAATTGTGTAACTAAAACATTCCAGGATAAACAGAAGCTAAGGGATTTTGCCAAAGCCAACATTGTGTTGCCAAACACCTGTAAAAGGAATTCTGTGGACTGAGAACCAACAAGAACAGACAACAACCAGAGATTTACATACGTGACAGCACCACCAGAAAATCAAACAACAAACAGAAGAGTCAAGAACAGAACAAAACTATAAAAAACAAATTCAGAGGTTCTGGGAGATCAGTTTATTATCAAAACTATTACAATATGAAACAAGGTAAACACATAGGAACAGAGTTCCAGGTGGTGAGAACATCAAGTAGCTTACAGGATAAACTAGACTACCTTAAATTGAGGGGAAAGTTAATAGAATAAATGGTAACCTCAAAGAAAAATAATACTTCATAACATACCAAGGAAAGAAAATCCAAGAAGAACATGGAAACATTAAAACTATGAAAAAACTGACAAGAAAGAACACATACAAAACAATTAACTCAACACAGGAAGACATAAAGAGCAAAGAAACCAGCAGCACCACAAAAAAACAGACATAATGACAGCAATAAATCCATACCTATTGAAAATTACACCAAATGTAAATGGATTAAATGGACAAGTTAAGAGATGGAGATTGTAGAAATCAACAATAGAAAAACCAAGGAAGCCAAGACAAATACATGGAAACTGAACAACACTCTGCTAAAAAGCGACTGGGTAGTAGAAGAAAT
>NW_006408563.1:19143075-19166578 GCF_000296735.1 Chrysochloris asiatica | reverse complement strand
CAAACTACATTGATAGAGGAAGACATAGTCTCTTCAACAGATGGTGCTGGTAGAACTGAAATTGGTATGTACAAGATTGAAACAAGACCTTTACCATGCCTTATACAAAAACCATGTCAGCATGGGTTAAAGACCTAAACGTGAATCCCAGAATTATAAAGGTCATTAATGAAAAAAAGTAGGGAAAAATTTAAGGGTTCTAATTTAGGGCACACTCAGACTATGAAACATTGAGAAAATTATACAAACAAAAGAAGCCAAAATAGATGATTGGGACATTCTAAAAATTAGAAACTTATATGTATCAAAGGATTTCACAAAAAGACTAAAAAGGGAGCCCACAGATGAGAAAAAATATTTTGCAATGATCTATCAGACAAGACACTAAATTCTAAAATCTACAGGAAACTAAACACCTCTAAAAAAAAAAAAAAAAACAAGTAACACAATTAAAAAATGGGCATAGGACATGAACAGACACTTCACCAAAGAAGAGATTTGGGCAGCCAACAAACATATGAAGAAATATTCACGATTATTAGCCATTAAAGAGATGCAAATCAAAACAACAATAAGATCATCTCACAGCAGCAATAAAAGCAAAGTTCAAAAATGCAGAGGACAATAAATGCTGGCAAGGATGTGGAGAGATTGGGACCCTCCTACAATGCTGGTGGGAATGCAAAATGATCCAACCACTCTGGGAAACAGCGTGGTGCTTCCTCTCAAAATTGCAAATAGAAATACCTTATTGTCCAGCAATTCCTCTACTTGGTATATATCAACAAGAAATAAAAATCATAACATGATTCATAGCAGCACTATTCACAATAGCAAAAAGATGGAGACAGCTTAAGTGCCCATCAGTGGAAGATTGGATAAACAAACTTTGGTACATACACACAGTGGAATATTATGCTATCTTGAAGAATAACAAGGAAGCTGTAAGCCACCACATAACATGGATGAACCTTGAGGATATAATGCTGAGTGAAATTAGTCAGTCACAAAAGGACAAATATTGATAAAATCATTATTGTAAACCTTAAGAAAAGACACCCATACTAAAAGGGAAAAAAAAAGATAATTCTTTGTTGGTTATTGGGGGTGGTGTGGGTGGGTTTGGGGAAGGTGGAGGGATGCGACAGTAGATCATAGTTCAGGTATTGGGGAAGGCAATACACAAGAAGGAAGAACAAAGTAGATAGGGGAACACTAAGAGGTTTGCATGGGCTAAAATGCTCAAACTTGGAACAACACGGTTCTGTGATACAGGGATTGAAGCATAGTCTGAAGAGGGGAAATAATACTAAGATGCTTGACTGTTTTAAGAATATTACCTTGCCTACTATTGTAAAATAGACACTTGAGTGGGATAGAAAGGAATATCGGGAAACATGATTACAGAAAGCTTGTAAGTCCGTCTTTAGCCTATAACTTATTGGAATAAGTAAAAGAACTTGCTCAGTGAAACAAGCCTCTTGCAGAGCTTTTGAAGTTTGTAGGACCTTATGTGGAATCCTGAGCCCCATCCAGAACCTTCTGAGGGGGACATTCCCACTAGAAAGGACAAACAGACCAGCCTGGAACAGCTTTAACAACAGAAGATACATCTTCAAAGAATGATCAGCAGATAAAAACCCAAACAAAAATGGCGGTATCATTGGATACTACAAGAATAAGCAAGTTGTTCATCGGGAAGCCATCAAGGACCCCCTGTCTCCAAGACTGAAACTCAAAGGGAACATATGAGTACGCATATAAGCTTGCTGGCGACCCCATTGGGCTACAGGTGAGTGGAAGACGGGGAAGGGCAACAGTGAAGAAACGGTCTGAGTTCAATCATGTTCCGTAGACTCACGTTGACCTGGATATGAGAAAGAGAAGAGGAAGGGCTGGTTGGTCCAAAGTGTGGTGAGACCTGGGGGCACCTGAGTCCATGAGCAAAGACACAGCTACAGAGGGCTAGAGCTGAGAGCGAAGCATTCAGCTGATACAAAGTGAGGGGAGATACACAAGAATGCCCAAACTTGCAGACAGTACCCATTTGACTAAGTCTCAAAGTCTTAATAATCAGAATTCAACTAGGGAAAGATTAAAAAAACACAATTTTTGATAAAGGAAATGAGGGTACATTGCTACCATTTGATGAACTTTACCTATACCATGGAGGTAGTAGCTCAAAATACCATCAGAGAGGGAAGGAATCTTCACATCAAGTTTCAATGCTATACAGGGTAGATAGGTATGGGCAAATTAGATATTTGCTACCTAAAATGAGGGGGCAGTAAAGACACAAAGTGAGTGGCTTACAAGGTTTCAAGAGGGAGTTTAGTTTAAGAGTGTGTGGGGAAAGATAGAGTTCCCACTGAATAGTTTTCATCTTGTCTAAATGGGTCTGGTGAAAATAGATGGGGATAAGATTCTTAAGACTCAATAGTAATTGTTATCATGACTAATTATGACTGCCACAATTGTAAAGGTAGAAGTTTTGTAACAAAAACAAGGGAGCAGTTAATCTTACAGTCCAGAAACCAGAGGACCCTAGGATCATCAAGGGAGAAGAGCACACGTGGAATGCAGGACCCTATCCACAGAAGCAGGGATACCAGTGATGGAGGCAGAGATGGGGACATGGAGACAGGGAGAAGCTGAGGACTCTAGATTCATGGAAAGAGCAGGACTGAGAGCTGGTGGCCAAGAGGCAGACTTGCAGAATGTGCCCTTTGGTAGTTTAAATCATTATATATGTCTAAGTGTTTTTTTTGTTTGTTTGTTTTTTGTTTTTGTTTTAAAAGAAAGTAAAAGAGCTAAAATAAATAGAAAGAAATACTGTTAATAATTAGATGGTACATCGACAGGATTATAATCATTGTAATGAAACAAAGTAGATGATTTCTTGAATGTAAAACTGATGATCTGCCCTGTAAACTTTCACTCAATTCACAATAAAATCTTTAAAAAGAAAAATAATGGTTCAATCTTTGCTATACTGTAAAAGGAGGTAATTAATTCCAAGAAAATGTCAAACTCTCCCACCTCTTCCATTCCCCCTTCCCCCCATGGAACCAAGTGTCAAGTGGCACAACACAGACCCAACACTGTTTTCACTATTGAGGGAGTAAGAGACAAAAGACTCATGGAGTTTTGCCTGATGGAGAGGGAAGAGGAAGGACTAGGAATGGAAAATACTGAGTAGTGTCAAGGATGGAGAAAATTATTTTCAAATGTTTCTCCCCAGTTTTCTTGATATGTGAGCTTCAGCAGAAGCGCCTGAGGAAGGCCACTGACAAAGTGTCCTGGAAATCGAAGCAACTAGGTAGAAATGCATACATTCACACACGTGGGCGTACAGCTGGCCTGATGTTGTCTGGATCTTTGACTTGGACTCCCATGAGATACTGCAGTGCATTGTTTGTGCTCCAATTTGCCAAGGGAGGACAGCTTTCTTCTGAGGTCTTCCACGTAAGACTCTTAGAATTGCATATTGTCAGGTCTGGAAAACACACACATAGCTTTTGACCAGGAACTTAGTATTTCAATTTTACTCATATATTATACCACCTTCACTTGTAAAAGGCTGTAATTTCTTTGAAGAATCCATGACAAGATGGTTTGTCATAGTTTACTCTCAAGAAGTACAATTAATTCTTGAGACTGATGTTTGAATCCTGGGGAAAAAGAAACGGATAGGCCATGCTTCTGTGTAAAGCTTCAGATATGCCTTTTATTTGGTATGTTACTCAAGTCTGCCCAGAACAAACCACTGTGGTTCTCAGATAGTAGTACCCTGGTTAAAACTCTGCATTTCTGCTCAATCTATTAGTTGGATTAGTGCAGAAGTCTTTTTTTTCCCCCATTTTCATTTTTTACATTTTGGCATATAATTCATTTTCCTTCCGCTTTGCTCCTCTAATATAATCAAATCCTTTAGAGCTTTTAAATACTAGTTTTGCTGAAATGACCACAGAACTACAGAAAAGATAAACTAACGATCTTGTTAAGATCTTCTAAAAAATAATATATTTCAAAATGTCCATATTTCTCATAACGGTGTTACTATGAATTTTTATGTACATGTAACTAAAAAAATATTCAAAATTTCTTAGGCAGAAACAAAAGTTGTTGACTTACAAATTCAAATTCTAGGCAGGTCAAGGGTGATGTCAGCTGCTTATCACTTTTAAAAATAACATTTATTTCGTTAAAACTGCTTTACTCACTCAGAAGCCCCAATCAAAATTCCCATGACTAAATGCAAGGTAGACTCTTATAATAGAAGTGGTGTGTAGGGCAATCAAGTGCTATACTTATCGCAAGGTCCTATTTGTGGATAATTACAGAGTATCAAGGAATTTATATCACTTTGAAGTAAGTTGACAAGAGTCTGTACTTTGAATGTCATTTTCCAAAAACACATTAAATAACCATAATGCACTCTAGAAGGCCTTTTATTACTGTTGGTAACAGCCTTAAAGCAAATAGAATCATATCCTTGAAAAGCATCGTTATTTATATATTTACCAAAAATCTATACTGTTGTAAGTAAATGGAAGTTACTGGTAAAACAAATCTGACATGTTAAGGTATGGCAGTTCTGAGAATTTCCACAGGGAAGGAGTCAGTTTAAATTAATACAGATTGAAAAATCTTTAGACTGTTTACACTTTTTAAAAGCCTGAGCATTTTAAAGTGTGTGATTCTAAATTGATTTGTTAGTCTTCAGTGTTGCTTGCAGAGGCCCCAGTAAAAGTTACCTTTACGTAAGCAGTTTTCACAGGAATAAGTTGTATTTTTCTTAATATTTTAGGCAGAAAATGAAAAAGTGTATGTTGGGAGGAGTAGGTAAAATGAAGCCCCATTGGATAAGAATATAATAGCATAAAAAGAAAGTAAATGAAATATGTATTACAAGATATAATAAAATCATGCATGTATCTATTTTTATGTAATCAAATGTATACTATTCTATGAGACTATCCCCTCACAGTGGAAGTAGCAAAACATACATGTAATAAAAAAAAAAAGTTTATGCTACTTTAAATAAATAAATGATTATCATATTTGCATAAGTATGCATATGCAGTTTGTAAGTAGTACATATGCATGTGCATATATTAGGAGTCCTGGTGTGATGCTGTAGGCTAATGTTCTGGACTGCAAAGTTGTTTTGAACTGCAAGATCTGTGGTTCAAGTTCACCAGCCACTCTTCGGAAAACCTACACAGGGTCACTATGGGTCACAAGCTGCTTAACAGCACTTAATAACAACAACAATGCATGTATAGGTCTAGTTCTATGACTTCTCATTTTCTTTATAGAAGCTAAGTATATTTCACTAATATTGGCTTAAAAAAACATCATATTGTAAATCTTTGAAGGGACCCTGGTGCTCTAAGTTAAGAAAATATTTTAAGGTAATACTACCACTTATAAATTATTTTATTGCAACAATTTTGAAGACATCTCTAGATATTTATTAAAATCTTGATAAAATACCACCTAAATATTCCTTGGACAACACCAAACATGCTGAAGCATTGATTTCCTACAGCAACTTTTACTCCTCACATATATCATAAAGCAATTTTGAAACTAGAAAATAGAACAATGAATTTGTCAGCTCAAGCTTATTTGTAATTCAATGTGGGAAAAACTTTTTGAGCCAAGTGAGGTTCTTACATATCACTAGGAAAACAACCAATAAAATGTGTCTCATTTTAATTTGCTTCTTTCATAAAGCAAAGTTGCAAGCTCTTCCATTTTATTTTATCTTATTTTTTGGTGCCATTTTCATATCAGTAAGAATAATGTTGATAAGAAAAGGGTACTCACCTTGACATAAACTGGATGAGTTTGAAAGTCTGATTAACTGGGCTTGTTTAAGAACACTTAACTAGTAATTTCCAGAACTTATATTTTACTAGTTCAGAAGTAATCACAGCTACGTAGTCTTGATTTCCTGGACAACATGCTAGGTAGCAACAGGGTTTCATATTTCTTCTAATAGGAGAAATTGCAACTGAACTCAACTTCCCATGGGACAGATAGCTTCCTCACCTCTGTAAGAATAGGCTGAAATGTATCAAAGACCCCCAAATCCTCCAAGAAAATTTTAACAGCATATATCTAAACCAAACGGTAAAACCCTCAAATAATTCTTTTGGTAACATGGTAGTTTTTACATTTCAATTATTAAATGAAGAAGAAGAAAAGAGTAATTACAGCAGGGCAGAATCTCTGCTCTGGAAAACAAGCTTCATTGCGTGAGGATTCCGAGAGTTATGTCCTCCCATGCTCCTGGTGTGTTGCTGGACTGCTAAATCATTTGAACTGCAAGGTTGGAGATTTAAGCTCACCAGCCACTCTTCAAAAACTGTATACAGGGTCGCTATGGGTTGGAACCAACTCCATGGCACTTAACAACAGCATGCCTATCTAGTGTAGTGTCATAAGATAAGTGCTGGACCAGAAGGTGGATTTGACTGCAAGGTGGGCAATTCGAACTCACTTGCTGCTCCTAGGAAGCCCTATACTAGATCGTTATGAGTTGGAACCAAGTCAATGTCAGTTAATAACAACATAACTTACCTGTGGCTTGTCAATTCTCTCACTAAGATGTATTTCTTAAACCACGTCATTTAAGGTTGCAGATTTTTGTACCAAGTTCTGTTGCATGCTATTCTGTTGAATTAATGATAATTAAAATAAACTAACCAACCTAGTCTTCTTAAGCTAGTCTAAAGAACTGAAAGTTCTTTTTAAAAGACTATAAATCCCTAAAACACATACAAGTAAGAGAGGGCAGGTAAGCAAGAAAGGGTTCAAGTCCCTGAGTGCTTCCTTTGGTCTAAACAGGCATGCAATGCCAAACTCTGTGGAGCATAAAGTGGAATTGAAATATGAGTTATTGGCAATCCTATGTAGCAGCATCATTCTACTCTGACATTCATGGGGTGAACAGGCATTAAAGTTAACTCCATCACAAATGATAAGAGGGCTTTTCTGCCCTCAATCTATATCTTGTCTATAGCCTGCTCTGCTCAACAAATGTACTTGCAACAAAGTTATTTGGTGCAAGACCAGAGTGAGGAATGAAGAAAGAAGGCATGGTGTTTCTCCTACTCCTTTCTGCTGAGGAAATGTCTCTCTAGGATTGGAATTCCTCACTGACAGCCCATCATGGTTGTTGCAGATAATACAGGAGACCCAAGTCTCCAGTAGCACTGTCTACCCTGTTTGTAGTAGTGACTTCCTGCCCTTACTAAGCACGTGTGGTCTCATCGTTTTTACTTGGCTTCTCAGCTTTTTCATAACCTGTGAATTCAGTTCCTTGCATTACATTTTCTCTTAAAAATTTAAAGCTGTGTCTACTTTCCTGTTTAAACCATGACGGATGCAAACCCCCTGGAAAGAAAATGCAGTTAATGATGTGAGTAAGCAATAGAAGGTAGTCAGGGGTACCTTAAAATGTAAAGCAAGTCAATTCTTGTTTCAAAATAGTAACTTGTGCCTTTTGGTATTGCTACAATTAACTTGCGCCTTATAGTATCACTACAGTTATGTGATACACATCCCTTTGTGTGATATTTTAATAAAATAAATATAATTAATTTTAGAAGACACAAATACAGAATGAATATTTGTTTCTGGACTGTGATTCAGTTGATCATATATATCATGTCATCTAAAACAGCAATACCAATAATAGCCATGACAATGTGCAGATGTTAGATCTTAACATGGGAATTTCATAAGTTCAAAAACAGCAATAACAACATTAAAACTATAGGACGCCTAAATTGTCATCACTTTACCTAAGTCAGTTTCTAATTGTTTTCATTTTCCACCTCAGTACAGACTTTTATAAAACCATATTCATTCATAAATATGTAGTCACCTAAAGCAGTGTGGAATATCTATTGTTCATAGCAAAACAGAACAAAAACTAGAGCATTTATTTGTACATTATAAATTACCAAGTGTAAATCTACTTCTTAGGCAAATGTATTAATTTTTGTTATTTAACAATTTCTTCTTAAATAATACCTTTTTTAAAAGAATTACTTTTTTGTTGTTATTATTACCTACAATATTTTTTACATTTCTTGAAGTGTGGCTTGAAAATGAGATAGAATAATTGAAGTGGAAGTTAAAATAACAGATTCGTGGGCCTTAGTCTATATGTAATAAATCAGAATATTTGGAAGTAGGCCTTAGAAATGTGTATTTTTAACAAGTTCCTCTAGGAATAATCTTAAGTGCTTTAGTTTGTGAACCACTTATATAGAGAAAAGGGTTTCCTGAATGGTACAAATAGTTAAGGTTCTCCACTGCTAGCTCAAAGGTTAGCAACTTAAGTCCAAGCAGAGACAGCTCAGAAGAAAGATCTGGCAGCTTACTTCAAAACAATTAACCACTGAAAACTCTATGTGACACAGTTCCACTCTGACACACAGGCGCTCACCATGAGTTGGAGTTACTCACTTGTTAAGTACTATTGAGTTGGTTCTGACTCATAGCAATCCTTTATAGGGTTTCCAAGAAGTGGCTGGTGGGTTTGAATCTCCAACTTTGCGGTTAGCAGTACTGTGTTTATCCTACAATACCACACCATGACTCACTGATAACTGGTTTTAATATAGAAAAATGAAAGAACTGTATCTGATTGAGGCTACAGATCATTTTTTAAAAGAGACTGTAACATGTTTGGAAAATATCCATATGGGCTGTACAAATGTTAAGCACTTAGGTAACATGATGCTAATTGCAGTTCTCAGAGCAAGGAATATCCTCTTTTAAGTATCAGTTTATCTCATGGGGCTATATTTTTTTTTATTTTTTAAGTGAAGTTCTTTCCTTTTCTTACTGGAGTCCTCAATATACTCTTTTAAGTATCAGTTTATCTCATGGGGCTATATATTTTTTTATTTTTTTAAGTTCTTTCCTTTTCTTACTGGAGTCCTCAGAAGTGATACATCCTGTATGATGGTTTTTCTAATATAATGATCATAAATAAAATTAGTGCATTTCATTGTGTGCTTTGGAGTATTCAAAATTTCTTCTGCAGAAGATATTTTAAATGCCACTTAGTGGACAATTTGAGTTCTGGTGTGGGGCTGTAGGAAAAGCACTCCTTTACAAAATTGGTTTAAACCAACAGGTCAGAGGCAGTTCAAGTCTTCCAGCCACTCCTCTGAAATACTATATATGATTGCTATGAATCTGAAGTGACTCAACAACACTTAACAATAACAGCATACAGTATTATAACTTAATAAAAGCTGGTGGTATAGGTTCCAACTCATAGCAATTCTATATAGGGTTTCTGATGCTATAAATCTTTATGGGAGCAGAAAGCCTCATCTTTTTGCCTCAGATTGTTAGAGTTGAACTGCTGATCTTTTGGATAGCAGCCCAATTCATAACCCACTACAATACCAGAGATTCTGTTGTGCCCAAATTTGTGTCCCCCACAGAAGACTCTCCTCGCATATGCAATTAGCAGAAGCGTTTATTGATCTCAACACAGAATGCTATGGGTCTATCATCTGGATTGATGGGAGACCCCGAAAGCAGGCATACAGACCTTTTTATAGGCAGTCAGGGGAAGTTTAACATTCAACTTTCAAGCTGATTGGCTCTTATCTGGGGAAGGTTGCTGGCATCAGAAGTTTGGCGGTTAGGGAGGATTCTAATGGTTACTGGTGCCAGTTTGGCGGTTAGAGTGGGTTCAGGTATGTGGGAAGAAATTTCTTTAGGGAAGGGAAACTGATAAAGGAATTTTTCTGGTTAGGGTCTTTTGGTCCTTTGTTCCCTTGAGTACCTCCTGGGCCGAATCATGGGCCCAGATTGGTTTCTTCAACTTGGTTAAGTATAAGTCTTATGGACACAAGCAGTTATGCCGGTATTGCATGCCCACCAAGCATCTTTTCCAGTCTTATATGTATTACTGCCATTACTGCTTGTGGATATCTGAATGGTATTATTACATAAGTGCAGATAATTTCGGGGTATTTTCCCAATGCACGTTCCTCTTCCTGAGATCTGTTATAGCATCAACTTCTTTCTCACCCCTTCTTTCCATCTACACTTATTCGGTTTAGAAGTCTTCCTATATATAGCAAAGGGAAGGAGGGTTATCCAGTCTCTGCTAGTCTCTAGGGTTAATTTAGTTAAGGTCTCTTTAAGTGTCAGATTCATCCTTTCTGACCAGAGCTTTGGGGATGATATGCACAATGTAATTTCCAGTTTGTCCCCAAAGTTTGTACTACTTTTTGGGTTACCTGAGAGATGAAAGCAAGTCTGTTATCTGACCCTAAAAGGATCAGTAGTCCGTACCTGGGAATGATTTCTTCAAGCAGTTTTTTACTACTACAGCAGCAGGTTCTGTTTTTGTTGGGAAGGCTTCGACCCAGCCTGAGAAGGTATCTATGAATACTAAAACGTATTTATATACATACATACCAGGTTTGATTTTAGTAAGTCAATTTCCCAATAAGCTCTGGACCTATTACCTCTCTCTTCACATTTTCTCCGGCCTCACACGTTCACCCTCATCTTTTTTATCTTCCTGTTGTTGGGCAGTGAAGATCTCCATTGCAGCCATGAGTCTCATCATTAACTCATCCACTGTTGTTTTTCTAAAAATTTGACTCAGATAAGAGACAATGGATTCAGCACAAAGCATTTGTGAGCAGAACACGTTGGTTAATACACTTTCATCATGGTGGAGGTAGCTAGCAAGAAGCTTTCTATCTCGGGCTTTTACGTAGAAGACCTCTTGAAAAGCAGCTTCTAATGACCCAATAAAAAAAATACAGGATGGCAATCACCATATCTTGAAGAAAATTTGCTGTAAATTGCAATAAGGCATCTCCTTCATTTCCTTTGGAGATTTTTTCAGAGCAGATGAAGCCATGCCGAAAACTTCTCCATCATGTACTCCAAATTCTGTTGCATCTTCAAAGTCATCTCCGTCACTATCGCTAACCATATGAACATCGGTGCTTTGTTCCTCAGACTGCTCCCTGGTTTGTGCAGGTGAAGATCTTCTTCCCACTATAAGTTGGTGGCAGAGATATGAGAGGCCAGATTTAGCAAGACACATGGAGTCATCTGTGGCAGAAGTTGGTCAGCCCTCCCATAACTGATGGCAAACAGGGATACTTGTAAGATCATATACATTCCTCTTTACCTCTTGAATGGTACTGCTTCCTGAGAAGTTCAGGTTGTACTCCTGCTGGACTTCTCCGTGGGTGATGATCAGCAAGAAGTTTTGATTTAATGACTCCTGCAGGGCACCAGCATGACTAGATGATGTAGTGACAAGTGTAGCGATTTTAAGACCGTACTGTCTTCCACATCTCCAGTCTTCTAGCCTTTTAACAGCATTTTAGACACAGGTATCTGAAGCTCATTTTCTAGAATCTGTTTAATCTCTCCAACAGTACAGCTGTCTTCAAGTACCACATCAACATTTTTGTCTCTGTATTCAACTCTGAAGTCCAGCATCAAAGGCTGCCATTCTATGATTTGCCTAGATGGCATTACAGGTCGAAATGCTGAGGAGGGAGAGGGAGCTGATGCTGAAGATGAATGACTTGCTGGATCAAATGCAGGTCCTTGCATGGTCTTACCTACATATTCATTTTGTAGAATGCCATTTTCCTGGGGTATTACACCATTGATAGGTGGCATTAAGTCCCAATTATTTTGTTCAAGCAATGTAATAGCTTCATCAATATTTTCAATGCCCGTGCATGCCTGAAAATCTGCCAGGATCATCTCCCTGTCCATGTTAGACGTCATGGCAGTAGTGAAGCTGGGTTGAGGGCACTTGTTGCTGTGAATTGTACTCTTGGATGATTGAGCAATAGAGTTTGATAATGGACTAGTCGGGCGTTCGACATCCATCTGTCTGGAGGGGACTGCAGCACTTTTTCAATTGCATGCGGGGTTGTGATTTTAAGAATCTGACCTAGAGTCAATTTATCAGCATCTTTCACCAATAATGCAGTAGCTGCTATAATTCTGAGGCAAGGGGGGCACCCTGCTGCAACTGGATCTAATTTCTTTGACAAGTATGCCACTGCACACTTCCAGGGGCCTAGAGTTTGAGCAAGCACACCTTTTCCAACTCCTCTTCACTCATCTACAGATGAAACGGTTTAGTTATGTCTGGCAGTGCCAAAGTGGGTGCACTGAGTAAAGCTGATTTGAGTGTCTTAAATGCTTCTTCCATGGAATCAGTCCAATTTAAAGGGGTTTTTCCTCCTCGAGTTGCTTTGTAAAGGGGGCTGACTATGCTAACAAAGTTTGGATTCCATAATCGGCAGAATCCGGCAGACCCTAAGAATTCTCTTATTTCTCGGCGATTTGAAGGCCAAGAGATTCTTAGGATAGTTTCTTTCCTTGTGACTGACAGCCATCTCTTCCCCCCTTGAGTACGTACCCGAGGTATGTCACTTCTTGTTGGCAAAGCTGGGCTTTCTTAGCAGACACTCGGTATCCAAGCTTTGCTAATGACTTCAGAAGGTCTTCTGTGGCCTCTTTGCACTAGTTCAGAGTGTCGGCAGCTTAAAGTTGGTCATCTACATATTGCAAGAGGCTAATGTGGAGGGAGGGCTCGATGGTACTCACTCAGATCTTAATGCAGGGCTTCATCAAAGAGGGTCGGAGAGTTTTTAAAACCTATGCATTTTCTGGGTCTGTCCATTTGAAAGCAAAGAGTGATTGGCTTGCTTTAGCTAGGGGTAAGCAAAAGAAGGCATCCTTTAGATCCATAACAGTGTAAATTTGTCTTTCTGGTGATAGAGCACTGAGGAGTGTGCAGGGATTTGGGACTGTTGGGTGGATATCTTCTACTCTCTTGACTTCTCTTAGATCTTGTACCAGTCGGAAATCGTGGGAATTTTTTTTTTTTTTTGACAGGCAACAAGGGTGTGTTCCAAGCAGATTGACAAGGAATTAAGATTCCTAATATCCAGAGTCTTTTTTATTTGCAGGGCAATCCCCTCTGGCCTCTTGTAACATGGGATACTGCTTAACTCTTATGGGGTTTGCGCCAGACTTTAACTGCACTACCAATGGAGGGCGGTGTTTCGCTAACACTGGGCCACTGGTTTCTGCCCACACTTGTAGTATAGTTTGTAGCCACTCTTGCATTAGTGTAGTCTGGTTTTCTGGATCTTTGGGATTTATGTTTTGGGGCAGGATTCTATACTCATTTTCTAATCCAAGAGTCAGTACATGTATAGGTTCTCCATTTTTATCTGTTACAGAGACTTTCTTTGGACTGAAGTAGATGTGCGCTCCTACTTTGGTAAGCAAGTAGCGGCCCATCAAGGGGTAAGGACAACTAGGAATGACCATAAGGGAACGGGATACCCAGCCCATGCCGAGGTCCACTTTTCTTTGGGTAGTCCATGAATACTGGCTTATTCTAGTCGCTCCTTGCACCCAACTGCTGCGTCCTGACATTAGCCCAATTGGTTGTTTTAAAATCGAGTGCTGAGCTCCTGTGTCCACTAAGAATTCAATGGGCTGCCCTTCTACTTTCAGGGTTACCCAAGGCTAGGGGAGGGGTAAGGAGCCCCGACTTCCCTAATCACTCATGTCTTCAATCTCAAGTACTTTGGGTGTGGTGTTTGGGCACTCGCTTTTCCAATGTCCTTTTTTTTTTTTTTTTTACAGTAGGTGCATTGGTCTTTTTGTAGGCCAAGTCTAGGTTTTGGCCTTGTTTCTTTTATTCCTTGATAGACAAGTTTCTTTAAGCCTTTTTTCCTAGCCTCTCCCTCAGCCAAGGCTGCAAGGAGAACTTTTGCTAGCCCCTGGGTTTGTCTGTCTTCTGGGGTTTCTCTTATTATATACTTTTTCTGCTACTGCCATTGGTTCAGCTAGTCACTTACCTTGGAACCTTGGAGCCTCTTCAGTTTTCACCAGATGTCAGGCACATGAAGGCTAAACTGACAGTTGATAGGTTATTTTCAGCTTCAGGGTCCAAGGGAGTATAAGTATGATAGACTTCAAGGAGACGCTCGAGAAATGCTCCAGGAGATTTGTTTTTACTTTGGGTCACCTGACTTACTTTGGACAAATTTGTTGGCCATCTGGTGGCTGCTCGGAGACCCTCCATTAGAGTCTGGCAGTAGACTTTCAACATCTCCCTACCCTCTCCCATGTGGAAGTCCTAGTCAGGCCTAGTCAGGGGAAACCCATGGTTGATGAGATCAGGGTTAATGGTAGTTCTCCCGACTGGCCCTGGGACTAGCTTCCGAGCCTCTGTTATAATTATTTTTCTTCGGTGGTGAATAGAACCTGTAAAAGCTGGTGGTAATCATCCCAGGTGGGCTGATGGGTAAAAAGAACAAACTCTAAAAGGTTTACCAAACCTCTAGGTTTTTCTGATAATTTGGGATTCTGCATTTCCCAATTATAAAGGTCACTCATGGCAAAGGGCCAATGCATGAGGTGAGGGTTTCCATCTGCATCAGGGGGACCTAAGGCTCTGAGAGGGAGGGTGGTAGATTCAGCTCACAGGGGTTCATCGTGTCGGGTCCTGGCTCGGATATGAGGTGGGCTGTTCCAGGAGTCTACTTCTGGAGCCTCAACCAGTACTTGGGGCAGCGAAAGATGTCAGTATGGTGCGGGAAAGGAGAGCTCCTCTTCTTCTCTGTTAGACGAGGGGAGTGGTTTGGGTCCTGGAGGGTTTCTTTTCTTTTGAGGTCACCATTAAGACAGATTTCGGTGGGACCGGTGGCAGGAAGGGCTTAAGCCACAGGGGTGGGTTTGTCATCAGCCCTTCCCATGTGGTTATGTAATTGATTTGACCCGGGTGACCGGGGTCTGCAAGGATTATTTCCTTGACCTGATGGATGGTGGGTAGGTTAAAGCTTCCAGCTTTGGGCCAGCCAACGCTGAAAATAAGCCATTCCTTTCTACAAAGGACAACCATTTTTCTTTTACTTAGGGTAAGGCCATCTCTAGTAGCTAATTATCAAATTTCTTTTAAGTGCTTTTGAACTAGGCCTAGAGGGGTAGATACAGTTTGACCCGTAATGATTAGTCTGGTTAGTATTCTCAGTGATAGCAAGGATGTTTCTGACGGCTTTGCTGCTTACGTGAGTTATAGTGCTGATGTACAACACCCACCGAGGAATTGGTCTCAGGAGGGGCGGAAACCCAGTCCTATGTGAGGCCAAAATGCTGCACTAGGTTCTCTTAGTAAGCTCAGCATACTCCAGTCAGAGAAAAGGAATTGGAGAACAGAGGAAGAAATAGTATGGTTAGAAACACAGTATAGTCAGAAAAGAAAAAGTGCAGAGTAAGCAGAGGAAGGAGAGAGTTAATCTGTGACAGAAAGATCAGTAGTCAGGAGCAGTCACAGCAAGGCCCAAGAATTAAAACCAGAACTAAGGGTAAATGTTGTTGTTGTTATGTGCCATCGAGTCGGTTCCGACCCATAGCGACCCTGTATAGGGTTTCCGAGGGTGTAAATAGGCGAGGTTAATCAGGATACACTTAGACCAAGGGGAAAACTTAAGGTAGGGGTCGGGTAACAGACAGGGGTTTTCACTCAGGCACCTTCCTGGCCACACCCCTCGCGGGGTGTTTCAACTCTCTTGGCTGAAGGTGTAGCTGTATAAACCCCGGCCCTGGTCACTGCTAACTAAAGGATGAATCACTGTTATGCCATATGAGAGAGTCGTGGAACCGCAGGGGAAGGCCCAATCAGACTCTGTAGCTGACGCCGTGGTGCCGCACAGACTGAACACAGCCTGCTGTGTTCAGTTACACTCTTATTAACAATCATCCAATCATTCACTCGACAGACAGCTAAGACAATAATGAGACAGACAGTAAAGACAATAACAAGTCGGCTTTGACAAAAAAAACAACCCAGAACCAGAAACAGAACCAGAAATGGAACAGCAGCGTGTCCTCTACGAGGTTCTGCTTACATTAGCGACCTGCTTTGTCCCTTCCAAACTGACTGACCAGACTGACCAGGACCATACCAGGAGGAATCGTGGGACACCTCCCCAGTTCCCTTCAAACTAACTGACCAGGAACAGATAGAGCAGTGGGACGTCAGTCACCCCAGTTCCCTGAGCGGAGTGCGTCCGCTAGCACATCTGCCTGGACCTCCGGGCCTGCGGGTTTGATTCGAATCACAGAAATGAGAAAACCATGGGTCTACCATCTGCATTGATGGAGACCCAGAAAGCAGGCACACAGGCCTTTTTATAGGCAGTCAGGGGAAGGTTAACATTCAACTTTCAAGCTGATTGGCTCTTATCTGTGGAAGGTTGCTGCTGATTGGCTCTTATCTGGGGAAGGTTGCTGCTGATTGGCTGATATCTGGGGAAAGTTGCTGGCGTCAGAAGTTTGGCAGTTAGGGAGGATTCTAACGGTTACTGGAGCCAGTTTAGCGGTTAGAGTGGGTTCGGGTATGTGGGAAGAAATTTCTTTAGGGAAGGGAAACTGATAAAGGAATTTTTCTGGTTGGGGTCTTTTGGTCCTTCAATTCTTTAATAGTTATTATTTTCCTTAATGTTTCATAGTACTTACTAGATCTTAAAAATAATTGAAGACTTTTCCAATTTGAAAATGTCACTCAAAGAAAGTCATGGAAAAATTCCATTATCTTTTAATCCCATTTTTCCAGGAACTTTTTGAAGCCCTCTCATACTTTATGACACATAAAGTCATTGATGATCTATGTTATGTTATGTATCATAGAATTTCCATAGTATACCAAGTCACATAGTTGCTGTAAGATATCCTGGAAAAAGTGAAATTAAAACAGTGTTTTAATTTCTGTGAATGGGATGAATTTGTGAAACATGACAGTGGTTAATAGTTCTATTTAAGTTTGAAAAACTGGTATGTTAAAAGTCTGGCCCAGGCTGGTTTGGTAAGACTCAATATTAAAAAAACAAAAAAAGGTAATTTTATTTTAAAGGCAAAGCAAAAGACATAATGTCATTAATTTCTGGAGTAGAGACAAACATATGAAAATGTATAAGAAACAATGATTAGATTGAATTTTGGTCTGAGTTGGCCAATGAAGCACCTTTATATTTTGTTGCCCTGGAGACAGTCCCAATGCAAGAAATATGTGAAACTAAATGGGGACTTTAGCATTAGGTAGATACCTTTACAGACCATCAGACTTTGAGGCATATGAATTTTAACCAGAATTTTCTAGTCTACTTCAAGGCATGAAATGGACCTCTGAAATTCATTTCCTGTTTTGTGCCTTCTGGCACTACTTAGACCATGATGTTGAAATGAATCTATTTTTAAGAACAAGAATTTACCAATACAATTAATACACAAGTTTGTGATAAAATGGTTATACTGACATTTAAAATATGTTGTAGAAGCTGTGTTGGTGTTATTGTTAAGTGTCTTAGACTCCATTCTGACTCATAGAAATCCTGTATAGGAGAAGAGGCTGGTGGTTTATGAGGAGAGGCTGGTGGGTTTGCACCATGAACTTTGTAGTTTGCAGTCCAGCGTTTCTCCTACAGCACCACATCAAGACTCCAGAGGCTGTGTAGTGTTATATTATTCTCATGTCTGTGCAATTTGTCTTAGAAATGTTTTTACATAGGAATGTGCAAGAAGGTTAAGATCATTGACTTTTCAAAACACCTACCATATCGTTGAACGATACATCACAATTTAAAATGCAATAGTCAAGTCATCCATTATAATAGATACTTTTAGTTTGCAAGGGCAGGACATTCTTAGAGAGTAATGATTTTTCACCCCATTTGTACTGATTTCTAAGTGGCTAATGTCACTCAGGAATAGTCAGCTAAAATAAAGAATGTCAAAACATATTGGGATCATATGGACAGTTCTGTCCAAATAGTACTTTAAATCAGCTATTTTTTCTTTTTTCTTGTAGAAAATCTGTCAAATATAAACTCTATAAGGAATGAAGAAACTTAGACTATATTAAAAAGTATCAAATCCAAGTTTTATCAATGTGACTTTTAAGACTTAAATTGTCCTTCAGGAAATGTGAAGTGAAGCAATTTTAAATTCAGTTAGATATTTTATAACACTATATTCTATAACACTTCTAAAAGTCACATACTTTTAATTTTAACTAATTCAAGTACTATTATTTTTTAAAGAAGAGGAATTGTAAATAATATTAGATGATGGAAAGCTCTTGCCAAACCTAGTAAAACATGTGTGTTAGTCTTTCTATGTACCATAAACCATGAAGTCCCATTGCGGTGCTTCAAGATAATGCATTGGACTGCAATGTCAGCTGTTCAAATCCACCAGTAATTCCTAAGAAACCCTTTATGAGTCAGAACCTAATCGAAAGCACTTATCAACAACACCAATATACAACAAATATACAATACTCAAATTTTTATTTTGTTGCATTTCCTTTTGTATTCTCTGTGAGTGCATTTAAATGAACAAATATCCTCATTTTTTAAAGTTGCCGTAACAAAAATAAAAATACTACAAATGGGTGGCTTTAAGGACTAGAAATGTGTTGCTTCATGCTTTGGGAGCTACAAGTCCAAGTCAGGGTATCTACCCTGTTGATTCTTTCTCAGGGAGTCTTCCTGTTTGTCTCTCTATATCTGTTCTACTCTTTTTATAAAATACCACTTAGAAAGGATTAGGATTATGATCCATCCCAGTCCAATACAATCACATTAGTTTAACTGATAGTAACAACAGAAAACACACCCTATTTCCATTTGAACAAGTTAAATGGTTCTTCACAAGAAGTACTTTGGCAATTTTATTTAATTTCAGTTATATCAACCCCCCCACACACAAATAATTCCCACCTATAAAGTATTGTATTGCAAAATTCAATACTATTTTGAATTGTTTTGCTACAAATTTCCCAATACCCCTTTCAAAACTTATATTGTCCATAGAGCAAAATATTGTTAAAGCTGATTGCTTAAATGCTTATATTTTCTAGTGAGAGTTATCTTTGTGTTTGAATCGTGTTTTATTAGGAAATAGGTTTTTTGTTTGTTTTTTGCAAACATGAAACACATAGATTAAAATTTAAACATACCTTTTTGAAGACCACAGTTTAATTCATAATAGTATATTTCATAAATATTTTGTTATTTTTACTGTGCCTAAATTATTTTAATTACTACATATTAAGCAGATTATAGAGTTACTGGAATTTTTTGGCTTTGTTTTGCTTTGTATAAACAAAACCAAAAAATACAATAACTCTACATTGATTTGGTGTTGTTAAGTGTCATCAAGTAGGATCTGACTCATAGCGATTCTGTATAGGGTTTCCAGTGCTATAAATCTTTGCGTGAGCAGAATCCCCATCATTCTCCTGCAGAGCTCTTGGGGGGTTTGAACTGCCAAACTTGTGGTTCTCAGTGCAGTGTTTATCCTATGAAGCCACAGTGCTCCCCGTATTGTTGATTATTATGCAACAATTAAGATACTTTAGATACTGTAAAGAGTCGATATAGATCTGTGATATATGTTGTTATGAATTGAATTGTGGAACTCTGGTGGTATAGTGGTATAAGTACTTGACTGCTAATCAAAAGGCTAACAGTTTAAACCCTAGATGCACAGAGAAGAAAGATGGGGGAAGTCTGTGTCTGTAATGATCACAAGCTCAGAAACCTTGTGTGCTGCTCTACTCTGCCCTACTGGGTCACTGTGAGTCAGAATTAACTGGGTAGTAACAGAATTAAGTAAGGAGCTCTGGTAGCATAGTGGTTACGAATTGGGCTGCAAACCACAAGGTCAGCAGTTTGAAACTACCAGCTGTTCCGTGGGAGAAAGATGAGGCTTTCTGTTCCCGTAAAGATTTCCAGCCTCAGAAACCCTGTACAGGGTCGCTATGAGTTGGAACCGACTCCATGGTACATAACAACAACAACAGAATTAAGTAGGTAGTTGGCTTGCTTTTGCTTTATATCTTATACAAAAAGATTCCACTAAGTATATGGGCAAAGTATATCGCTATGAGTCAGAACTGACTCCACGGCACATAACCACCACCACATATGATTAGATAATCTGCAAAAAAATATATATAAATTATTATCTTATTTTATGAGCTGTACTTGATAATTTGCAAGTAAGAATGATTTTTAACTTTGAATGATAGCACAATTATCATGGATTAAATAGTGTCTCCCAAAATATGTTTCAACTTATCTGGGTCATGATTTGCAATGTTTTGACAGTTTTGTAATGATGTGATTTGGTGGTTATGTAATGATTCCCCAGGCTTTGGGGATCATCATGGCCCTGTTCCCATGTAAGAGAAGTTTCCATGGGCTGTGATCGGCAACCCCTTTTTACAAAACAAAAAATGGAGAGAAAAAGTGAGCAGCGAGAAGGGGACCTAACACCACCAACTAAGAAATGGGGTCCCTGCACTGGGAACCTTACTGATTCAGAGGAAGATTGATACCAAAACACATGGGTAACTCCAAGGGATGCAGGGCCCACAAACATTGAACAGAGACAAGGATCTTTTCCCACAGCCTGGTGTGGCGCTGTAGGTTAATGTTTCAGACTGCACAGCTGTTTGAACTGCAAGCTCAGAAGTTCAAGCTACCCAGCTGCTCCTCAGAAACCCTACACAGGGTCGCTATGGGTCGGAATCAACTCAATGGCACTAAACAACAACAACATAAAGAGAGAATATCTCTCTTAAGAGTGATACTCTGAATTTAGAATGTCAGTCTCCTAAACTGTGAGAGAATAAATTTGTTTGTAAAAACCATCTGCTTGTGGTATTTCTGTTACAGTGGTGGTGGTTATGTATCACCGAGTCGGCTCCAACTCAGGGTGACAATATATAGAGAGTTTCGAGGTTGTGAATCTTAATGGAACAGAAAACCTCATCTTTTTCCTGTGAAGCAACTGCTAAATTCGAATTACTGGCCTTGAGGTTAGCAACCCAGCAGGCAATCCACTACACTACTAGTCATTGTTGTTAAGTGCCGTGGAGTCGATTCCTACTCACAGTGACCCTGTATAGTTTCCAAGAAGTAGCTGGTGAGTTTGACAGTAATTTACAATTTTCTGGTAAATCTTTCTACAATTAAAAAAAAAAAAAAAAAGAGAGAGAGAGAGAGAGATTTACAACAAAACTGATTACCTTTTTAGCTTGGTCAAAACCCAAACCAAGCCACTCTCACTGAGTCAGCTCTGACTCAGAGCTATCCTCCATAGGGTTTCTGGGACTGTACATCTTTACAGAAGCAGACAGCTTCATCTTTCTCCCTGGGATTGACGAGTGGGTTTAACGGGTAGCAGTCCAGTGCTTAACCTACAGTGTGACCAGGGCAATCTGAGTATCTGTTACCAGAGTATTCCATGGATGCTAAATGGGTGACAATAACCCTTCCTTTCATAGGTGCACCACATATTTCCCCCCCCATAAAGAAAATTATTGCATTGCATAGTTGTAATTTTGATCATTAATGCTCAATAAGCCATACTGTTTATGTACTCAGTTATTTTAGAATATATGTTATTCAGTAAATCTGTGTTGACTTGTCTTTAAGGTTTTAAAATATATGTATTATATAATTTGATTCTGATATCACTTTGCTAATATAGATATTCACATTTCAAAATGTTATATTCAGCCCTTATTAGAAACCTACATTGATTGTTTCTACCCTTTTTCTATTTCAATTAAATAACTCAATTTTGTTGCATTTGCATACATTTTGCCATGGAAGACTACAATAGAGGCAATTTATGCAGATTTTTGATTGTGTGGATAATGACAACCTGTGGATAACAATTCTAACAATGAACATTCCAAAACCCTTGATTGTGCTCATGAGGAACCTGTACATAGACCAAGAGGCAGTCATTCAAACAGAATAAGGGAATACTGAATGGTTTAAAATTAGGAAAGGTGAGCGCCAGGGCTGTATTCTTTCACCCTACTTAGTCAATCTGTGTGTTGAACAAAGAATCTGAGAAGCTGGATAATATGAAGAATGTGGCACCAGGATTGGGAGAAATTTTATTAATAATCTGTAATATGCACATGCTATAACCTTGCTTGCTGATAGTGAAAAGGACTTAAAATATTTACTGATCAAAGACCATTGCCTTCAGTCTGGATCACACCTCAATGTAAAGAAAACAAAAGTCCTCAACACTGAAGCAATAAATAACACAAGATAAATGGAGAAATGATTGACGTTGTCTAAGACTTTATTTTGCTTTGATCTATTACTAACATTCATGGAAGCTGCAGTTAAGAAATCAAAAGTCATGTTGTATCAGGCAAATTTGCTGCACAAATTTTAAAGTGTTAAATAATAAAGATATCAGTTTGAGCAGTAAGGTGCTCCTGACCCAAACTATAGTATTTTCAGTTGCCTCATATGTAAATGAAAGTTGGACAATGAATAAGGAAGACAATCAAAGAATTTATGCATTTGAGTTACATGTTGGAAAAGAATACTGAAAGTACCATGGACTGTCAGAAGAACAAACAAATCTGTGTTGGAAGACGTATAGTCACAATGCTCCTTAGAAGCAATAATGGCCATATTTTGTCTCTCATACTTTGTACATATTGTCAAGAGGGACCAGTCACTGGGAAAAAGACATTATTCTTGGTAAAGTGGAGGATCAAAAAAAAAAGAGAAGATCCAACTAATTACTACAAGAACAAACAAGTGGCTCACCCAAGAGACTTCAAGGCAAGTGGTCAGGTCCCTTCAGGGCAAACCTCCTTCTAAGACTAAGATGCAATGGGAATACACGCTCTGATTTGTGACCACATTCGTCACTGATAAGGGGAAGTGAGGGAAAACCAGCAATGAAGCTGCAAGCTAAACCCTACAATGCTCAATAGACTCCTGTGAATCCCGGTGGAGACCTGCTTGGCCAGCAGTGTGGCAAGACCTGGGGACTCTTGAACCCAGAGACAGTGACACACCAACAGAGGAACAGAGTGGAGAGTGAAGCATCCAGTGATAAGAAGAGAGGGCACATGTATAAGTACACCCACACTAGCAGATAATACCCACTTACCTGGCTTCAATGACGAGATAATCAGAGCTCAACCAGAAGAAGAAAGAAGAGGGAGAAAAAAGCAATCTGATACAATTTGATGAACTTGATCTACACCTATGGATGCAGTAGCTCAAAAGAGGGAACAAATCTTCACAGCTAGTATCATTCTTACCCCCTTCATACATGAAGTGGACAGGGATGGGCAATGGGGGAAGGGGGAGCTACAGAGGCAAGAAATGACTGGCTTACAAGCTTTCAATAGCGAACCCAGACCCAGAGGGCGTGGAGCAAAGTAGAATCTCCATTGAGTAGTATCCAATCTGTCTAGGAGGGGCTGATGAAAAGAAATGTGGATAGTGAATAATTGTTATCAGGACTGATTGTAAGAGTTGGAAATGTAAAGGTTTTGTGGAAAAGGAGGGGGAGTGATTAACTTTGCAGAGGCCCCTGGGACCATCAGGGAGAAGAG
>NW_006408563.1:19140511-19141934 GCF_000296735.1 Chrysochloris asiatica | reverse complement strand
AATTCAACCATTATATTTCTAGGAAAATTGTTCCTCTCGCTAAATTCAAATGAATTCCAATTTCAAACTTCACTGTTGTGGTTAAGTGTCGTCGAGTCGGTTAACACCCATAGCCACCTGCATAGGGTTGCCAAGAAGTGGCTGGTGGGTTTGAACCACTGACATTATGGTTCAAACTGACCTTTCAGTTTGGTGCATTACCCCACACCACCATACCAGTACTCCATTTAAAAGTCTAACCAGATGAAACCCCTAAGACCAATTGGTTGATTTTATCCCATATGGCACTATCTGTTAGAAAATTCCAGAGACTTACTATTCCCTGGCATTGATATTATTAAATCTTTACTTGCAGCTATAAATAATAATTTCCTGTGCACCATGCCATGTAGTATTGCTATATATTGCTACCTTCAGAAAAGGTCGGAACAACTACAGCCCAACTATTACTTATCAAAACCCAACTGACAGAGATTAGACTAAACTAGAAGTTCCTGTGCAGCAGCACTATGTATTTTCAGTACGTCAATTCTGTCTATAGAGTTTTGTGTCACTTATTTTAGAAAACTAGTTTCAGGGTTTGTTATTTGCTAATCAAAAACCTACTCTCCCTTTCTTTCTTGATAAGTAAACTACAGTATTTGAGATGGAACTACTCTGAGGGAATCAGGTATAGGTTTGAATTTCCAGCTCAGGCGCAGGCATAGATTCTCATTAGTTGAAATCCACCCTGGCAATTCTATTCCACTTGACAAGGATTATTTTAGCAATTGGAAAGAGACATAATTCCAATCTATTAGATTACAAAATGACAGCTGAAGGATGTTTCTGGAAAATATTTCCTGAGCTCACGATAATGGACACATTCATGATAATATGCCTCTTTTGTCATTAATTTGTCATCATTTGCTTTGTCAACAAATGATCTCACAAAAATGATTCCTAGACCTGTGCTAGGCATTTTGGTAATACTAGAAAAATCAATGGGATTACGTCAAGAACATTATACATGAAAAAAGAAAGAAAAGACCAAAGTGGATATCACAAAAAGACTCTGAAGCTTACTTTCTAACTCAGAGAAGTTAAAGTGACTGGAAAAATAGGCAAAGTAAAAGAGTAACAGAAGATTTTAAAGGGCAGCATGAAAAGACAAAGTAAAGTATTAAAATGAAATGTGCAAAGACCTGGAGACAGAAAACCAAAATGGCAGAACATGCTCAGTATTTCTTAACCTGAAAAAAACTGAAGAAGAAATTCAATCTTTGACCCACGACATTAAATAATTGTATGGGCAAAATATTGAGTGATATAAGAAACATCAAAAGAAAAGAGAAGGCATATGAAAAGTCACTGTTCTAAAAGAATTGGTTGATTGGTTCAACCATTTCAAGAGGTACCCTATGATCAAGAACAGGTAGTATTA
>NW_006408563.1:19106196-19137771 GCF_000296735.1 Chrysochloris asiatica | reverse complement strand
GCACTTAACAGCAACAACAATACCAAATTCATTGACTATGGCAAGGAGCAGACTTGTTGGGTGTACCAGTATTTCCAACCTCCTTAGATTAAAGTTGACTATAAGGAAACATTATGATCCGAGCTTGCCAGATGCCCCTTGCAAACCCTATACAGGGTCACCATGAGTTGGAACTGATTCCAAGGTACTTAACAATAAAAAAAACCTTCAAAACCTCAATTTAGACTTAGTATAATTAGAATTATCATAGTAATTAGGGCATGACTTAATCCACAGTTATCTATACATTGGAGTCCAGGTGTGACACAGCAAGATGTTGTACTCACCACAGTTTCGGTTTCAACTGCAAAGTCTGCATTTCAAACCGACCACTTGCTCCTTAGAAATACTAAACAGCGTCTCTATGAGTCGGAACTGACTCAATGGCACTTAACTATCTATACCTTTTCACCCCAGTGTCTATGGAGTCTTTGCTACTGCCATAGATTCCTAGCCTTTCTTAACTACTTTGTGTAAATTAAACTTTTTCTAGAAAGTGTTACATTAGGTAAAGACAGCTCTTAAATGTGCTAATGTAAAGGAATATAATTTTGTTGTAAAGTGCTGTCGAGTCTGTTCTGACACATATGGACCCTGTATATTGTTTCTAAGGAGCAGAGTGAGCCTAAACCACCAAACTTACATTCAAACTGACCTTGCAATCCAGCGCATTAACCTGTAGCATCACACCAGGACTACAAAGGAATGTAATTAAGTGAATATAAAATACTTTGATTTAATCATCTTCACCATTACCAATTCCATTCAGATCCAGTTCTCACCCAAAAGAGAAAAGAAAAAGAAACTTGTATAGATTTTGCTGTACTTGATCACTAATTTATTTTGCTGAAAACCATCAATTTTATTGTGCAAAATGCCTTTTTGGTGCATTGAAAAGGGGTTGTAAAGTTTTAGGATAGTTTTTTAAACTCTTTCCTTAAAAGCAATTTATTTTACAAGGCTATCTCTAACTCTTTGTCACACTGTGGTCATTTGTGTGCTGCTGTGGTTCTGGAAGCTTTGCCACAGGTATTTTAAATACCAGCAGGGTTTCAGATGAGCTTCCAGATGAAGAAAAGCTGGAAAGAAGGAGAAAGACATTACTTCTGAACATTTAGTCACCGGAGACCTTATGGTTAGTAATGAAATACTGTCAGATATAGTGCCAGAAAATGAGGTCCTCAGGTTGGAAGGCACTCAATATACAACTGGGGAAGAGCTGCCTCATCAAAGTAGAGTTGACCATGATGGCACAAAAGGAGAAAAACCTCAGGACCTTCATTTTCTGATAGAGCACAACTCAAAATGAAGAGAAGAGCTGTAAAATCCATTAATAATCAGAACATGGAATGTATGGTGTATGAATCTAGGAAAACTGGAAATTGTCAAAATGAAATAGAACGCATAAACATGGACATCCTAGGCATAAGTGAGCTGAAATGGACTGGTATTAACCATTTTGTATTGGACAACATTATGATTTACTATGCCCAGAATGACAAATTGAAGAGCAACAGTGTCGCGTTCATCATTAGAAAGAACAAATCAAATGCTAAAGCTGTCTGTGATAGGATAATATCCACGCATCCAGTTAATACCATGATTATTCAAATTTATGCACCAACCACTAAAGCCAGTGTGGATGAAATTGAAGAATTCTACCAACTTCTTTAGTCTAAAAGTGATCAAACACACAATCAAGATGTGTTGATAATCACTGGTGATTAGAATGTAAAGGCTGGAAACAAAAAGGAAGGATCCATAGTAGGAAAATATGGACTTAATGGTAGAAATGATGCTGGAGATAGCATGAAAGAATTCTGCAAGATGAATGATTTGTTCATTTCAAATACCTTTTTTAAGCAGCATAAAAGATGCCTATACATATGGACCTCATTAGATGGAATACACAGAAATCAAAGTGACTATATCTTTGGAAAGAGATGGTGGGAAAGCTCCATATCATCAGCAAAAACAAGGCTAAGGGAAGATTGTGGAACAGACTATCAATTGCCCATATGAAAATTCAGACAGAAGCTGAATAAAATGAAAAAAAGTCCATGAGAGCCAAAATATGACTTTGACTATATGCCACCTGCATTTAGAGATTATCTAAAGAACAGATTTGATATTTAGACACTAAAGACCGAAGACAAGAAGAGTCGTGGGATGACATCCAGATTATCATACAGGAAAAAAAAAAAAAAAAAAGGTCATTAAGAAGACACGAAAGAAGGGAAATACCAAAAGAAATGACAGACGAGCCTCTGAAAATTTTTCTCCAGTCTAGAGATGCTAAAGAAAATGGAAGAAGTGAGGAGGTACAAGAGCTGAACAGAAAAATTTCAAAGTTCAGCTCAAAAAGATAAAGTCAAATATTATAATGAAATGTGTAAAGACCTGAAGTTAGAAAACCAAAGGGGAAGAACGTGCTCAGCATTTCTCAAGCTGAGGGAACTGAAGAAAAAATTCAAATCTCGGCTTGTGTTATTGAAGGATTCTCTGGGCAAATTACTAAATGATGCAGAAAATATCAAAAGAAGATGAAAGGAATACACCAAGTCACTGTACCAAAAGAAAATGGTCGCTGTTCAGCCATTTCAAGAGGTAGCATATAATCAAGAGCCAGTGATACTGAAGGAGGAAGTCCAAGGTGCATTGAAGGAATTGGCAAAGAAAAAGGCTCCAGGAATTGACAGAATGCAAATCGAAATCTTTCAACAAAGTGAGGGGGTACTCATTCATCTGTGCCAGGAAATTTGGAAGACACCTACCTAGCCAACAGATTGGTGCCTATTCCAATGCTATAACCCAATGGAATGTGACAATCATTTGACAATATCATTGATATCCCATGTGAGTAAAGTTTTATTATAGGTAATACAGAAATGGCTATAATCGTACATTGACAGAGAACTTCCAGAGGTTCAAGCCAGATTCAGAAGAGGACGTGAAATGAGGAATAACATGGCTGATGTCAGATGGATCCTTGCCAAAAGCAGAGAATACCAAAAGATGTTTACCTGTGCTTTACTAACTATGCAAAGGCTTTCACTGTGTGGATCATGACAAGCTATGGACAGCATTGCAAAATATGAGTATTCCGGAATACTTAATTATGCTCATAAGGAACTTGTACATAGACCAAGAGGCACTTGTTCGAACAGAACAAGGGAACACCGAATGATTTCAAATTAGGAAAAGTGTGCAACAGGGTTGTAGTCTTTCACCATAATTATTCAACCTTTATGCTGAGTAAATAATCTGAGAAACTGGATTCTATGAAGAAAAATGTGGCATCAGGATTGGAGTAAGACTCACTAACAACCTGCAGTATGCAGATGATACAACCTTTCTTGCTGAAAGCGAAGAGAACTTAAAACACTGTTGAAGATCAAAGACCACAGCTTTCAGTGTGGATTGCATTTCAATGTAAAGTAAACAAGCATTCTTACTACTGGACCAATAAACAACATTCTTATCAATGGAGAAAAGATTGAAGTTGTCAAGGACTTCACTCTCCTTGGATCAACAATCAACACTCATGAAAGCAGCAGCTAAGAAATCAAAGGATGTATTGCACTAGGCAAATCTGCTACACAATACCTTTTTAAAGTATTGAAGAGTAAAGATATTTTTAGGACTAAGGTGTGCCTAACTCAAGTCATGGTATTTTTCATAACTTCATATGCATGTGAAACTTGGACAGTGAATAAGGAAGACCACAGAAAAATTGATTCATTTGAGTTATGGTGTTGGAGGAGAATATTGAAGGCACCCTGTGCTGCCAAAAAAACAAATAGATCCTTGGAAGCCAGGATGGCCAGACTTTCATGCTTCGGAGATATTGTCAGGTGGGACCAGTCATTGGAGTAGGATATTATGTTTGGTAAAGTGGAGGGTCAGAGAAAAAGAGGAAGACCGCCAGCACGATGGATTGCAACATGGCATCATTAATGGACTCAAGTGTAGCAATCATTTTGAGGTTGGCCCAGAACCAGGCAGTATTTTGTTCTGTTGTACATAGGGTCTCTATGAGTTGGTACTGACTCAATGGCCCCTAACAACAACTAACCACAACATCTGTAACTTGCCTGTATTCTTTACTTTCTACTTGACTACTCAAACCTTTCTTCCATAGTTATTTAATCATTTATAATTATTATTTATGTTCCTATATGTATTAGTCACTTCTTCAAGTTGAACTTCCTATGGTCTTCTGAGTCCTGGATGAGTGTGCGTTCTACTTTAGTTGTTCAGTTTTCTGTACTAATCAGCCTTCTGTTCATTGCTTCAATCAAGGTTTTGCGTTTACCAATCACGGTTTTCATTTATACATAATTACTCTTTATCTTAAATTGATGTTTCTCCATAAATGCTTTCTCTATTTTTATGATACAGCATCTTATTATATCTTTTAGGGAATAATTGCCTCCAGTTTCCTTAAATATATCTATTTCAGAAAGAAAAAGCAAGAAGAGAGTGCAAGAGAACTGGAGATTGATTTCTTTTGAAATTTAAATATTTTATCTAGGGTCTGCAATATCTTCCTCAGATCTTGTTTACTCACTTGTAAAATAGTCCAGTTTCTTGTTTTTGGAGGAAGACAAATTGCGCTTAATTTTCATTAGCAATCCATACAACAAATATACATTGAATATGAAATTTTTCTAGGTTCAGGACACATAACTGCGAAAAAGTTACTAAAATATTATTTCACAAAACTTACAAGGTTTTGTGTCCAATGGAACCTTAAAATTGGCCTGTGTCATACAAAATAGCACTTACTTGCCAATACATGTCTGTCAATTTGTCATACTGTAATTGTTTGCATGTTGTTAAACTGGACTCCTGGCCTGGCACTGTTGGATCAGCACTGAACTGCAAACCATAAGGTCAGTGGTTCAAACTCAGAAGCTGCTCCTTGGAAAGTCTCTACTGGGTCATTATGAGTTGGAATCGACTTGATGGCACTTAACAACAACAACACCATTCTTTCGGTAGCTATATGCTGATATTTGAATTAGTAACAAGACTGACTATAGTGGACAAATTTCAGCAGATTTTTCAAATAAAAACAGACTAGAACAAAAAGTCTGGCAATCTACTTCTGAAAATCAGCCTATAAAATGCCTTGGGTAACAACAAAATAGTATTTGATAGTTATGGATTGGGTCAACTTAACTGGGCCAGGATTTTCAGTGGTTTAGCAATTAAGATGTAGTTACAACCTCCATGATGAATCTAATACAATACAATCAACCTCATGATATGATTTGATGTGCTAAGCCTTGATCTGATGTAATTATCCTGTGTTATAAATCCCTGCTTTTATATTGTTAACTACTGTATGGCACTGTAGAATAAGCCCTGGAATGGGAACCACAAAGTTAGAGTTTCAAACCCACCAGCTGCTCCTCAGAAACCCTGCATAGGCTTGCTATGAATCAGAACCAATCCGATGGCACATGATGACAAGAATGAAGTTAAGGAGATCACAAGTAATCTGTAGGATTAGCTTGTATCTTCAGTCAATCTCTTTTGAGATTTTAAAGGAGAGAGAAATGAACTGAGCTCAGAGGGATGTACTACCACTAAAATAGAAGTGATGAGAGTGGAGGGCACCCTTTGGAACTGGAGTCCCTGCACTGTGAAGCTCCTAGATATAGGGGACAATTGATGCCAAGATCTCCAAGGAATACCGGACCTACAGATGCTGAAAAGAAACAAGGACTTTCTGCCTAAAGCCTGTGCTCTGATTTCAGATTTTAAGTCTTCTGAACTGTGAGAGAATAAATTATTTTTGTTAAAGCCATCCACTTGTGATATTTCTGTTATAACCCTATTGGATAATGAAATTAATAGTGCTGGAAGGTGAACGCCTTAGATTGGAAAGTGTTCATGTACCAAAATACATACTAACTACCAAAATGGACTCAAACATACCAGCAATTATGAAGATGCTACAGGATCTCAATCTCTCTCTAGCTGGTCATCTACTTCACCAAGTATGGTCCTTCTCCAACAATTGATCCTTCCCCATGACAAGTCAAAAACAAGCAAGTCAGACAATGTTCTGTTATGATCCATAATATTTGTATTGCCTACATTTTGGATTGTTTTTAAAGTATTTTGCTTGTTTGTTTTTAACAGTGGATCCATAGCAGAATTTTAATGTGGTGCATTGGACTACTAACAACAAGGTCGGCAGTTGGAAACTCTAGATATGGTTGCTAAGAGGTGGAAGAGACTTCATGATACTTAACAACAACAACATTTTAACCTAATATCAGGCATATCATTGTGAAGACTCTATCTGATGGTCTATATATTTAAAAACAAAACTCTATCCTCTAGCCCATTAATACAGGAGAATTTACCTTATTTACATGTCTTCTTTCAGATATCAACATTTTTATTATCTTTTGTCTAATTTTGGGAAATTATTGCTTCATATATTTAGTCTAGTCTTCTAGTTGTTTAAAGTTAGGAGCTAATTCCTGAAATAGTTAATTAATAATGAATAGAAAGAATTTAATCCCAGTACAACGTTTTCCAAAAATGTGGTGAATTTAGAAATAAAAAATTAAATCTTTAATTATAAATTCATCTAACCAGCCAAATCAGTAAGACAACACAAAATAAACTTTGTAAAAATATTTGGATAAACTTAAATATTGTGTCATATTGCACCAAAGAGGGTTTCATCACTTTTATTTATATTAAGTAAATATTTTTAATTAACACCTTTCTACTATAATTTGCTTTCAGCAAGTTAACCATAATAAATGAATACCAGATCTAATTTAGACAGTTTTCTTCATATCTTAGTTACTCTGCTTATATTCTCTCTAATTTATTTTTACACACAAGAACATAAGGGATATTGTAAATATCTGTAATTCTAGGAACTATCCTTCTCTCATATTATTTGTTTTATAAGAGTATAGTTTTATATATATAGGTTTGTAAAGTAAATACACTTACATTAAAATTGTCATAGGGGTTATTTTTGTGTGCTATTTTTAATGTTTTTAAGATTTAAAGAGTGGCATTTTTTTGCATATAGATTCAAAAAACATCTGCTTTCTTTCTAAATGACAATTTTACTCTAAGAATGTAAAATAAAACTGATACACTTTTTCCTAAATTTAAAACTTTGAAAAAATATCTCATTTTCAGTGTTTTTAAGTAATGATATTTCTGATAATGAGAAAATGTATTCAATATTCTAGATATGGGTCCTGGTGTGGCACTGTAGGATAAGTGCTGGATTGCTAGCTGCAAGGTTGGCAGTTCAAATCTACCAGCTTCTCTCTACATAGGGTCGCTATGTGTCAGAACCCACTTGACAGCACACAGCAACAATAGACCTGATGTGTAATTTAATATAGTCAATTTCATCTTGGTGCTGGTGGTAGTTGTTGTTGTTGTTGAGTGCTGTTGAGTTGATTCAGACCCATAGCAACCCTGTATAGGGTTTTTAAGGAGCAGCTGGTAAGCTTGAACCACCAACCTTGCAGTTCAAATGGCTTTGCAGTCTGGCGCATTAACCCACAGCGCCACACCAGGACTCCACTGGTGGTAGTGGTTGTGTGCAGTTGAGTCAGTTACAACTCACAGTGACCTCCCATAGTGTTTTTGAGCTTGTACATCTTTATGAGAGTAGAAAGCCTCATCTTTCTCCTGTGGCACAACTGCTGAATTCAACTGCTGACCTTGTGGTTAGCAGCCCAATGCTTAATCCTCTATGACACCAGAGCAAGATTTACAAAATCATGTACTTTATATTTCTAAGGTAAAAATATACATTGAGAAAATAATAAAGATGTCAAAGATTTCATTTTCTTGGATGCACAATCAAAGCTCATGGAAACAGCAGTCAGGAAACAAAAAGACATTGCATTAGACAAATTTGCAGCAAAATACCTCTTTAAAGTATTAAAAAGCAAAGATGTCAGTTTGAGGATGAAAATATGCCTGACCCAAGCCATGTTATTTTCAATCACCTTGTATGCATATGAAAGCTGGACAATGAATGTTTTTGTTGTTGTTAAGTGCCATGGAGTCAATTCTGACCCATAGTGACCCTGTATAGGGTTTCCAAGGAGCAGCTGGTGAGCTGGAACCATAGATGTTGCGATTCAAACAACTTTGCAGTCTGACACATTAGCCCATGGCATCACACCAGGACTCCTGGACAATGAACAGGGAAGACCAAAGAAAAATTGATAGCTTTGAGGTATTGTGTTTTCAAAAAATACTGAAATTACCATGTACTTCCAGAAAACAAACAAAACTATCTTGGAAGAATTGCAGCCTGAAAGAACCCTAGAAACAAGAATGATGAAACTTTGTCCCATGCACTATGGGCATACTATAAAGAGGAACCAGTCCCTGGAAAAATACATCATTCTTGTTTAAAAAAAAAAAAAAATGGTCAACAAAAAAAGAGGAGACCTTCAACTAATTGTGTTGGCACCATGGTGGCAATAATTGGTTCAAAAATAGGAAAGATTGTTAAGATGGTACAGAAATGGATAGTGTTTCGTTCTGCTGTACATAAGGTTGCTATGAGTTGGAACTTAACTCGGTGGTACCTAGGAACAACACAGTACTAGTCATGGTATATATATTTCAAGGTTCAATGTAATCTTTTTAAACATGTCAAAGAATGAAGACTGTAACAAAAGCGTTTCTAAAAACATGTATTTCCTACCCATTTTTGTGGTGCCTATAAGGAGCTCCGGTAGCGTAGTGGTTACGAATCGGGCTGCGAACCGGAAGGTCAGCAGTTCGAAACTACCAGCTGTTCCGCGGGAGAAAGATGAGGCGATCTGCTCCTGTAAAGATTTACAGC
This sequence comes from Chrysochloris asiatica, assembly GCF_000296735.1. Classification (NCBI taxonomy): domain Eukaryota; kingdom Metazoa; phylum Chordata; class Mammalia; order Afrosoricida; family Chrysochloridae; genus Chrysochloris; species Chrysochloris asiatica. The sequence continues at coordinate 19,128,872 of NW_006408563.1, read as the reverse complement.
CTCGGAAACCCTATTCAGGGTCGCTATGGGTCGAAACCGACTCGACGGCACTTAACAACAACAACAACATTCCAATTTATAGTGACCCTGTAGGACTTTAAATACTGTATATCTTTTTTTTTTTTTCATTTTTTAGTGTTTAATTACAAATTCAGTGAAGGTTTGCAGAACAGATCATCATCCCAATATTCAACAAATCATATACTGTGTGTCATTACAATGAACGCAGTGTCTTCATGTACCATCATTTAACAATATTTACCTCAATACACTTTAACTCTTGCACTCCTCCCTGCATCTTCTACTACAGTTATCTTTCCCATGACAACCTCCTTCTTGTTATAGATTGCCTTCCCTATCACCCAAGCTAATGTGTCTGCACTCTACCCCATAAGTAATTTTCTCTTTTTTCTCACCCCTGGTAAAAATTATAGAATGCTTCTTTTATCAGGAAACTTCTAAACCTTTACAACAGTGGTCAACAATGTTTTTCATTGTGTGACTAATTGCACTCAGCATGATGTCTTTCAGGTTCGTCCATGTTATGAGGTGTTTAACAGATTCATCATTAGTCTTCAACATTGTGTAGTATTCCATAGTGTGTATGTGGCAAAGTTTGTTTAATCGTTCTTCTGTTTATGTATATTTAGGTTGTTTCTATTTTTAGCTATTGTGAACAGTGCTGCAATTACCACGGTTATTTATATATCTGTTCTTGTTTTAGCTCTCATGTCTTGAGGATATATACCAAGTAGAGAGATTGCTAGGTCACATGGTATTTTTATTTCCAACTTTTTGAGGAAGCACTATACCAGTAGTCTGTTCACCAGTCCATCTCCTTCTTTCCCCAACCCCCCTCAGCTTCTCTTCCCAGTAGGCATCCAATTCACTTCTCTAACCTTTCCTCTGAAGCTCAGGGTTCTAGAATTGTCCTCTGTGTATATTTCATTATGTCTCCTATATCTCTAAGGAGCTCTGGTAGCGTAGTGGTTATGAATCAGGCTGTGAACCACAAGGTCAGTAGTTCAAAACTACCAGCTGTCCCGAGGGAGAAAGATGAGGCATTCTGCTCCTGTAAAGATTTACAGCCTCAGAAACCCCGTACGGGGCCACTATGAGTCAGAACTGACTCCACAGCACACAGCCAGCCAGCCAGCCTATATCTCTTTTTCATTGTGAAGTGCTTTCTAGATGATTCTGACTCATAGAAACCCTGTATAGAGTTTCTGAAGAATGGTTGATGAATTTGAACCCCGACAAAGGGTCTCTAAAGCATATCTGCCTAGTCCAACGTATTATTGCAAGTCTCAATACTGTAAATCTTTACTGGGTCAAACATACTCATCTTACTCTATGGAGTGGTTGGTATATTTGAAAAGCCAACCCTGTTTAACCCACTGCATCATCAAGGCTTCAGAATGCAGCATTGTTTTGTCAGCATAAATAACATAGGGAATTAGCTAATTAGATTTTTTCTCCCGTTTTTATGTCTTTATATAACAGAAGGTACCAGTCCCTTGAGAAAGAGAGACTACATGTTTGATAAAATGGAGTGTCAGTTAAAAAAAAAAGGAAGACCTCCCAGGAGATGGATTGACACAATGGCAGCAACAGTGAGCTCAAATGTCACAATTAGGAGGATGGCACAGGACTGGGCAGTGCTTTGTTTTGTTGTGCTTAGGGTCACTATGAGTGGGAACCAACTTACAGCACCTAGGAACAACAGTATCTTTCCACCCAAGAAAGTGAGAAATAATCTCTTCCTTTTCTCAGAACAGGACTGAAGTGTCATTGTAGCAGCAATGATTTTTGCATTCTGTTTCCATTAGAGACAAAACCTACAAAAGTGACATTTATAATCCCTGACTATACATAGAGCTCTAGGTAGGAATTGTTTCTCTAGTCCTTAATCAGGGATCTCTGTTTCACCACTCTATTTCCAAAACATCATTTCAATGACTAATGTCCTCACTCACTAAACTCTAGGTTCCTCCGAGGAGTAGAGACATAGTATATTACAGAAAAGTTTCACACTTTTCTGCTTTGCCAAGACTGAGGAAAAATAAAATGTACTATATTATCCTTCAAGGAGCTCTGGTAGCATGGTGGTTATGAATCAGGCTGCTAACATCAAAGTTGGCAGTTCGAAACTACCAGTGGTTCCGCAGAAGAAAGATGAGGCGTTCTGCTCCCATAAATATTTACAGCCTCGGAAACCCTGTGCAGGGTTGCTATGAGTCGGAACCGACCCCACGGTACTTAACAACAACAACAACATATTATCCTTCATCTTAAGCAGGAGACTGAAGAAATCCATCCTAGTGCCTCAATGTCTGTTGATTAAATTGCTTATAATTTCAAAAATGGTTCTCAAAGATGGGCAAGGAAGTAGAGACACAATAAAACCACAGAATGTGAAGAAAGAAAGCATATACAAAAGCATCTCAATCATTTTGTTCTTTGCTTTAACTTTGTACAGTTCCCACACTATATGGGACAAGGTAAACACACCTTTCATATTAAGTTTCTTTTGGCATTCTAGTAGGTAGAGTAAAGTGCAAGCAAATCTGTTTCACTGGTTCTCAGAAATAACTGTGGAAAAAAGTCTGGTTAATATTATGAAGATTTATGATGGAAGATACTTGCATTCTTTCTTCAACCTATTATTTTTATCAAAGTCATCTTATTTCAAGTAGAACACTCTCTGTGTTTGGGACTCAGACTAACCAAGAATTCTCTTAAAGCACAGATTTGTGAGGAAACATACCATACAGGATGCCCTGAAAAAAACAACATTACTCTCATTATAGCTGAACCCATTGTATCCGCATATATTGTTTTGCCTAAGCAAGAGTTTCCTAGGAAAAAAGTGAGAGCTGAAATGTGTCGTTAGCCCTTTTCCATGGTCCTCTATCCTAATTAATGTGTAATTACAATACAAAAAGTTTCTGTTGGTTACAAAGTGGAGATTGAAGAAATATAATAAAATAATTACAATTCTGAAACAAAGAACATAAAATTATGCTAGCATTAATTTTATTTGCTCTTTAGCAGTTGTTTATTATAAAACAGTTGTTCCTATGGAAAAAGAAATACTCTCTGCAAAGTCAGTTGATGAAAATGAATTACTGTATCTCGCAGATGTTTTCACTTTAAAATGGAATATTATGATGGTGCTAAAACTTTTTACCACCATTACTGTAATTTGCATACCATTACTGGTGATGTTTATATTTTGAAAAGTTGAAATGTTTTTGAGCTCATCATAACCTAGTACTAATGATTCTCAGTACATCTGTGTAAAACCAAAATCTAGGCAGTTTTCTCCAGTTCAATCATCTTTGATGAGCTTGTACAGTCTTCCAAAATATTCTGCTAGGATTTTGTATGTACTTAAAGATTTCGCTCTATGTAAACACAATCTGAATTTTAAACAAAAGGTAAGAAATCAAAATTATGTGGCAACCTATGTGTAAACTTGTATTCTGGCATCTGTTCTAATAAAAGCTTTTTAGTGGACTTAAGCTGTTTTCTCAGGATAGCTAGATAATTTTTATTCTGTATTAATTGAAAACTGGGGCTTTTTTTTTTTTTTTTTTTTTTGCAAACAATGACATGAATTAGCCTTAATTCTGAATTGGCGGTTCAGAGAAACTCTAAGTGCTGCAGGTGCCAATAGGAAAATGCTCTAAAGGAAACTATTTCAAATGTAAAATATTTCAGTAAATAATTAATCAACTAAATTGATATGGAAATAAAGATATTAAACAATTAACATATTTAATTTTTTTTTAAAAAAAGCCCCACAAAATGGAAACTAGAAACCTTAGTTTATGGTTTTGGTATCCATTATCTTCAAAGCAAGGATCATTGTTAAATGTCTCCAAACTGTTCTGAGTGCAACTACATTTTTCAGTTTCCTATTTTTCACATAATCATGAAAGTAATGGTGAAATTATCCAACAAGTAAGTTATATTTTCTCCCATATAGGCAAAGTTTCAATAGTATGAACATTCTACTTCAGTACAGCAAGAGACAGTGTTTGGTTTAGCTTCAAGCAAAATAAAATTCTCTAGTTTAAAACAAAACACATGTGAATTGCTAGTTTTCGTGCAAAGAAGTCCATAGATACCTGGTCCAGGACTAGCATGGCAGTTTCCCAAATGACAAGAGAGACCTAAGAACAAATTGACCTGTTCTGTCCTCAGAATACAGTTTCTATAGTATTATGTCACCTCACAACCTAATCAAAGGTCTTTCCAAAGAAGCAACCACCATGTATGCAATGCAGACAAAAAGGAAAGGGGAAAAAAAAAAGCCTTTTCTTTAACATGATTGTTGAAAAGTGCAACCTAATATTTCACAATACTGTATCATGATCATAGGTACCTACCAATGTGGTTAGGAATATTCCAGGGTTAAAAACTGGAGTTCAGATACTAAAGAAAAAGCATAGAATGAATATGGGCATTATATCCAGTAACCTCTGCCATAGAGGAGATTTGATTTTATTATTCTGAATCAAAATTCTGCAGCTGAAATGTTGATGTCCTGACTGTAGCTTAAATCTGGAGTTTTATGGCTTCATAATAACATTGACTCTGGACGTTTTTATGTGCCAAATATATTCTGCTGAATGATTCTATTCCCTTCAGAGAAAGTCTAAAATACAGAAATAGAGGAACACAATTATTTGATATTCAGTATTATCTGATTTAAATATGGCTACATTCAAACTAAATAGAGTGATTTACACTAACTACATGTATTCTCTGTTATAGCCAAACTTAACTACTTTAATAAGTCTTTTAAAGATTATTTTATTTCCTAAAATACTATTTCTTGCTCTAAGAAATCTCTCTCTTCTCTTATATATCATCTTCTTAAACTGTTGTTCAGCTCATATATCACTTCATAATCTTTTGGGGGACTATAGCACAGTGATTATGGTGCTGTGGGCTAATGCATCACACTGCAAAGTCATTTGAACTGCAAGGTCAGTGGTTCAAGCTCACTAGCTGTTCCTTGGAAACCCTAGACAGGGTCGCTATGGGTCCGAATCCACTCAAGGGTACTTAATAACAACACAGTGATTAGGAACATTGTCTTGTAAATCAAGCAATTTTGTTCAAGTCTGTCTCCATCACATACAAGTTACCTTTGGCTATGTTACCTTTGGTTAAAACCCCAAACTTTATTTTCTGCAGCTGCCAAAAGCAAAAATAATAGTGTCTACTAGTTAATGTCATTATTAAATATAATAAAAATAATGCATTTTAAATACTGGCCTATTGTCTGGTACATTTGTTGTTGTTAGGTGTCATCGAGTCAGTAAGACTCATAGTGCCCTTATGCATAGCAGAACGAAACACTGCCTAATCCTGGGCCAACCTCACTATTGTTGCCATGATTGAGCCCACTGATGCTGCTACTTTGCCAGTCCATCTTGCTGGGGGTCTTCCTCTTTTTCTCTGGCCCTGCACCTTACCAAACATGATATCCTCCTCCAGCAACTGGTCCCTTCTGACAATATGTCCTAAGTATGAGAGACAGTAGTTCTAAATAAATTTACAATATTATTATTACTCATTGATTTGATTCCTCATATTCTTTATTATCAGTATCATATAACTTTAAAATATTTTGTCTGTTATGTGTTTATAACCCTCATTTTAGGGACAGAGTAGGAACCTAACAGCCAGCCTAACACCCACCAGCCCTAACAGCCTAACCATCCCAACACCTGCCATTTGAATCAATAATTCCAGGAAACTGAGCCCAGCACATCTTTTGAGAAATAGAACAGTGCACAAAAAAGGGTGCAAATGAAGAATATTGTCACCTAGACCCTGCCACCAATCAGAATTAAAGTTGAGGGAGATGAACCACAAACCCTGTAAAGGAGGAGAAAGAACAGAAGTCCAGCACTCTCTCTCACTCACAGGAGAGATACCCACTTCTCCTCTTCTGAAAATGTGCTGCTCATGGCTTAATAAATCTTGCTTTTTGTCTGTGTGTGCTGTTTTTGCCAACCTCAAGTGGGTCTTACTAGAGCTGCAGAAGTCAAGTTATCTAACCTTAACATCTTGGCGACTTGTGTAAGATAGAACTTCAGGTTGGTGAGCAAATATTCTTCTATTTTATATTCCTCTCATCCTCCCATACTGTATTATTTCCATCCAATTTCTGGGTGTTGAAAGTGCTGACTGACAGACAGTAGTAGATTTATATGAGTCCAGTAGGAAAACTTGTTCCTCGCTGGTCTGAAGAAAATAGTAGGATTGCGTGAGTCCAAGGGGGACTTGGCTCCCCTCCAATCCAAAGAATTAAGTAGCAATGTCCTCCCTTATTAAAAAGGGGGTATGGTATTATGGCTGCAACCATATATGGACCACCTAGGAACTCCCATTCAGAGTAGGATTTTAAAAAATGAGCCTAACCCTAGGCCAAAGACAGGAAGTTTAGCTGAGAGAGTGAATGCTAAACAAATAAGAGAGGGTGAATCAACTCTAGGGGTGACACCTAGATGAGGTCTCACCTAAGCAGAACATTTAGACCCACAAAATTTAATCCCCAGCAGAATGAGTTACTGTTTAAACATGAATCTGTCTTTTCAATGAAAGGAACTTCTAATTCACTTTCTCCTGATGATTCTGTCTGGGACTAAACTTTACACTCTTTGCAAGATCTTTCTTTAGATATTATCTCCCTTGCCTGTGTTATGACAAGGGTCCCTAGGCAGCCTCCATGTGCTTTTTGCCACTATTTGTTAACACACTGGACCCTAACCCTAGGGAAGAAGCACCCCAAATTTTCTATTGTCATGAAGAGGATTTAGAATTTTGGGTTCCAATATAAAGGGGAGAGTTGGGATTTTTAATACAGTTTTTGCAACATCTATTTAATTGTAACATCCCTGGGGGTGATGAGGAAGGAGTTTTTCTTTTTCTGAGACAACAGTTAAAGGAACAAAGCAGGAAGGCAGTTCAGCCTTTATCTTTCCTCAGTCTAACCTATGGTTTTCATGCTGGTTCTAGACTGTGGTGTTTTGACAAGTGGTACAATAGGAGTCATGTAGATGCTAAAAACAGGGGAATTTACCTTTATGCTACCCCTTTCCTACTTGATGCTGTTTTTGTTGTTATAGGCCATCAAATCAATTCTGACCCATAGTGATAGAGAAGTGACTGGTGAACTTGAACTGCCAACCTTGTGGTTCAAACAGACTTTGCAGTCCAGTGTATTAACCCACAGTGCCACACCAGGACTCCTTCCTAACTGTGGAGCACCAATTATGGATTGGAAGACCAAAAGAAAGGAGGGACAGAAGGCAGAGGAGCCCTGGGCAGTGACAGGCATCTCTAGGACAGACTTAAGTGAGTCTGGCAGTGGGCAGGAAGGGAAGTCCACAGCAAACCTGACACTGAGGGGGAGGAAACTGGCAAAACAGGGACACCTCTTGGTTGGTTTCTCCTGTAGAATAGCTCCAGGATCAGGATGTTACTCTGGTTGAAGTGGTTCTGCCCTCCCATGATTTTGTGAGTCTCTTTAGGGAAACAGAACTAGGCCAGTTCACACTGGCAGGCAGTCCTTTGGGATGTATACTGAAACCATAGAAGAAACCAGCCCTAGGCATGGACAGCTTAAAGAAGAGGAAAATGATTTTCCTTTGCAACACAGCTTGGCCCCTGTATATGTTGGGCAACTCAGATGTTTGGACATCCAGTGGGTCCACCAATTACAATACCAACCTTCAGTTTGATCTTTTTTTGCAAAAGACAAGGAAACTGGAGTGAAATCCCTCATGTTCAGGCTTTCATGCTCCACAGAGACCATTATAATCAGGGCCGCAGGATCCCACAGAGCGCTCAGAAGGGTCCATGACAGCTCTCCTAAAAGAAACGAAAGGCATTCTTCCAGCTTATAGTCCTTCAGCCCATGCCCAGAGGAACCGATGTTGTTTTCAGCAGCACCTCAGGGAATATACTCATCCTGGTGCCCCCTTCAAGATGTAGCGAGGTCAAATGACAGAGTACGTTAGTACATGTTACCCTTCAACATGGGAGATTTACAGAATTATACAGACAAATTAGGAAACTTTTCCATAGACCCTGAGAAAGTTACTGAGGAATTTCAGCATTTAGCAGGGATTTTTGGTCTAACCTGGGAAAACAATGATCTTACTGTCCTACTGCTGCACTGCAGATGGAAAACACCGGCATCATAAGTGCTGCGAGACACAAAGCAAATGGTACCTAGCTGCAAATCAGCATCTGGCACCTGAGCAATGTCATCCCAGAGCAAGACTCCAGGTGGAATTACCAAACTGGTCATGCAGGCAATGAAGGTAGAGCAGCACAAGGTTACATGCTTCCTGTCTCATGGAAGGCATGCAGAAATTCAGGTTAAGCCTGTCAATTACTCAAAGCTAGCTGAAATCACAGAAGAAAGACGAGAATCCCGCAGATTTTAGAAGTGGATTAGTAGATGCAATTCGAAAGTATACCAATCTAGATCCCAGATCTCCAGAGGAAAGGGTCAAGAGTTATCTTAAACATCCACTTTGTAAATCAATGGAAGGCTTTTGGTCCCCAGAGTGATTCCAGTGAGCTGTTACTACCTGCCACCTCTCTGTACAACAACTTCAACCTAGATGTAGAGGCAAAAAGCAATGTTTATAGTATCTGCTATTGTGGTCAGTCTTAATCCCTGAGTGACATCAGGTCTTCCTGGCTGGTTGTGTCCTGACCTCATGTTTGGAGAAAGCTGCTAAGGCTGTGGAAAACCACGACATGTCCAGACATGTCCAGAGAGTGCCTGAACAGGCCCGCTACGAATGGTAGAGGGGAGGGAGTAAGGTCCCTTTACCTGATTCCTGTGTGGGTTCACAGCCCACCACTTCCTAGTTGCCCTGGAAAAGGGGAAATAGCCCTTACTGAGTCCTGCATGTTCCCCAGTGAGCAAATTTAAATCCTGTCTGAAGAGCCTAGGGTGTGCATGAAAGTTTCCAGTAAACCCTTATGTTTTCTTGTTAACACCAGAGCAGTCTATTTGGTTCTTATAACCTCCGGCAGTCTCGTCTCTTCCTCCTCTCATGTTGTTACAGGAATTGATGGGTCACCAGCCCTGAGGTTCCTCACTGGACCTCTGGCCTGCAGCTGGCAAAGGACATTATGGGCACATCAGTTCCTAATTATTACCACCTCTCTGGTCGCGTAGTGGTTATGAGGCGAACTACTAAGCATTCAACCTGCATGCTTCTTCAACCTGTATGCTGAGCAAATAATACGAAAAGCTGGGTTCTATGAAGGAGCTCTGGTAGCGTAGTGGTTACGAATCGGGCTGCGAACCTTAAGGTCAGCGGTTCGAAACTACCAGCCGCTCCGCGGGAGAAAGATGAGGCTTTCTGCTCCCGTAAGGATTTACACCCTCGGAAACCCTGTACAGGGTCGCTATGGGTCGGAACCGACTCAACGGCACTTAACAACAACAACAATGAAGAAAAACGTGGTATCAGGATTGGAGGAAGACTCATTAACAACCTGCAATATGCAGATGATACAACCTTGATCGCTGAAAGTGAAGAGGACTTGAAACATTTACTTATGAAGATTAAAGAGCACAGCCTTCGATATGGATTGCATCTCAATGTCAAGAAAACAAAAATCCTCACCACTGGACCAATAAACAACATTCTTATCAATGGAGAAAAGATTGAAGTTGTCAAGGACTTCATTCTTCTTGGATCAACTATCAACACTAGCGGAAGTAGAAGTCAGGAGATCAGACGATGTATTGCACTGGGCAAATCTGCTGCACAGGAACATTTTAAAGTATTGAAGAGCAGAGATGTCAGCTTGAGAATTAAGGTGCGCCTGACCCAAGCCATGGTATTTTCAATAGCCTCATATGGATGCAAAAGCTGGACAGTGAATAAGGAAGATCGTAGAAGAATTGATGCCTTTGAGTTGTGGTGTTGGAGGAGAATATTGAAAGTGCCATGGACTGCCAAAAGAACCAATAGATCTGTTTTGGAAGAAGTGCAGCCAGAGTGCTCCTTGGAGGCCAGGATGGCTAAGCTTCATCTCTCCTACTTTGGACATATTGTCCGGAGGAAACAATCATTGGAGAAGGATGTCATGCTGGGTAGGGTGGAGGGTCAGAGAAAAAGAGGAAGACCCCCAATGAGATGGATCAGCCAGGTGGCATCATTGATGGACTCAAGTGTGGCAGCGGTAGTGAGGTTGGCCCAGGATCGGACATTGTTTCATTCTGCTGTGCATGGGGTCGCTATGAGTCGGTTCTGACTCGATGGCACCTGACAACAACACTAAACTTCAGGCCATCAATTCAAAATTACCAGCCATTCCACTGGAGAAAGATGAGGCATTCTTCTCCATAAGGATTTAAAGCCTCAGAAAACTCATGCAGAGTTGTTATGTGTTAGAACTGACTCCATGGCACACCACTACCACCACCTGCCCCTTTGATGGGACAGGATCTTCTGTATAAGTTGGGAACACTATCCCTATAGCCCAGATGTTAGCTATAAAGGAAGAATTGCCAGAAAGAGTGTCATTCCTCCTGAACTCTGTGATTTGAATCCAGAGGTTTGGGCAAATGGAAAACCCACTAAAGCCATCTATATTGTTGTTAAGTGCAGTTGAGTCAGTTCTGACCCATAGCAACCCTGCCAAGGAGTGGCTGGTGAGCTTGAACCACCGACCTTGTGGATCAAACGGAGTTTGCAGTCCAGTACATCAACCCACAGCACCACACCAGGACTCCAGAGCCACCCATACAGATCTACATAGACCCAGTTAAAATTAAGCAAACTTGTATGCCTGGATATCCTAAAAGAATGCAGTATACATTGTTATCACAAGTAATTCAGGGTTTAGTCCCTATAATGAAACAACTCTGTAACTCTGGGATGCCAATTAAGAGATTATCACCATATAATACCCCTATCCCAGCCATACAGAAATCCAATGGGAAGTGGATCAGACCACCATGAAGGGCATTTTAATCATAAGACTATCACTGTTCTTAGTAACAGCTGCAAATTTATTTACGGAATATTCAAAAATAATAGCCCTGGGACAAATTTTAACATATTGTTGGATGTGCCAACTTGAAATTCTCCAAAGTCAGGATTCTTCCCAACAAGTGTCTTTGGCTTCCATTTTAGGAACTAACTTATCCAGTATTACCCTCCTTTGGGAAATGTAAGGGATACCCAGTTATAGTCCTCAAGGTAAATTAGTCAGTGCAAGTTCAATCGAAACCTTTGAGTTGTGTTAGACCCTTCCATCTTGCTCAATGGACTAATATTACAGTCAGTTCTAAAAATATAACCCTAAACAGCATTGCCAAAGCACTTTGTCCTGGAAGCAGGCCCGAAACGAACTGAGAAGCATGCAGGAACTGCAGAGTGGCACAATTCAGGACAGGAAAAACACCGGGAAATCAATTGGCACCCTGGAGTATAGTTACAACTGGTTGATACCCCAAGTGCCGACATCTTTCAGAAAAAGTCTATTTGAAATGGGTTAAGAAAAACCCGAGTCTAAACACAAAGAACAGCACCAGTTGTCCTACTGAGGATCAACTCCTATGCTTAAGCCCAGTGATATGGTGGTTATGTGGAGACAATACCACCAAAGGAGTGTGGGCTTTAAAATATTTAAATGTAGCCAACTTAGATGGACATTGCACAGCAGGATGGTTGGGACCCGACAATTATGATTCTCAGATTTATAGTAACGTATCCTATAACCCTTCTGCTTATGGCTACACAGAGAAATATAGGATCTGGAGAGGAGTAGGACTGATTGTAGCCAGAGTGGTCTCACTGGTCACTGCCATTGCTGGCCTCATGGGAGGGGTTGTGTACAATGCTCTAACTATTACAAACACCTTGATTTTATACTACTAGGATGCTAGTACTACCATAAAATCAATCCAATACTCTCTTGACTCACTGGCAAGGCAGGTGATGGACACAGAATAGCATTGTACTATCTACTGGAAAACCAGGGAGGAATATGTGCTTTGGCAAATACTACCTGCTGCTTTTAAATCAACTCAAGTGGAAAGAAGAAAGAGTCCAAGGCCTGTTAAATGTAGCTAATACTGTCAGGGCAGCTTGGACTGCTTCCTTCAATCATGTCAGTTCTTGATCACATGGGACCTCTTGAAATGACTGAATATCAACCAATTCTTTTTGGGACAATGACTGTTTATTCCTCCTACCTTCTGTTGATGCATCCTGAATTATTTAATATTTTGAAAGTTGAACTTTGAATTTTTCTTCAGATCCTTAAACTTGAGAAATGCTGAATGTATTCCTCCCTTTTGCTTTTCAAACTACGGGTCTTTGCACATTCCATTATAATACTTTATTTTGTCTTTGGACATACCCTTTGAAATTTTATGCTGAATTCTTTTATTTCCTCATTTCTTCCAGTTGCTCTCTATGTGCAATAGTGTTTCAGAGTCTCTTCTGACATCTATTTTGGTCTTTTCTTTATTTCCTGTCTTTTAATGACATTTTGTGGAGCTCTGGTAGCGTAGTGGTTACGAATCGGGCTGCGAACCTAAAGGCCAGGAGTTTGAAACTATCAGCCGCTCCGCGGGAGAAAGATGAGGCGTTCTGCTCCCGTAAAGATTTACAGCCTCAGAAACCCTGTACAGGGTCGCTATGGGTCAGAACCGACTCAACAGCATTTAACAACAACAACAATGGCATTTTGCTTTCTTCATGTAGCATGTTCCTGATGGCATCCCACAACTCTTCTGGTCTTCAAGTCATTAGTGTCTAATTCATCAAATCTGTTCCTAAGGTGGTCTCTAAATTCAGAATATGCTGTATTCAAAGTCATAGTTTGACTGTCTCAGACTTGTTTTAATGTTCTTCGATTCAGGCTGACTTTGCATAAGAGCAATTGATTGTCCATTACCCAGTTGTCCCCTAACCTTGTTTTGACTGATGATACTGAACTTCTCCATCATCTCTCTTCCCTCAGATGTAATGAATTTGATTCCTTTGTAATCTATCTAGTGAGATCCATGTGTATAGTCACCATTTTTGTTGTTGAAAATAATGTATTTGTAGTGAATAATTTGTTGGTATTACAAAATTCTATCATGTAATCTCCAGCATAATTTCTATCTTGAGATAAGAATATTGAGCATTTAGATTGTTGTAGAAATATAAGTTAGATAGGTAGTAGTAGCTAGAAAGAAAAATTCAACCAAACATTCTGAGAATTTTGAATTAAGAGAATGTTTTTAATAAATCCACCAAAAGTCCCACTGCCATTAAGTCAATTCAAACTCATAAAGGCCCTATGTAGGGCTTGTTGTTGTTTTTGTTAAGTGTAGTTGATTCAGTCCCAATTCATTGTTGTTGTTCTTGTTAGGTTCCATTGAGTTCTTACCAACCTTATGCACAGCAGAACGAAACACTGCCCAATCCTGGGCCAACCTCACTACTGTTGCCATGCTTGAGTTCATCGATGCTGCCACTTGACCAATCCATCTCATTGGGGGTCTTCTTTTTCTCTGACCCTCCACCTTACCAAACATGATATCCTTCTCCAGTGACTGGTTCCTCCTAACAATATGGCCAAAGTATGAGAGATGAAGTTTGGCCATCTTGGCCTCCAAGGAGCCTTCTGGTTGTACTTCTTCAAAAATGGATTGATTGGTTCTTTTGGCAGCCCATGGTATTTTCAATATTCTCCTCCAACACCATAACTCAAAGACATTAATTCTTCTACGGTCTTTCTTATTCAGTGTCCAGCTATCGCATGCATATGAGGTAAGTGAAAATACCATGGCTTGTGTCAGGCACACCTTAGTCCTCAAGCTGACATCTTTGCTCTTGAACACTTTAAAAAGGTCTTGTGCAGCAGATTTGCCTAATGCAGTACGGCATTTGATTTCTTGACTGCTGCTTCTATGAGTGATGATAGTTGATCCAAGAAGAATGAAGTCCTTGACAATGTCAACCTTTTCTCCATTGATAAGAATGTTGTTTATTGATCCAGTGGTGAGGATTTTTGTATTATTTATATTGAGAGGTAATCCATACCAAAGGCTGTGCTCTTTGATCTTCATCAGTAAATGTTTTAAGTCTTCTTCACTTTCATCAAGCAAGGTTGTACACTTGCATATCACAGGTTGTTCATGAGTCTTCCTCTAATCCTGATGCCACGTTTTTCTTCATAGAACCCAGCTTCTCAGATTATTTGCTCAGCATACAGGTTGAATAAGTATGGTGAAAGAATATAACCTTGTCGCACACCTTTTTTAATTTTAAACCATTCAGTGTTCCCATATTCTGTTTGAACAACTACTTCTTGGTCCATGTACAGATTCCTCATGAGCAAAATTAAGTGTTCCTGAATACTCATACTTCACAATGTTGGCCTTAGCTTGTCATGATCCATACAATCAAAAGCCTTTGCATTGTCAATAAAGCACAGGTAAACATCTTTCTGGTATTCTCTTTCATCCAAGTTCCATTGGACATCAGCAATGATATCCCTTGTTCCACATCCTCTCCTGAATCCAGCTTGAACCTCTGGAGGTTCTCTATCAGTGTATGCTTGCAGCTGTTTCTGTATTATCTTTAGCAACACTTTACTGGCATGGGATATCAAAGAGATTGTCCAATGATTTCCACATTCTGTTAGGTCACCTCTCTTTGGAAAAGGCACAAATATGGATCTCTTCCAATCAGTTGGCCAGATAGTTGTCTTCCAAATTTCTTGGCAGAGATGAGTGAGTGCCTCCTGTTCCTCCTTACTTTTTAAAAATATTTCAGTTTGTATTCCATCGATTCCTGGTGCCTTGTTCTTTGCCAATTCCTTCAATGCTCCTTGGACTTCCTCCTTCAGTATCATTGGCTCTTGATCATATGCTACCTCTTGAACTGGCTGAACATGAACCATTTCTTTTTGGTACAGTGACTCTGTGTATTCTTTTAATCTTCTCTTGATGCTTTCTGCATCATTCAATAATTTTCCCAGACAATCTTTCATAACTAAAGTCGAGGCTTGAATTTTTTCTTCAGTTCCCCCAGCTTGAGAAATGCTGAGCATGTTCAAATGCGACTGGGGAAGAGCTGCCTCCTCAAAGTAGACGTGACTGTGTTGATGTGAATGGAGTAAAGACCATGGGAGAAAAGCCCGGGGGCCTTCATTTGCTGATGGGGCACAATTCAAAATGAAGAGAAACGGCTGTAAACATCCATTGACAATCAGAACATGGAATGTATGAAGTATGAATCTGGGAAAATTGGAAGTTGTCAAAAATGAAATGGGATGCATAAACATCAATATCTTAGGCATTAGTGTGCTAAAATGGACTGGTATTGGCCATTTTGAGTCTGACAACAGCATGATTTACTATGCCATGAATGACAAATTGAAGAGGAATGGTGTTGCATTCATTGTCAAAACGAACATATCCAGATCAGTCATGAGGTACAACACTGTCTGTGATAGGATAATATCCATGTGCCTACATGGAAGACCAGTTAATACCACTGTTATTCATATTTACGCACCTACCAGGAAAGCCAGTGAGGATGAAAAGAAAAATTCTACCAACATCTTCAATCTAAAACTGATCAAACACACAATCAAGATGTATTGATCATTACTGGTGATTGGAATGCAAAGGTTGGGAGCAAAGAGGAAGGATCAGTAGTTGGAAAATATGGCTTTGGTGATAGAAATGATGTTGGAGAATGCATGATAGAATTCTGCAAAACCAATAATTTGTTCATTTCAAATACCTTCTTTAGACAGCATAAGAGATGACTATACACATGGACCTAACTGTATGTAATACATATAAGTCAAATTGACTATATCTGCAGAAAGAGATGATAGAAAAACTCCATATCATCAGTGAAAAGAAGGCCAGGTGCAGACTGTAGAACAGACCATCAATTACTCATATGCAAATTCAAACTGAAGCTGAACAAAATGAAAACAAGTCCAAAAGAGCCAAAATATGACCTTGAGCATATCCCACATGAATTTTGAGATCATCTGAAGAACAGATTTGATACATTAAACACTAAATCCAAAGACCAGAAGAGTTGTGGGATGACATCAAGCATATCATACATGAAGAACACAAAAAGTCACTGAGAAGACAAAAAAAAAAAAAAAAAGAAAAGGTCAAAATGGATGTCAAAAGAGACACTGAAACTTGCTCTCCAGTGTAGAGATGCTAAAGCAAGTGGATGAAATGAGGAGGTCCAAGAGTGGAACAGAAAATTTCAAAGATCAGCTCAAGAAGATAAAGCCAAATATTACAACAAAATGTGCAAAGATCTGGAATCAGAAAACCAAAAAGATCCCAATTCATAGCAAGCCTGTAGAGGGTTTTCTAGGAAAGGTTGGTGAATTTGTTGTGGTCAAGTGCATATCCTACAGTGCCACACCTGCACTCTATGTAGGGTTTGGAATGTTGTAAATCTTTAAAAGAGCAGAAATTCCCCTCTTTCTCCTACAAAATGATAAGTGGATTCAAATTGCTTACCTTATGGTAATACTATAGTTTTGTTAGGAACCTTTGATTCAGTTTTAACTCATAGCTACCCTGTATAGGATTTTCAAGGAGTAGATTGTGGATTTGAACAGCATACCCTATGGTTAGCATTCCAGTGCTTACTCTACATCACCAAAACCATACCAGTACTCCCTTATCGTAACAGGAAGACATTAAATAAATGCTAATTAACACACAGAGAAATGAATGTTCCTTAACATTTCTTCACCATATTTTCATATCATTTAACAACAACAAAACGTTTAGATGTTGTCATATAAGAAAAGAGCTTATTTTTGTTAGTTTAAGTAAAACTAACAAATTTTAATACATTTATTATAACCACTGCACTGCTCAATGCAAAGTTAATAATTCAACTCCATGTCACTCAGCTGAAGAAAGATGAGATTTTCTGCTCCCATTAAGATTAACAGCCTGAGAAACTTTATTTAAGGTTGCTATGAATTGCAATTGATTCAATAGCAGTGATTTGGGTTTTGATAGCCACTATGTCCTGGTGTCACTATGAGTTGAAAATGACTCAACTGTACTTGGTAGCAAAACAAAATTATCCTGGTATGGCGCTGGGGGTTAATGCGCCAGACTGCAAAGCTCTTTGAACTGCAAGGTCGGTGGTTCAAGCTCACCAGCTGCTCCTTGGAAACCCTATACAGGGTCGCTATGGGTCGGAATCGACTCCATGGAACTTTACAGCAACAGCATTGAAA
Organism: Chrysochloris asiatica; assembly: GCF_000296735.1. Taxonomy (NCBI): domain Eukaryota; kingdom Metazoa; phylum Chordata; class Mammalia; order Afrosoricida; family Chrysochloridae; genus Chrysochloris; species Chrysochloris asiatica. The sequence continues at coordinate 19,111,571 of NW_006408563.1, read as the reverse complement.
TCTTGGCCGTACCAAAATTGATATTTTTGAAAAGGAAGTACACTAATTGTAACATATTTTCCCCCAAGCTATATGTACCTTAACTGTCAATCAGAAGATATTTTATCATTGAATCTGATGAAATATATAAAACTTCAAGTATGTGAATGACAGAGAAGCTTGTTAAATATAAATCTGACACTATAATCGAGAGTAGCAAGGGACTTAACTGACATGTTAACAAGTGAGCTATCCATCCTTATTTGGTGCTTCTTTATAATATTTCCAGAGTTGAATAAAGAACTCCACAACTATAAGCCCTACAGCAAAAAAGAAATAGGTTCTTCTGAGAAAGGTAACAGAATACTATCAGAACTATTGTTAAGTATTGTCGAATCAGTTCCAACTCATAGCAAGTTGTCTAAGGTTTCTGAGGAGTGACTGATGGGTTTGAACCACTGACCTTGTAGTTCAAATTGACCTTGAGGTCCTGTGCATTATCCTGCAGCACCACACAGGACACCAATATCAGAACACATAGATGCAAACATAAGGTTGTAAGGAACTACTTTGACCATGTTACCAAAAGGACAAACAGTTGCCGCTGAATCAATTCCAAATCCTAACGACCCTATAGGCATAGTAAAACCGCCTATAGGGTTTCTGAGTCTGTAACCTTTCTGGAAACAGACAGCCACAGCTTCCTCTCATGGAGTGGCCAGTGAGTTCTAACCACTGACCTTTCAGTTAGCAATGGAATGCTTAAGCATTGTGCCATGAGGGCTTATGCCAGTCTTGAAAAATTAATTTAAAATTATTTTAGTTTTTCTTTTTAAATATCACAATATAAAATGAATTAGCAAACTATAAATATAAAACAAAACAAATAAATGACCAGATAAATTAATGTGAAAAAGTTCTGAAGCTATCAGAATTTTTCAGCTAAGATTTATTTTTATTATTTATTATACAATCACTTCATATTAGTTACAATTCAGACTTTAGTTATTTTGAAAAACGAAATGTTTGTCAAGACCACAAACCAAACCCTGGCTATTACGTCAGTTCGGATTGATGGCGATCCTGTGTGGCGTTTCTAAGAGTGTAAATCTTTATGGGAGCAGTTGTCCTCATTGTTCTCATGCTGAGCATCTTGTGGGTTTGAACCATCAACAGTTAAAAACCAATGCTTAGCCCATAAGCCACCAGAACTTCTTTAGGGAAACACAAGTAACAAATACAAATAGATACTTCCCCACAATGTGAATTCACTTTTAATGAATGTACTTGCATCTTAAAGTTAGATTTATTAGAGATAGAATGAGAAATGTGTTTTACTTTTATATCAGCTGCATTTCAAACCAAGAATAGCTGTTGCAGTATGTTAACTATTAGAGTAAGCATCACCATTCTCAAAGACTCTTTATGAAAAAGTATTCAGAATACAGTGATTTCATTTTAATCAGCAATCATTTTTTAATTTGTTAGGCAGAACTGAATTGATTAGTACAAATCACTTATAATAATGTTATATCAAATCATAGATGAATCAATGTATTTTAAAAAGAATAACAAAAAAGGAATAAGGTGATTCTACAAGCTAAGGAAACAAGCATAAAATGACATTCAGACACAAAGTATTAATTATAATTTTTTTATGTTGTATTTTCAAAAATGTGTGTACCATGGTTGCTTCCTTTCACCATATTTATGTAATCTGCATGCTGTGTGAATAATCTGAGAAGCTGGATTATATGAAGAAGAACGTGGCATTAGGATTGGAAGACTCATTAACAACCTGCGATATGCAGATGATATAACTTGTTTTCTGGAAGTGAAGAGGACTTAAAATATTAACTGATAAAGAACAAAGACTACAGTATTTAGTGTGGATTACACCATGATGTAAAGAAAATGAAAATCCTCACAATGGACAAATAAAAAACATCATGATTAATGAAAAAAAAAAGATAGAAATTCTTAAAGGTTTTATTTTACATGGATCTACAAAGAATACTCAAAGAAGCAGCGGTCAAGAAATCAAATGGCATAGTGCATTAGACTAATCTGATGCAAAAAAACCTCTTAATGAATTTGGGAGCAAAGATAGCAGATTGAGGACTAAAGTGAGCTTGACATTAGTTTCAATTGCCTCATATGCATGTGAAAGTTGGGACATGGGTAAGGAAGACCTGAGAATAATCCATACATTTGCATTATGGTGCTGGAGAAGAATGTTGAAAGTACCATGGACTGCCAGAGGAACACGTTCATTTGTTTTGGAATTATATCCAGAATACTTCTTAGAAGCTGGGATGGCAAACTTCATTTATCATAATTCAGACAAGAAGCGACCAGTCCCTGGAGAACGATGTCAAGCTTGGTAAAATAGAGGGTCAGCTAAAAAGAGGAAGACCCCCCTCCACCCCACCAGTTAGAGGAACTGACAGTGTGGCAGCAATGGGCTCACATTTAACGATTGTGAGGACAGTAGAGGGGCGGACGGATCTGTTGTGCATGAGTCTGAACTGACTCAACAGCATCAAACAACAACAATTTTTTTTAAAAATAAGCACATTTAAGTGATTTTTTTTCTGAAATAGATGAAAAATAGAAATGGAAAACTGAGTTTTTTCAACATAAAGTAATTGTGACACAATTCTTCAATTTTTTGTTCTTGGCATAGTAAACCATGTTGTTGTTGTTCAGTGCCGTCGAGTCGGTTCCGACCCATAGCGACCCTGTACAGGGTTTCCGAGGGTCTAAATCTTCACAGGAGTAGAAAGCCTCATCTTTCTCCCACCGACAGGCTGGTAGTTTCGAACCGCTGAGCTTAAGGTTCGCAGCCCGATTCGTAACCACTACGCTACCAGAGCTCCTTATAGTAAACCATGTTGTTGTTGTTCAGTGCCGTCGAGTCGGTTCCGACCCATAGCGACCCTGTACAGGGTTTCCGAGGGTGTAAATCTTTACGGGAGTAGAAAGCCTCATCTTTCTCCCACGGAGCGGCTGGTAGTTTCGAACTGCTGACCTTAAGGTTTGCAGCCCGATTTGTAACCACTACGTTACCAGAGCTCCTTGTTGTTGTTAAGTGCCATCGAGTCGGTTCCGACCCATAGCGACCCTGTACAGGGTTTCCGAGGGTGTAAATCTTTAAGGGAGTAGAAAGCCTGATCTTTCTCCCACGGAGCGGCTGGTAGTTTCGAACTGCTGACTTTAAGGTTCGCAGTCCGATTCGTAACCACTATGCTACCAGAGCTCCTTAGGACTATCTAATTCAAAATGGGCAACACCAGTCCATTTCAGCTGGCTAATGCTTACAATGTCTACCTTTTTGCATACCATTTCATTTTTCACAATTTCCAATTTTTCCATATTTATACTTTGTACACTCTAAATTCCAGTGATTAATAGAAGTTTGCAGCTGTGTAATCTTGTATTGAGTTGTGCCCCATCAGCAAATGGCAATTTTGAAATCTGGTTCATTAATGTCAACTCTGTTTTGAGGGGAAAGCTCTTCCCCAGCCATATTTGAATTCCTCGCAACCTAAGGGACTCACTTTCCAGCAATATATCAATGTTTAGCAGCTAGTCATAAGGTTTTTCATTCAATAACCTTTTCAGAAGTGGTACACATTTCCTTCTTTCTAGCCTATCTTATTCTAGAGAGGTCTGCTGAAAGCTGTCCTCCATGGGTGACCCTGATGGTATTTAAACTACTGGTAGTATGTATAGCTTAGTATTACAGCAACACAGAAACCATCACAGTACAAAAAAAATAACAGATGAGTGGTCCGATCCATACACTGTTGTTGTTGCTAAGTGCCTTTGAGTCAGTTCTGACTCAGCAACTCTCTATATGGTTTCTGAGCAGCAGCTAGTGGGTTTGAACCACTGACCTTGTTTTTCGCAGTCCAGTGCTTACCCTATAGTGCCTCACCAGGAATACTATCTATACCTGGGAGGACTTCATTATAACCAGTCTTTTTCATAGTGTCAGGCTTTAGATTGTTTGTACTAAAAAAGATTTAGCAACATATTCCTGTCAGATATGTTCTTAAGATTTGCATGTCACCAGCTTCAAGCTGAGGTTTGTAGGTACTGAATAACTGAAGGAAATGACAATCTTGCGTATTTCTATTCCTTCTTTATTGCTTTCTTAAGTAGTAATTAGGAAATTAAGTAGTAGTAATTAGTAAATGGAGTCCTGGTGTGGCGCTGTAGGCTAATGCATTGGACTGCTAAGTCATTTGAACTACAAGATCAGTGGTTCAAGCTCACCAGCTGCTCCTTGGAAACCCTATATAGGGTCACTATGGGTAGGAATCAACTTGATGGCACTTAACAACAACAACAACAACAATTAGTAAATAAGTTTCTTAAGTAGTAATTGCATTTCTTTATGGCTGGAACTCTGACTGTTTAGACTTGACATGTGTCTAGTTTATGTCGGATGGCCCAATACTCTGGGCACTTGTTGCTGTGTGCCACTAAACTGATTCTGACTTATAGCTACTCTGATTAGGGTCTCCACGAAAGGCTGTTAGGTTTGAACTGTCACTCTTGTGGTTACCAGTCAAATGCTTACTCTATAGCACCACTCTAAGGGCCATTTTATTACTCTAGACACTAGTAACAAACATTACCACCTTAATTTTTCTTTCAATTTTTCTTTCAGTCCTAGAGGTAGTAGCTACCTAATATTGCCTATCTTTGAGTTTCTTCACTAGAAAATTTTGTTCCTATAACTTCCTGAATTTGTTTTTATTATATAATTTTATTATAAAGCTACAGTAATCAAGCTGTATGATAATGGCAAAAATGTTGTTATTGTTAAGTGCTATGGATCTGGTTCTGACCCATAACCACTCTGTATAAGGTTTCCGAAGAGTGGCTGTGGGTTTGAAAGGAAGTCCAGTGTTTTTTCTATGGTGCCACACCAGGACTCCATGACAAAAATATAGGCCCATATATCAATGCAACAGAATAGAGAGTATAGCCATAGATTCCCAAATATATGGTCAATTGATTTTCTGTAAATATGCCAAGGTAATTCAAGGGAAGGAAAAACAGTCAGTTCAACACATGGAATAAAACCAAGTGTTACTGCTGTTAAGTGCTGTCGAGTCAGTTCCATCTCATAGTGAACCTATATATACCTATATATACAGTGACCAAGGAGCAGCTGGTAGATTTGGACTGCCAATCCTGAAGTTATCAGTCCAGTGCTTATCCTGAAATTTCACAACAGGACTTCATAAAAGAAAAAAAAAAAAATCTGTTCATATCTTGAACTATATACTTACATTTTAAATACTTCACAGCTTTAAATGTAAAACCTAAGATTACAAAACTTATAAAAGAAAATATAGAAACAGTATGTGTAGCCTTGACTT